>NC_045478.1:113258216-113592383 GCF_009650955.1 Corvus moneduloides | reverse complement strand
CATAAGAAAGCTCTTCCAATTGCAGTGTGGGCGGTTTTTTTTCCTAAGTATATAACAAAAGTATTTTCATGTAATATATTTCTTTATAATCTTTCTTCTATGCATGTGTCAGAGACTGAAATTGTTCATGCCTTAAACACTGTTATGAATGAGTTTTGCCCATTATAGCAAAAACTGTATAAAGAAGCTACAACCACAAAACACCCACCCCTCCTTGAAGATGCCTGGCTGGAACTCTGGACTGTGAGTTAAGCTGACTAGATAAGATAAAGGGGACACTATTGTTCAATCATCTCAGGTCTAGGGAGAAACAAACAAGGCTGAGGGAAAGGAATGCATCCACAAGAAAGCCAAATGCAGCAGAAAACCATCACTGGCTGGGTTTGGGGTGGGGGAGACCACAGCCCACAGAGGCCACGTTTACACAGACTTCCTCCAACCAAGGGGGAAGGAGGAAGTTTTGGGTGTGTGGCGTAATCTCTGGACAGACGCACTGAACACCTACCCTCCTTTACACAGACTGGCCCAGCTGTGAAACCCCAAACCCCAGGAAGGTCACATCCATGGGACGTTCACATGAGAGGCAGCTGAGGGAGTGTCATAATCCATCAAAGACCCCCTGAAGTGCTCCCCAGACTAATTCCTGAAGCCTTGCACCACAGGACTGCATATGATGCAATGTAACGCAACAGATCCAGAGCCTGCTGCAAAGAGACTGTGTCGAACTGTCGAACTGTCGTCGTTCCCCTCCCCTCCTCCTCCCTGCCCCCACCCCCCCCAGGGGAGGTACCTGTGCATTCCCACCTGGCCTGAGCATATATTAATCCAATGAATCCTATGCTTTTTGGGGGACCTTCAACACCAAGAAGACCAGCTGGAAAGGATCAAGCCAGTGGGATCCGGTGATATTTACTTTATTCTGTCTCTGTCAGTCTCTTTCTGTTCCCCCACCTTTTTCTGTTTCTTTCTCTTCTTTTTTCTCTCTCTCTCTCACATTCACTACTAAATAAAATCCATACTATTAACTTTGACATATAGTCTCCTTTGCACCTTACTTCAGGCAGAGGCATTTTTAATAACTTTAAAAACGGGACTGTAACAACATGTCAGGGAATTGCAACCCTATGTGGTAATTATTTCTGAGGAATGCTATGCTTAAAGAGATCTGTTTGCACACAGAATAAGAGACACCAGGTCTTTTACCAGCAAATGCAAAAGTGGAATTTGCCAGCATGTGTAATAAATTACCCTCAGAATGAAGGGAGGGCTTTTGCTTAAAACATAAACCAAAACTTGAGAAACATTCCCAGTTTTCAAAAACCTTGTGGTCTGCAGTATAGTCCAGGAATGTGGAACATTAGCATGAATTAAACAATTCAGTTTATACTACAATGGGTGGAATGAAGGTTGTGTCCACTCTCCATGGGATTTTGTGCTGAAGGAATATGATAAACATCATGATTTGATGTCATAGTAGGTGGATCAGTACTCCAGAAAGTCTAACTTTTTAAAAGATGTGTCTCTTATTGCAAATGATGGAACTAATTTTAAGAGGGCTGCTTTGAGAAATTGGGGTGACATATTTGTTGTATGGCTTTTTTTATGTGATCCCATTACCATTATTCGGTAAAATAAACAAAACCTGTAAAGGGATTCCTTGTGGAATATAGGATACCCCAGGAGAGCTTGGGCATCCCAGGGCTGTTGCAGAAGTACCCCTGACAGGGCCTCAGGCTGAAAACAGGCTTGCAAGGCACCTGCTAGCTGGCAGCCTTGAACAGCCTTGGGAAAAGGTATACACTGGTCAGCTCCCCCGCTGCTTAGAGGCTTTCTCATGGGAAAGGGGCGTGAACTTTGGAAAAAGTATAACTTGGTGTAACCGAACAATAAAAGGGGAGCACGATGCTCAAATCGGATTGGTGTTCGTATTGTGACTCTGGCTGGATTCCCCTGCTCCCAGGACCCCTCCCTGCTACAAAAACCCTTAACATCAATGTAGCATCAAGAAGCAGACATTCTTTATTCAGCTGGATGTACAGCGGAATACCTCCTCCCAAATCTATGCATGCCGAGTGCAGGAAAGTTTCTGTTTATATACTGTATTTTACATACATATTCATTGATTGCCCCAGAATATCATAACCATTTCCCCGGAACAATTGACATATTTTTCCTCCCTTTTACACATGCTGTTTCTGTCCTGGAGATCTCTCTGGTGGTCCCTAACGGTCACAGACCCCAATGTTACAGCTGACATACTTGAATTGGCAGGGCACTGGGGCTGGTGAACTTCCAGTTCTTACACAATGGGCATTGTGCAGTTCCATAGGCCAGTGGTTTTGGTAGAACAAGCACTGCGTTAGCTCACCAGGTGTAGACAATTTATCATCTGGTAACAATACAAATATTTACTTCCCTTATGAAGTTCAGCTCCTTAAGAGTTTCATATGAATAGGGTGTTTTGACATGATTCTGAAAGGTTTATTACAATCATCTTTGCAGTCAATGTCTCGGTTCAGAGACAAATTTATGAGAAAACACTCTGGAATGAGTGTTTCCTCTGAAGAGAAGGGCATCAGTAATTCATTTTGCCAATGAGAAAAATGAATGCCACTGGGTGAAAGTGAAAAAAAAACTATTTATTGACAGACCGAAGTGCCTGCCCGGCATGGGAAAAAAACTGAATGCATGCTAGATATTGAACTTTCAGAATCTTACCCCACAACTCTCCCCCCCCCCCGCCCCCATGCACAGCAGAACAACAACAACAAACCCAAAATGCCTAGGGAAGAAAACATGCTGGCTGGCCGTGTGGCAGGGAAGGCAAAATGGCGGCAAGCCCCTTTGTCTCAAGAAGGGAAAAAGGGAGTTCACGCAGCAGCTCAAGCAAAACGGATGGGAACCTGTTGAACCTCTGGCGTTGGTCTCCTCCTCACAGCAGATGAAACTGGTGGATTTGGTGTCCTTTCTCTTGTTGGTTCAGCTTTTCCGGCTGGCTGGAGCAGCCCCCCTACCGGTTTCCTGCAGGTCCTGGTCAACTGTCTTGGTGATTTGTCTGATTTCGGACCAAAACTAAGCTGAACAGTTCAAGAAAAAACAAAACAGAAGCTGATTAAAGGATTGATGCTGCAGCCTCCAGGCCAGGGGAAGGGAAAAAAAATCTTGCTTAAGCTAGCAAAAAACTAACCTAGCTAAACAACAACATAATGTCCGGTCCCTGCCACACCCTGCCTCACTCTGGAGAAGAGTCTTTGAACAAAACCCGCGCAGAAGCTGCCAGGCTCCTGCCCCTCTCCCAGATCCACCTTAAAGCTACATGTAGGAGCTTGGGTGGGTTGGACGGTCGGGATGGACGGAGACGAGAGATCTCTGAAGTCAGATCTTGGAACATGCGGTTTATTGCAAAGGGCGTGGGTATAGGGGCACTGCTTAGAGCTGCCAGCCGCAGCTCGGAGCAGGCCCAAGAGAGCAAGAGTGTAAAAGTAAGAGCAAGTAGGTAAGAGTGGAGTAAGAGTGAGCGAAGAGGAGGTAAGTAAGAGAGTAAGTGGGTAAGGGAGTAAGTAGAGTAGTTTTTGAAGTCCTGGTTACAATACAATAAATCATCTTCTGTACTGAATATTCTAATTTCCACTAACCAATCTAATACAAGATACAAATCCTATAGCATTTACATACAGCCTATAAGAATTGTTATATCACCATAGAGTGTTACATCTTAACTCCTAAAAACTACTCTTTGGACCCCTTCTGCTGAGCTAGTAGGGTCTGCTCTGACCCTTGGACCTGTCTGCAAGCAGAGGGTATTGTTCAATCAAAAGGGGATTACCTTCAGTCGGCCATACCATTGTTTTCCAGTTGTTCAGTAACTAAGACTTGGTATCTCAAAGGTGGCCTTCATTTCGATGTCGCTTATAGTTTTCATATTCTCAAAATCTTTTGTCAGGCAATCATATTTATAAGGCTTTCCTGTTTCATCTTCCCCAACATCTCCCCCGTTCTGATGAACAACTAAGATATTAGACACAGTCCTACTCGTTATTTTTTGCACACACTGAAGTATACAAGGTACTGCTACTAAAACTATAATTATTACTACTAGAATAATCAAGCCTATTTTACAGAGTTCCCTTAGCCAAGGTGCAAAGCTCCAACCATCAAACTGTCTAGCCAAGATGGGTCATCTGTTGTAATTTGGTTAGCTAGGTCCCTTAGGTTTTGTAGCTGTTTGTGAATGGAAACAGAATGATCGGATAAGTTCATACAGCATAATCCTTCAAAATCCTCACAGCCATGCCCATGTGCTAATAAAAGATAATCAATGGCAGCTCTGTTTTGTAAAGTGACATGTTTGACAGCTTCTTCATCTGTCAGCAAGTCACTGATCATAGAAGAAGTGGCACTTACTTCTTTACTGTGCCTAAAATTTCTAATTTTTGAAGGTCAAATTTATCAACTTTAAAATTATTAGTATAAGTTTGGTGTCTTGGGCTGGGAGTTGGAGAAATGTGATGATTATCATATGGCCAATATTTATCAAAAGTAACATGACCAAAACCTTCTGGGAAAGGCACTCAATAAGTTGAGAAAGGTTTGTCAGGGCTTTTGTTGGATAAACAGATGGTGTCGGAGCCTGCGGACTTGGCTAAAACAACCCAAACATTTGTCTTTGGTTGATTTACAGGTAAAGCTTCACTGCAAAAACAAAAACAAAAGGTTAAAAGCAACATGCATCTACACAAATAATACTAGAACTCCATTCTTTTCTTGAACCGTTTCTGGCAGACGATCTTCTCTCAGTGGTTCTGCCGAGTTCACATTTGGGTGCCGCTTCTCGGCTTCCACTCGCAGGGTCACTGGCTGAAGTGGAACCGACAACGGGCTTTGATGCGTGGTACGGCTTCACGTTCTTTGCTGGAATCCACTTGGTTCCTTCACCTGTGGAGAGACATGCAAATCCCTTTCCCCACATTATAAGATCATATGGTCTTTCTATTTTTCCTGATGCTAAATTCTTAAAAACTGGGGGGTGTTCTTTCAATTTTGCTTTTTTGTTGTTCAAGAAATATCTGAAAATGAGGGGGTCAGGCTCTTCTGCAGAGCTGTTCAAGAAATTATAAACATACAAGGCTTTATTCAACCTTCTTTGAGGTGTAGCCTGGGCTTTTCCCCCTTTCTGTTGATTTAAAATGCGTTTTAAAGTTTGATATGTTCCTTTTAGGGTACTTTTTAGCAGTTGTTTAAGATACGGTGAGCAAATGCCACTGTATCTTACAGCCCTTCTTAGTTCTTTAATTTCGAGAGTGGGGATGGGAACCCACGTTTTAGGACTGTCATATTCCCAAAATCTTTTGTCAGGCAATCATATTTATAAGGCTTTCCTGTTTCATCTTCCCCAACACTACAGCAGCCATTCTGGGCATAAAGCAGATGATCAGGAATAGAGTACCATCATAAATTCACCCCAAGACAGTGAATTAAAACATCTTGATTAGTGTGGTGGTGCAATGTTTTATTGTATTTTTGTATGTTCTTTGTACCCCAATGGTTCATCCCTATCTCCCCCACTTCGATTACCAATTGGTTTGCCCCAGATTCAAGCTGCTCCCCTGGTGCTCCCATTATGGTTATCTCCTTCCTCCCTTTGTTCTGGCTCCTTCCCTGCCAATCGCCCAAACCCCTCCCGGAGTTCTGGATTGTTCTGTGTCCGTCACCCAAGCCCTCCCTAATTACCCTTATATGGTCCCCGTCAATCTCCCGAGACCCTGCCCCCTCGGATACCTCCCCTCTTGGAAATCCCCTAAACCTCAACGCCCCATTGGGGCATGTGACCCCTCTCCCTCCTCCCACCAAGACCATTGGACCAGGTGTAGGTCCTCCCCTCTGGCACCCCTCCCTCCTAATCCTCTGATTGGTCCCTGGTCGAGTTACTCCCCCTGTTCAACCCCCCCTTTATAAGGTATGGTCACCCTGCAACTGTTGCTTGTTCACCACAGATCCCCTTCAATAAGTCTTGGATTGTATCCAGTGGCAAGCCTCCCTGCTACTTTTTATCTTTCCCTTTGTTGAGGGCTGCTGACTGCTACAGTGCCTGGAGCCTTTGCTCCCCAGGGTAGAGCAGAGGCTTCAGAGGAGCAGCTTCAAAGCTCTGTGCCTCCGGCTGCTCCCCACTCCCGCTGCACACTGCTGGAGCTAGCCTACGCTGTGGCCAGTAGCGGTCACTGTGACAGATTAATAGGGTTACCATTAACTCTGAGGAGTGCTTAAACAGGCTCTTGATCCGTGGCTTGATTCATGGAAGTTTATTGCACAAATTAGAACTTAATATGGTTCTCTAAAGTTTGAGTGCTAATTTTCAGGGTGTTGTGTATCTCATACTATCTAGTATCCTTTCCCTGTAAATAAGGAAATTTTTGGATCACTCCAGCAAAAATTTACGCAGGGTTCTCCTCCTTCCAAGCACAATGCGCATTCCTTAATATAACATGAACTAGATTCTTATTCTATTACTGTAAAGACAAAACGATCAAACTCCAATTACGTAATAAACTAAATTTTACTCATTACTTTTGAAAGCTGTAGGAAGAAAACATAGCACAAGGTTGGATTCTAAATATCTTTTTTTTCATTTCTCACAGACTCAGTTATTAAACACATGGTCTTGAATAACTTTTAGACATTTAATTTATATTTTGTATTTTTAGCTCAACTTTCAGTACTATCACCCGGGTTTTGTGAGAAACAGCACACTGAAATGTTTGTGAAACAACTGTAAGCTGACTTAAGCTTTTTTAAAATAGTCCCCCAAACATGGATAAATGTCAGATGTTGTGAAACAGACCTCCCCTGCTATGTGTTTGTAGCTCTAGTTAACACAAATTTACACAAGGAATTTGAATGCCTGCTAGTATTATCTGTCTTGCTTATAAATTCATGTTGTCAGATGTGTATCAATAAACCTCTCATAGCAGATGAGAAAGGAAAAATGTTGATATTATGACTGATGTGGAAGTTTTCATTACTAAGACTGTTAATTTCTTAGATTATTAACTGAGTTTCTTAGTTTATAGCCTGAGCCCTAAGATTTCAGTGCAAATACATCACTTTTTAAGAATAATTGATGGTGTGTCACCTTACAAACACCAAAAAGGAGCCTGTCTCAGGATGACGGGGAATGCTTCATCAAATTTAGTATCTTTTTCACAGATGCAATCCACTGAATATGCAGAGCGATGGTCTTTGTCATTCCTTTTTCCTGTTGCAGAAGTACATATTTCAAAAGACATCATAGAGAGACAGGTCTGTAAGTGTGGATGGAGTCCATGCATGGTGTCTAAAGAATGTATGAATGATGCTTGAGTCTCCTTTCCCAGAGCTTGGCACTGCTGGCTTCCCTGTGCTATACTAGTGACTCTGCTTCTGGAGAATGTTCTGAGCCAGACCCATGGTATTGGGAGCAACAGCGTCTCCAATCCCAGCACTGGCACTCTGTCACCACAGTGATAGTTACAGTTCCTTTTATATGTCTTTCAGGTCACAGGGGGTCCTTTTTGTTTGGGCCCACAAGTTCCACTTGGGGTTTGTCCATGTTTTAACTATTTAAAATTCTTACACTGTCTCCTGTCTCAAGAAGCTTGATCTTGAAACTGAGCAGCAAGTATTGCAAGATATCCCCAGTGAACCACCCAGAACCTGCAGTGGCAAGTGAGCAGCTTTTTATATGTGCTTTCATATTTAGATCAACTTTATGTTGATTGTAACCACCTCTGTTTCTCATAATCCCTAATTGACATAATATATTTTTTCCTCCTTCTATTTTAACACAAGTTCAGACTTTACATAAAGCCAGTTTTCTATGCTTATACTCTATGGAATATTGGGGCTAGATGTAGATTCTTACATTTTGGTAAGTAGGATTTTCCAGCTTCCTTAACTGAGGTACCATGACAAATCAGTTAATGGGTAGTTTCATACACCCAGCGGTGCAGAAGATTTTTGGTTATTAAAGTCAAGCCAAACTAGAACAGAATTCATTATTTAACAGGTTTTGGCAGTTCATCAGTCTTCAATGGACAGCCTGGAGTCACTTCACTGTCCCAGGAGACAGATCATCTAAGATCTTTTCCTCTCTCTCATTCTCTCTCTGAAGTAATGGCTGAAGGTTGCAAGCTCTGCCCACATGTGCTGTTCTCACTGTCCTACTGCAGAAGCCATGGATGTGTAAGGTGCCCAAAACTCCTGTAACACACTATTGCTAGTCATTCTTTTCCTGTCACTAGCAGGTTGTCTTGTGAGGCTAATGTACAGCTCCTGGGAGACGTACTGCTCAAATCCTTCTCTTTGTCACTGAGCAGCCAGGCCAGTAAAGGCTTTTGATCACTGTCACTTTGACTTGGTTTAGAAGTTGAAAGTCTCTGCTCTCTATTAATTGATCTGCATAATAGCAGCAGGGATGAAATAAGGACTGGCTTTTCAATTTTCCTTTCTCACAGCTTCTTGCATCTTGGCAGGACATAGTGGGATGTGGACTACCTGCTCTCCATCCAGGTCCTCCCTCAGAGTGGTGCTGTAGGGAATGCTCTTTGCACAGTGTCCAGGCTGCAGCCAGCCCTGATGGTGGCAAGTCCCAGACATACTCAGCAAATTATGATTTTATTCATTCAAAGCTGATCTAAAGAGCTGTTGAGGGAAAACTTTTCTTGGTCCATCAAACCCATGGGATTCTGTCTGAAAGCCACCTCCTAGTGGTTGCTTACTCACTTGCTCCTGTGCTGACACAGCTCCCCTCAAACATTTTCAAAGGCAAGGAAAAGTCCCTGTAACAACTAAAGTACACAGAAATACCATTTTTCTCCTCTAACATGTAAAAAATCAACACATAAAAAGCTACTAATCCAGCTACTAATCTGCCAGAATTGGAGGTCAAACATAGCATTCTTCTTCTTTTGAGGTCAGGCTAATGTCTAATAATGGATTGCATGAGCCTGTTCATATCCTTTCTAGATTTCATTATTGAGACGTAATAAATTAATAGGAATATTCCTACAAACCCATTTATTTTTGTTGAGATTTTAAATAGAGATATTGCTGCCAGTAAAATACATATATTTTAAATTAATTTTTAAAACTTGCTTTCAAGTGGCTTCACCAGCCCCCACAATTATGAGACAACCTGTATTTGGCTGTTGCAAAACAAGACTTCCCTCTGAGATCTAATATGATTGTAGATACAAAAATGCTGCTAGCAAGGATTTTCTTGCTATTTTCTAAGTCCATGAGAGACTTTTCTCTCATGCAGAAGAGGTAGCAGGGAATGTAAACAACCAAGCCACCTGCAACCTTGAAAAGTCTTGTTCATGATATAGTAGAAAAATATTTTGACAATGGATGCTTTAGGATTTTAGCCAATCACCCCAAGGGGTGGCTGGTCCTTTGTCCAATTAGACTATGAAGAAAAAAGTCTATAAAAGAGTTTGTAAAATAATTAAACGAATAAATCTTGCTGCACAATTCCTGCCTGCTGGATCTTCTCTCCTCCTCCCTATGGCTGCGGGACATGGTGAAATACCCTAGGGCACAGGCCTACGGTAATATATGATGCTCATACTTTGCTTACAAGCAAATCAGAACTGCAGCAGATGATGCTTAAAAATGACATTTATTATGATGTTTTGCTAAACAGCATGTTTTTGCTCAAGCATGTAAATATCAAGGAGCAGAACTAGCAACCAGTTCACAAAGGTATTTTCAACATGAAAAGAAGGTTCATAGAGTGTGTTGGTAGATGTATGTTTGTTAGTGCTTAGTAACTGACCCAGTAGCAGCCTTGGGTAGATAGGCTCTTCCTTACCTCTTTTATTTTAGTTATTACCTTAGGAAAATAATACTTAGCATGATAGGTATGCTCCAACCAGATGTTTTCTAGTTAGCTCAGATCTCTAAAATCAATCTTGACACCTTTTATGCAGGAAGAGTGGCGGCCAGACAACACTGCAAGATTAAATCCTTGTATCATAGGATGGGAGAAGGCCTGATAGTCATCCAGTCCATTTTTCTCTCCAAAGGCAGCATTTGTGTCATGCTGTGACAGGGTTTCTTTTGAAAAAATTTACTTTGGTTGAAATCCTGCCTTTCCTCTGACCATTCAGTTAAGAATAATCATTGTCCTCTTTGATGGGGAGACCTTTTGTTCTGCTTTTCTTCAAGAGTAACCTGATTTTTCATTTGTGTAGATTTAAGCCTCACCATTCTGTCTTCTGCTCACTATAGGTGTGGAGAACATGTAGGATTGCAAGAAATGCTCTTGTCGTCTAACACTTCAGTCTGCTTCCAGCAAAAATCACAGCCAGAGGCCTGAGCAAGAGTTACTAAGTTTTCCATTTGATTCCTCCTCTCCTTGTGACTTTTTTGTTGTTGTTGTTGTTTTGAATGTTTTTCCATGTCATTTTTTTTTCAGATGATTCCTCTTTAAACTGCACAATCATTGCATTCTCTCACAGGTCTCGTCTTATAGACTTCTGACCATTTCCCAATTGACCTATGCCTTTTTGGTCAGGTTTGAAGGCAAACCAGCAGTAGGAATTCACTCCACACAAATATTTTGCGAGACATTCCAAGTTAGAACTACAATTTAATAGGAAAATTACAATAAAGGCAATAATACAGAAACACTGGCTTAAACTGAGAACGCCAGAATACAACCTGACACCCTGTTGGTCAGGGTGATAGTAGCAGTCTGATTAAATGGTGGCTGCAGTCCCTTTGGAGTGATGGATGTGGTTTTGTCAAAGCAGTGATCCTGTAGAAAAAGGTCTGGTCCTTCTGTGGAGGTCCAGTGGAGGTGGTTGAGAGCTCTTGTACTCTGGGAATCCAGTAGTAGTGCCCTCATGGTGTCCCAAGCCTCAGATTATATACAGGTAGGAGTGTTTGGTTCCTCCCCCCAGGGCGGGGCATCTCACAATGGGATGATGTAATTCTGTGAGTCATGCTGGGAAACCTTGATGGCCCATTAGCAGAGATGACCCCCTCAGGGTGGCTGCTGCTTCCCTGGAGAGGGTTATCAGGGCTGAGGCATGCAGAAGATAAAGAACACTGCTCCACCATTTTTAACAGCTCATGCAGATGGTAATAGAATACATACTTTTGGTTACATCTTCCATTGTAACCCAAGACACTTTCTTACAGCATACTTACTATAGTGATCATATAACATCAGCCCAACCCTCACCCAGGCTGATTATGTACCTTATGTCCCATTTATATCTTACCGATCTCATTAATGCTCTGTGTTTTCTGGGAAGTGCATTCTTTTACAGATAGCACAAACAAGATTTTTGGCTAAAAATATATGATATAAAGAGGATCTATGACTTGCTTTTGAAGATGCTTCCATTCTGATTGAACTAAATGGGGACAAAGACACTTGCTCTTCAGATGATTATAGTTGAAATTAGTAACCATGGAGAATATTTATACATTTCCCTCTGTGTCTGAGACCTGTTCTGTTTGTTACTGAAGCTATTGTTATTGAGTCCTGAAAAAACTTGCAGATGTTTTAACTTGTGCTGAAAATGACCTTTTCTTTTGGACTAGGCAGAAGGATTTCTTTAGTGACAAATTCCAGTCCATCCCTGTAAATTTGGAAGGGGTGCTCTTCTTGCATTTAAAAAAGGGCTCATGCTTCCCCACGCTGCTATCAATTAAGTGGGTGTGTTCCCCCACAGAAGTGTCTCTATATGACAGTGCAAAGCAATGCATTTAATATGGTGGCTAAAATATGAGAAGGTAATCTATAAAAAACCCACATTCTCTTCACATATTTATATACTTTGTTGTGGGAAACAATGCAGTGTCCATGAGTCTCCAGATGAGAGTATGATGATTGGCTGTATATATCTCTATATCTATCTATCTATCTATCTCTCAATACTTAGATGTACAACTCTTGCATTTCCACAGTTCCATTTAGTATGTACTTGCTAGAGTTCTGTGTCATAATGAATAGAACTTTGAAAGTGTCTTTTAGATATGCTACAAGCAATGGAGGGCTATTGCGGAAAGCCACACTTGCTCTTAGACACTGACCAAATAGATGTTTGAAGGTGATATTCAAATGACTGCAAGATTCAACGGAAAGTAAGCCTTGCTGAGTTCAAGGGAGCTTAAATGTGGGGAACTTTCCCCCTTTCTCCAGAGGAGGTCTGCTGGTTTTTGCAGGCAAATTGAGAAGAAACAAAAAAAGTGTGTGCCCCCAATGGTGCAGTGATGGGAAGGATGGAGAGAGGTAGAAAATAGACAAAAATGGACTCAGGTCTGGTGTGCTCTGTCTTCACCATTGAGACTATGTGAGATGTGAATGAGTCACTGTGTGTTGTTCAGGACTGGGACAATGTTTGGCATCACCAAGGATCAGTATCTCCCTGAATATCTGTGTGACTGAGAAAGCTTTGCTTCTGACAGGAATGCAATGATGTGAAACAAGTTGGAGCCAGGTGTCCTTGTTCAAAGTGGCTGCAAAATTTTTAGTGTTTTGCTGTGCCTGTGCTGATTTAAGGTGATACTTTGTTTAGAGCTGTGTACAGGTTGTCCAGTCACATGGCACCTTGGAGTGGTTTTTTTTTAAAGAAGGACGACATTTATGGAAAACCAAAACCAAACAAAACCCCCAAATGTTGCTTCTTTTTCCACACCCCCCCCCCCCCTTGCCCAACTGAAATCCGTGGTCAGGAAATTGCCAAGTTTTTGGGTCCCAGTCCTCAGCAAGTACTCTATCTTGGCTCTTAAATCTGTCCTAGTAGCTGAGAGTCTGTCCCAGACATTACAAACTCCATCAACACGCCCTTCAATTCAAATCTTATTAGCTTTCATTTGAAGAGAGGTTGGCCTGACATGGCAAAGATAGTGAGCTGGTTTTAAGATGCTGTTATTGCATAGCAACTGAGTTGGCCAATGGATCTTTAATTTCCTTTCGGCATCCAGCCCAAGGGAACACACAATGAGTAATTTCCTCAAACATAGCATCAGTGAGAAGTTCATCTTCTTCTTAGCTAACCTAGCTAATGATCTAAGCAGGGGATGGTATGATTTCCTGCTTTGATATTCTGAAACAGAAATTGGAATAGAAAATTATCCTCAATATTGGGCTATCTGTACTTCCACTGGGGCATTTTAAATGATACAACTGCTTCCTTATCCTGACATTTTCTTAGAATTTTCTTTATTGTAGCTATCAGTAGGCTGTTCACTAACTACTGTGTAGTCTACCAATCCTGTGCAAATATTTTATTTCATGGTAAGGAGAGAGTGTTTAATAATCAAAATGAAAACAGGCAGGCAGTTATTTTGAGTCTTCAGAATCAGCTCCTCTGTTATTAACTCCTTAGTGTCTAATTCTGATCTTTATAAAATCAAACCTATTTGTCTAATGCTTATTTCACCGGTCACTAAATTCCAGCGTTTTTATCTGATTCTTCTCCTTACCTCTTTATCTTCACAGGTGTTAGATTCTTCAAATTATCTGTCATTTCAAAACCATTTCTCACACTTTTTTCTTTCCATTGATGATTTTTTAGTGATGAAAAGCTTTATATGCATTACTTGTGATGCCTTGGATAGATTTTCAAGATTTCTCCTGAGCTAAAGATTTTTATACAGCTTCTCACTCCACCCACATAATTGTATTTCATTGAAATTTTTTTCTTCTGTTACCTGTTACTGTTGTATTGCCATGCTCTGAGAGTTCAAATATATGGCCTGCTTTACTCTAAGGAGTTTGCAGTAACTGCTACTGCTACTTAGCTGCGGTTTTCATTTGTGTACTTCATTCATTTCTTTCCCTTCAGCTTGGATCTTTGGGGCTAAGATTGCTGCCCAGGTGAATCCTTGAACCTGTTATGTGTCAGTGACAGAAATGCAGGTCATTATGACAAAAAATTAATTCTCACTTTGGTTTGTCTGTTTTCACGATTAATGGGTGTTCCATACATCAGGCCTCAGTCCCCCTCAGTTGGAGTATTTTGCCTGTCCATAATGTACAGGATTTCTGGGATAAAGACACTTCAGTGTAGATGACTGTCCTCCTCCACCTCTCATGTTTCTCCTTCCCTGGTAGATTCCCCTCTCTGGGTACAGTTGTTCAGGGTTTTTTGGCTGCTTTGCATGAACACCCACCTAGCTTTGACTTAGCACAAGTTCCATTACCTTTGCTTGCATTGCATAAATGCACTTTGCTTTTCTTGATAATCAGCTTTGCTCTTTAAAGTCTCCCTCCTTCACGACTCCCTTTGCTCTTGTCATACGTCTTAGTTCAGGTGGTGCATTTTAAACAACCTTCTGAAATCTTTTTTGATTTCCCAGGGCACCTGGCATTTGCTCTCACACAGTGACTGTAAGTGCTTGTGAATGTTGTAGTTTGTCCTTTTCCCTGATGATTTTTTGAGTCAGCCTCAGTCTCATTCGATGGAAATAGTTGAGGAGCTTGACATCTACAAGGAACACGTTGGTGTTTTTCCTGCAGAAAGGGAAAACAGCTCCCAGTATTTTTGTTCCTTCTTGACCTTGACTCAGAAACAGAGGTCATGCTTACTTATCTAGTGTTTATTATCTTTTTCCCTGTCTCGCTTCACTTTTTTGGAACTTATTAATGTCACTTTCTTGAAAGAGATACTGTTAGAATGCTCTATGCTGCTTCCTTCATCTTAGCTCATAAATGCCTGACTTGCAGATCTTTCTCTCTTTGGAGAAGATTTACACACTCTGATGATGTTCACTAATCTTACTTATGCAAAGCCTTAATATAGAGAAAGGTGATCTTAGGAATTATCCCTTAGTCACCTTTAATCTGAATTCAATGTCATTTATTGTCACCATGCTAGAAGCAATCTCTGACATGCAGGGATGAACACTAACTTGTTCAGCTTCCCTGTCCCTGGCTCTACTAGATGTTTCACATGTATTTTGATGTAAAATTGCATGTTCATATGTATATTTTTAACGTCAGGCTGCTAACAGTTGACTTGGTCTTTTTCCTTCCAGAAGTTGTAAACGCAAATCTTATTCAAGGTAATTCCTGTCCTCCACTGAATTAAATAATTTTTTGAGTAAATTTATAGTGACTTGCAAAATGAAGTATCAGCAAGCTTTATATTAATATATCTGTATTAGTAGCAACTCTAAATGGGTTGTCTTATATTTTAAACAATGAATTTCTACTTAAGGAAGGGATGTTTTTATTACTTTTTCCTTCTTTCTTCAGGGCAGATGACTTGATCCCTTGATATATTTATGTTATATATGGTGTACATTTCCCAATCCAGAGGTAAACCCATTTCTTTCTTTTATACTTCTTTGTAAATTTTTGGTGATATTCTAATTATTTTCATTATGGACTCTGGATGTTATATGTATTTTTTGAGAAGGAATGCCTAAGCTAACCAAGAACCAAAGGTGGGGCAGGCAGCTGACTTGGATTCATTCCCTTCTTCCCATCATCCTAGTTTGAGGTTTTATATCTTGCTTTACATTTTCCTCTGTACTTGCCAGTTTCATTCAAGTAGTTTGGTTGCTCTTGCTTTGTTTTGTTCTTTTATTATTTTGGAAATGGCTCCAGCTGTTTCAGAACTGTTAATGAATTTTCTCCTTCAAAAGAGAATATGAATTCCGAAAATAAGTGCAAAAAATCTAGCCCTTGTCTTTGGATTAGTAGCTGTGGCATACCTTCAGGACACGGAATACTACCTCCCAGCGGGATCCTAATCACAAAGGAATAGGGAGCAATAAGGGGGTTTGTGCTGTTTACAATTTCCTTTAAATTCAGCTACTATTTCAAGCACAAATATAGAGTGCTTGAAGCACTCTGCTGATACAAATGCTCTGAACCAGTGAAGTAATTGTATTTTTTGGCTCTTGTAACACAGTCAGTTGTGAGCAAACTTGTCAGAGTTTGCTTTTATTCCCAAGCAGGACTACCACATTGCACATCATTTTTTTACTACTTCTTATCTACAGAACTCTGTGGTAAACAGCAGGATGTAGTTATTCCAAGATTTATGCTATTAATATCATGCCAAATTGAGTATTTTCCCTTTTTCTCACAGAATTTCTGGGGTTTACTTGATGCTAGAAGACATAAGCCACAAAAATTTTCAGGAAGCAGAAAAGATGAGGCTTGGAAGCCTTCCATCATTTCTCCAATGGCCCAAACTTTAGACAGTTCAGTCTTTTGACATTTGAGATTCGCACATCTGCTTGAAGTTGCCTGTCATCTCTGGATGTTTTCACAACATACAAAGATACATTTAAGGAACATTTTCTAAAGGGGTATTGAAAAATTATACTATTCCAGTAAGGTACTGATCAGTATTAAATCAATGACTAATGATTAAACTTTGTTATAAAATTAGGCTCCAGGCAATAATTACTCATTATTTTGAATATGACACAGATTCTGTTAATGTGTAGCCTACAGTGCTGGAGAGTAGTGTTAACTCAAGATCAAAGCTGTCCTGAGGTAGCTGGAAACCTGTCACCCTGGTAAGTATCTGTGGGCAGGGTGAGCATTTTGTTTACATCATCATATCTCTTAATAATCCAAATTTTAGGTGAAATGGTTGAGAGATTAGAAGGCATGATGGGGAGAGTGTGCTGCTTTCAACACATCTGTCTCGTTCCACTATAAAAGGGGGAGCCGGGAAGGATTCTTTTGATAGATTTTTCTGATGAAAAATCAAGCACTAACATGGCAATATTATATCTGAAAACCGTTTATTGAAATAAAATAAACAAACAAACAACAACAAAAAAGAAACCTAAGTGTTCTTATTAAAAAAAAAGGGGGGGGGGGGGAACAGGAAAAAGGAGCAGAGGGAAAGAAACAGAAGGCAGGGGACAGCGTTACCACAGAACCCCAGCTATTTGACAGCATTGGTTTGGCAGACGGAGGTGCGTTTGCGAAGCTTCCATGACAGGCTGGGCGCAATTTTTAAAGAGCATCAGGCTGCGTGTCCCTTCCATCGGCAGGGAACAGGCTACTGAGGTTACAGGCGCGCTCCTGGAGCAGCTGCGGTCTTTCAGCATCGGGACGCGGTGGCTGCGGGCGCCAGTGGCTCCAGGTTGGGTGCCGCAGGGTTGTGCTCTGGGCTCGTTGCTACGGGGAACACGGCGGCGGCGATGGTCACAGCTAGATGCAAGTGGCGGCAACTGCAGGTTGGGTGTGGGCAGCGGCCATGAGCTGGGTCCAGGCGGCGGATGGAATCTGAGTGCAGCCGGCAGCTGTGGGCACGAGATCCTCACGGCGACAAGCTAGTTCCTGGAATTGGCACAGCAGGGCAAAGCAGGCACGGGCGGGGAAAACAGGACCACAGGGGAGAGGGCACAAAGGCAGGAGCAGAAGGGGCCAAGCTGACCCTCCAAGCAACCCAAAGCAAAAAGACAAGACAGACCTCATGGTGTTGCGGCTAGCTGCTTTTATGTACCCCAAACTCCTCCCCCAGTTTGGCTTTGCAGGCCCGTCTTTGGCGGGCATTTTTCGCGGGCATCTGAGTACTTGCCTTCACCAGCAAACATGGCGGGGGGGGAAGGTTGGGAAGCTGCTCACAGTCTATTGCCCTGACTGGCTGCCAGTTGAAGCTTCTCTGGGCACAGGGCAACACAGTTTTTTTATAAGAATTTTCTTTCACCTCATTTGTGACATATGTTGAGGCATATATATTGCTCCCTCTCAACATCACTGAGTCAAAGCCTACCCTCGCTGAGGTTTGGTGTTTTTCATGGAAAGATTTGCAAAGTTATTATTTGTTTGTCTCTGTTGAGGTGGCCACAACACACACAGACAGTGCCTCTTTCAAGTGCCAAAAAGCCGTTTATTAAACAAAGCAGGCTCTTTTATACACTCTTTGTATGTTATCATTCATGTTACATATTCATTGGCTGCTAAACTACTACAGTAGACTCATTGGCTATTATTAACTACAATATACTACCGTTGGCTACCTACAGCATAAGCATTTAAGCATTCAGAAAAATAACAGGCGCAGATATGTTGCTGTTTTTCTCCTTCCATTGTTTAACTTTCTTGCTTCTGTTGATACTACATTCTCACGGGTAAAAACTAATTGTTTTTCTTCTCATGGACTTTTCTCACAGTCCTTTTCTAGCTGAAGTAACAGGCCTGAGCCATAATTTTACAAAGGCAACAAGGTTGCATTTTATAAGGTTTTACTTAAATGCCACATCTCCCCCTTTTTTGTTTTTTAAGCAAAGGGCTCATATATTCTAATTTTGAAACAGTCTATACTTGTAGAGCCATCGCCCCACTAAGACCGCCATGGCCACTTGCTGGGCACAGGACAAAACACATGCAATACAAATCACAACCAACAAAACCCACCAGGAACAACCATGGCACCAACAAAGAGACTCATAACATAGGAAAACAAAAATATAGTGTCCAATGTTCCCAAAGAGAGCTGCTTCTTCTTCTGCACTTCGGAGTAAATGGCTACTGTTCCAAAGCTCCCATGGCTGGAGCTCAGGGGCCACCCCGCCCAGAGAGAAGGGAGTCCACCAGCCAGAAACGCAGACCCCAACACTGCCAAATGTATCTCCGGAAGCATGGAACAGGGAACAACTGAAGAAGGTTGGCAGGAACACAACTACATGATGGCAGATGCAGTAGGATACAAGGCAGTTGGCAGGCTGCCTCTGCAAGCCTTCAGGTCACAGCCATGTTCCTGAAAGTCCTACCCCTGCTCTTGCCTTGGCCACGAGGGCTGGTGGTGATTGCATAATTTTTCCTCTCACTGGGCCTTGTTTTTTCGGAGGCAATCGATGTTTTTCCAGTTGAGAAGGTAACCACTTTATACCTGTTGGCAATGAAATACATACGTACCTTCTCCCCTAGGTTAGTAGATCAGCTAGGCCTTGCCATTCCACACCCAATTGTGGATTCTTACATAAAGCCTTTTTTAGAAATTGGTTTCACACACGCAAATCTTCATACCGATATCACTCTGCTGGGGATCAAAATTGGATGATCTGCCTGCAAAAACTTTCGTGTAAATAGTGCATTATCTAGATATTCCTGAGAGGTCATATTCCCCCTTTAGTTTTTATGATGTGTGCTTGTCGCTATGAACGTGAAGGCAACATAAAAGCAAGGAAATACATCTAATGAAACAATAAACCTAAACAATAAACACCCAGTAAAAAAGCGAAGTAAGACGTAGTCAGTATCACACAACAAAATGATAGTGCCTTAGAACAATGCACTTTCAATTGCCTAAACACTGGACCATCACCCAGAGTCTGCCATAGCTGGTGAACCCTGTTTCAGAATGAGGACCTGGAGGACCTTCCTGGACAGGGCCTCCAAGTGTACTTTTAAAGGGGTCCAGCTTCTATACATCTGAATCAGCAAGTGAAAGTGACTCAGTTACATTTTCAGTGCAGAAATACCTGGGTCTGTTGGCATGCTTCCCAACCAGGTAGGGCCAGGGCTTGGCCAGAGCCAAGGCCTTAACTAGAAGGGTTCCCCTAACATGTCCTAGAAACAAGCTTGTATTGATAACACTTGGAATATTTCTTATATAATGACACGTCTTGCAGATAGCTACATAACAGTATGTGAAAGTCTGTAAAACAGACGGCTTTATAATTCATCTTTAGCTAAGTGGTACCACAAACAAATGCAAACGATCAAAGAAATGCATATGCATAATCTCAAATAACATTTTATGGACAATGCCCTTTATAAAAAGTCAGTGAATTCACACTATGATATTAAGAATATATTCTGAATTAATAATACATCTACAGTAATTTATTTTTAAAAATCGAGAGTATACATCTTCATACATCTATGCATGTAAGATAATAAAGCAAAGCACTGAACAGCTTACAATCAATAATATCCGTAACTTAGAACTGTTAGTCATTCTTCTGTGTTACCTGTGAAAGATGGAATAGCAAATATTGTTATGAATAACCATCCCAATTGACCAATGCAGAACACCTATACCCATGGAGCTTTCAATGAATTCAAGGATTTAACAAACCAGATCTTCACATATTTTTACAACTTATTATCTCATGCTCTTAAACAGTTGCGTACCAATTCTTCATCATAATTGTTTCAGTCAGTTCAATCTTATCTCTGTAACAAAAAAACTGTATCTTTCAGTTTAAATGATCATATTTTAGCAGAAGTTAAACTTAACTTCACTCAAACTTGCTACTTAAACATAGCAGAGAGTTAACCAGACAGAAAGTTAACATCATTGAAACTGAACATAAATCAATCTGACTATAACTTAGACTTAACAGAAATTAAAATAACAGAACTTAAGACTGAACAGCAGTTAAACTTGTCAGAAAGTAACTTCAGCGGAACTTAAGCCTAACAGAACTCAAATGTAACAGAATATCAAATTAACAGAATTTAAATCTGACATCCTATAAATTTAATGACAATTAAACTCAACAGAACGTAGCCTTAGCCTCATAGGATCTTACAACACTTATATTTAGCAGAACTTAAAATTAACATCACTCAAATTTTGACAGAACTAAATTCAGAGTCGAGAGTGTTCTTATAAAGTTTCTGATACAGCAGACTGACTCATCTTGACTTCATCAGCGCAAGAAAGCTACCAAAAATTTGTCATATAGCAGTTAACATCAATGGACAATATACAAGCAAACAACTGATGTATAACTGAAATAGCAGCAACATGGATTTACTAGAGAAATTATAAAGTGTGGCAAATCTGGACATTTACAAGGACCCTGTGTCCCCGGGCTGCAGCCACACCTCTGCAGGGGCTGCACCAAGCAGGCGCTCCGGTGCCAGCAGAGTGCTGCCCGGTGCCTGCTCTGCCAGTCCCCGTCAGGGAGCTGCAGCCCTACTCCCCCCTTGGCAATGTAGTGCAGAAGTTTATGGATGCTCCTGCGCACAAAGAGGAGGAAAAGCAGGAGTGCAATGCACATGGAAGAGGGAAAACTCGGGCCAGTCAGAGAAGGTGATCCTGTGTGATTCCTGCCTCCAGGAACCCCGCACAGCAGTTTTGGGAGGGCTGTGTGCCCGTGGAAAGAGAGACCTATGCCACAGCAGTCTTGGGAGGACTGTGTGCCCGTGGGAGGGATCCCACAGCCCTGATACTAAGAGTCCCATGCTCTACCGACTGAGCTAGCCGGGCTGTCCCGAGTACAGCAGACTGCTGGAGCGTCTCTGCGTGAACACCATCAGCCTGGAGGAGGCCTTCGATGAAGTCCAGATAGCTTTTCCTGGAACTCTGGAAACACTGAAAAACCAGGAAGCTGTACTGGATCAAGCTATAGCAAAACTGCTGAAACAGGAAGAAGGACCAAATGCTGAGGAAAGCCTGCACAGGGAACGGCCAGAGGGCCATACTATTCAGTTGCGATGTGATATAATTCAGTTGTGAGAATAGGTCCTGGTAACTATAAACATGATTGAAAATATTCGTTCACAGACAGGACTCCTCTGGCACAAGTTCGCATGATTTTCTAAGTAGCAGGCATACTCAAAAAAAACTACAAGATCATACATCCCTCAGTACTTTCCTGGTATAAGCATAATTTTGCTAGAGGTTTTTTTTAAGGTGCAGCTTTACAAGGCATATTACAATCATTAAATCTCTGGCAATCTTCAAGATGTGCTGAAGAATATCATGAATGTTTTTAGTCAGAAAAGTGACAACAGTGTATATATTGGCAAATTGCACTTAAAACTTGCTCAGTTTGCAGATGGCAAGACAGCCTTCTTTGATTATCAGTGCAATAGATTTGACCTTGGACTATTAAAGGCAACGATAAATACCAAGGGCCTAGTCATATAATACTGTCCTGAGTTTTGCACATGTAACTTTGGTACATCAGTGGGTGCGTAGACCTGACAAGTGCATATAAACAGCTACAAAGCCATGGTTTCAGGTGATTCCGAAGGAGCATGCTACTGTTTACTGTTTTCCTGTCTGCATAAGAATAGCGAATATTAGAAACTCAGCCACTGAGCAGATAACACATACTCAGAGAGCAAGTCTGTTTTGTAAGGTAGTATCACTCTTAGTCACTTTACTGGCCCATCACTGTACTTAAACTTTTTTGATATCAAATCCAATTTTAATTTTAAAGTGGCAAGGAAAAATCTACACTTGAACCACTAAATAGCTGTACTAATTTGAAAAGCTGTTGCATGTTTATTCATGGCAAAATATTCACAGTAAAATTACCTTAGTAAAACTGTGGGATAGAAGAGCAAGCAAAATGGTAAAGCTGGCACAGGTCCCTCCCTCCACTTTTGCAGTGGAGAATCATGAGCCAATTATACATAGTTTAGAATAGTTTCTGCAGATAATGTTAATAAGGGAGTAAAGAAAGGTATTCAGCCAGCTAATTGCTCTCAGCAACCCTGTAAATCATTCAAGGTTTTAACATCAGACCTTAAAGTTAATTGCTCTTTTCAAGGAGGGATCTGAGGGTACCGGTACAGTTAATCTTGAACCTCTCCAGTAAACAATCCCATCAGAATCCACAGCTTACTGAAAATATAAATTACTTCTAACAGAAGCCACAAAAGTTTTTGAGATGCATAGTAAAATGTATTTTTTAACATGAGTAACATGCATTTGCAAGGGCACTAAGGCTAGGACAAAGCAAGCATTTCCCAGATGCTCTTCCAGTGGTAACATTTCCATATCATGAACACAGGAAGGGAGAGGAAGAGCAGGGCAGAAGCTGCAAGCTGGTCTTTCCCTTTCTTCGAGTCAAACAAATTCCCTGCAACTCAGTTTCATTAATTAAAAAAGCACCTTGAAAAACATGCAGAAATGGAGCTGCGCAGCCCTGAACAGGCCCCCCCGCCCCCGCCCCCCCTTCCCCCAGGTGTCTGGGTCCTCTGAGCAGAGCATGGGGAGGATGCCAGGGCTCGCCTGCCCCCCCCTCACTGCCCTCTTCGGCTCGGTGATACACAGCGAAGACGCAGCAGCAGTGGGGAGAAGGGGAGGCAAGAAGCTGCTGCTGTTCCTGGATGCTCTGCCAGGACCTTGGACTGCTTCAGGAGCTGCTGCAGCTGCCACTGGAGCCACCCAGTCCCACAGAGAGTACTGGAGGGTTCCAAAAAGGGTACCAAGGGTTGTTCCAATTGCTCCACTCATCCACAAGCAAGGGTGGATAAAGTGGTTTTGTGGGAGCACGGGAAGCAGAGCAGTATGTCCTAGGGCTTCTAGGTGGCACACAGCCAGGTGGTTCAACATAACGCTCACAAGTGGGCTCGGCCAGTGCTCGGTCATGCAGCACTCTTTCAGTTTTACCTGCCTGTGCCCTCACCCCCCTGCACTGACAGAGGTTTGCATTTCTTAGTCCCGCTCCTTTTTCACCGCTTTTAAGGTCTCCAGCACCACCCTTCAGGTAGCCAGCAAAGATTTACCAGTCTCATCATCCCGGGAAGTGGAATCAAGAATTTGCAGTCCAGCTTTTTCCCAGGTTATCAGCTTAAAAGCACTCGAGCAAGTAGCTTCAAGTCCGTGACTCTTACACCACAGTAATAAAGTTTTTAAAGAATGTTTGTCATATGCTTGTTTAGCATAAGCGTCCATATTTACTGCAGCCTTCTCTTCTTGGGATATTTGAGTTTCCATGGTCCCCTGCAGCCTACCTTTTAATATTTTGTTTTCCCAGGACTTTCGGCACCTCTCCCCGGTGCTCTTGGCTCCAGAGCTCCGCCCCCTCCGCTCTCCCAGCGGCCAATTATCTTACCATTCCTCACACGGGGCACCAGATGTCACTGTTGGGGCGGTCATGACACACACAGACAGTGCCTCTTTCAAGGGCCAAAAAGCCGTTTATTAAACAAAGCAGGCTCTTTTATACACTCTCTGTATGTTATCATTCGTGTTGCATATTCATTGGCTGCTGAACTACTACAGTAGACTCATTGGCTATTATTAACTACAATATACTACCGTTGGCTATCTACAGCATAAGCATTTAAGCATTCAGAAAAATAACAGGCGCAGATATGTTGCTGTTTTTCTCCTTCCATTGTTTAACTTCCTTGCTTCTGTTGATACTACATTCTCACGGGTAAAAACTAATTGTTTTTCTTCTCATGGACTTTTCTCACAGTCCTTTTCTAGCTGAAGTAACAGGCCTGAGCCATAATTTTACAAAGGCAACAAGGTTGCATTTTATAAGGTTTTACTTAAACGCCACATTTGTTAGCCCTTCAAATGATTTTTATCTATTTGCTACTTCATGCACTTAAGGAAGGGGAGGCATGTGAGAAGGCAGGAAGAACAGACAGCTCCTAAATATGGTATTTCTTCATGGCACCAAAGAACTTTAGTCCAAGCCAGTAAAAAATGGAAAGGTAGGGTGGAGGAGAAACAATAATATGGAAACAGCAATATCTCTCACTAAGTGCTTCGGTGGGTTAGTATGTTTGATGGCAGTAATAGTCAGCTTAAGCTAAACAGTGAGGAATCTCATAAGGATATGTATGAGCACAAAAAATTATGTGAAGAAATGTTTAAAGTGTCTTCTTATGGTGCTCATTACTTTATTTTACACAAGCTAAATGCTCTATCATGCACAAGATGTGTAAGGCTATGGTAAGACTATTACTGTCTTGGTTTGGACTGCTTAATGCAATATAAAGAAATACTTGGGCTTTGTCTTATTTGTACGTGAGATTTCAAGCAAAAGTTCCAAAATGTATTGAGCATAAATATTCGGGTTGTAAATATACTATA
Source organism: Corvus moneduloides (assembly GCF_009650955.1). Classification (NCBI taxonomy): domain Eukaryota; kingdom Metazoa; phylum Chordata; class Aves; order Passeriformes; family Corvidae; genus Corvus; species Corvus moneduloides. The sequence continues at coordinate 113,567,619 of NC_045478.1, read as the reverse complement.
TAAGGCCTAGAAAAAGTGGTCTTTAGGGAGCTGCATTGTGATCAGTTCCTTTCTAATTGAAAAACAAATAAATCTGTGAATCTTAAGTTTCCAAACCAAGGAAAGTCTAAGTTGGATGCTATTGAAGGATCTTATCAACAGTATGTGTGCTGTAACACTTTTTTATTGCTCATCTATATGATGCAAAGTTTGCAAATCAAACAATCATCCTACACCATCTCTGTCTGCATGGGTTCGTTTAATTCCCCACTGCCTGTTTCATCTCTTGAGGAGTGTAACAATATTCTTTATAGGACTAAATGATGTTTCTTATGAACCTTCTGTTGTGACTTTCATTACGACCTACTCCCTGCAACTTTTTTTTGTTTTCTTCCCTCCTCATTGGTGTGCAATTTGTTTAACACTTCTTTTTGTACCCCTGTAATTTCACATTGTAAATATTATTGTCCTTCAGCTACTTCATTCACTGGATTCTGTTTAGCAGAATTATTGTGAATAAGTTTTTCTTATCTTATTTCTTGCTGTTTCAAGAACTGTTGCAGAAAAGCTTGAGCTCCAAGGGGTGGTCATTGTCCTCCTCCTCCCTGGTGCACATCTCCACTGCATTAAACCGACCTAATATTTGACTTGAATATCATTACTTGCATTACTGTTTTTATATTATTCATCTTCTCTGTTCTTCATATTTGCCCATGCACTTTTTTTAGTAATGTTTTTCGTAAGTCTGTGCTCTTGCTGTTTTTCTCCTACATGTGTATCTTATTTTCTGAATTGGAAAACCCTGTTGGAGTATAAAGATCTGTGCTCTATGCACAGCTGCAGAAGAAACAGGTAATTTTTGCTGGGAAAAATAGAATAACAAAAGAAAGTGAGTTCTGAAAAAAAAATTCTCTTGACTTTTCAGACCATTTTCAGTTTTCTGAAATCAACTGCTCAGAAAGTCAAAGTGAGTTATTTAAAAATGGATAGTTGTCACTCTATGTCAAAAGTTTTGCTTTTCGAGGAAATAAAGGAAGTATTTACCATGTAAGCTATTTGTGGGCATTGGTTTCTCTCAGCATGGGGCCCTGTCTATAGGTAAATGGACAGGACACTTCATACTTTCAAGAAAGGTTTGAAGTTTTGTGTAATCTAGCTGGGTGAAAAGTAAGGGCATGAGGCTATGTTTTATAATGTGAGGTAACTGTTAACAGCTGCTGTCCTATCATAGTTGTTATGTCCTTCCAGGTATGCCTGTTTCGACTGTTTCCTAGGACAGGGATCCAAGCCAAGGTCTTGGATTCAAGGCTGTGGGTGAGATCCTGAACTGATGAAACTGAGTGCGTGACAATGGAGACAGTATCTCTACCTGACCTGTGGATATAGATTAGGGGATTTGTCAGTGTTGCCATTGAAACATAGTTACAAGATACATTAAACCCATGGTCTCTCATGTTGAATGCTGGAGATGGGTGATGCTGCAATACACAGACTAATTAAAAAGCAGTTTGAGATTTTTTTGTCCTTTGCTATTTGATGACACTTTCAGAAATGTAATATCATAAGGAAAGATGGTTCCTACAACCATAGTTCCTTAATTGCAATTAAGATCCTAGAATGGTTAGGGTTGGAAGGAACCTTAAAGATGATCAAATTCCATGGGCAGGGATGCCACTCACTAGGTCAGGTTTCTCAGGTACCCATCCAAATTGGCCTTGAACATTTCCAGGAATGGCAAAAATAAAACCCGATCCAAGATACCTGGTGTACTCATTTGAAAACAAACCAGTGGGATGCACCAAGTCAGAATAACAATTTAATGGAAATTAAAGAAAAGGAAAAAAAAAAAGTAAAAGAAAACACTGTCAAACTGACAGTCAAGGTACAACCTGACACCCTGTTAGGCAGGGTGGTGGTAGCAGTCTGGTAGAATGGTGGCTGCAGTCCTCTGAAGCAGTGATCCTGTAGTAAAAGAGTCTGCTCTTCCTCAGAAAGTCCAATGGTGGCTGTGTAGCTCCTGTCCTCTGGAAATCCAGTGGGAAGGGTGTCTCTGGTGGTCAGAGTCCCAGATTATATCCACAATGGGATGCTTGGTTCCTCCCTCTGGGTGGAGCATCTCACAATGGGGTAATGAGTCATGAGGCCAAGTGTTGATTAGGCTCATTAACAGAAGATAGTCCGGAGGGAGTTATCTCTGAGTCAGGTGGCAGGACAATGATGGGCAATTAACAGAAAGATAGTCTGGGGGGAGGAGGCAAGGAAACACTGCCCCACCTGGTTTCAACGGCTCCTGAGGATGGTAATAGAATACACTGCAACCCAGGATACCTGGTAAAAGGCAAATCTCAAAAGACAAGTGGATAGCTGTATTGGGAGGTGAATGGAAAGAAACTAACCCATTTTCTACTAAAAGTGTAGGGTTTGCTGCTTCAGTGCAAATCCTGCATCATTTCTGCGCTGCATATGACTTTGATAGATATTTTTCTTTACACATCCCATCTGTCTTCATGTTTAATTTTGGTTTTCTTTAGATCAGGAAACTCTGTTATGAGGGATATGATAATTTAAATGACCATTTTTATTGTGATTCCATCTTAAAATGCCTGGATGTTTCATTGAATTACAGTTCACATTCTGTTCAAAATTTGGAAAACAAACAGAACTGGAATTATTTTAAGTACCTGGTCCTTTTTCTATGGTAGGGTATTATGTTTGCTATTTCAGATCAATCCAGAAATTGATCCAGTGTAGTAAATGCTCTCAACCAGTAGTTTGGGAAAAACTCAGGAAAACAGTATAGAAAAAAAGTGTGTCTAGAATATCTTTCCACATATATATTTTTTAGCTCTTGGTAATCGGCTTAGTATTGTTTTCCACACTGATTATCCTGATTAATATCCACCAAAGATGAATGAGTCTAATTTCTTCTTCAACCTATTTATAATTTGGCTTCCACAACATTATGTTGTGGAGAGCTTTGAAATTAAACTAAGCATTGCACTGGGAAGAAAAGGATCTCGCTTGTTTGTTTTCAGCAAGCTGCCAAGTTATTTTGAGTACAAATACAAGAAATATAAGCTTCTCAGACCTCTCAAAATATTTCATGCTCAGCCTGAACCTGCCATTTTTCTAATGCTGATGTTTCACATATGGTTATCAAGGACTCAAGACTAATGGTAGTTCAGTACCTTTAGTAACTGGTGATACCTAAACTTAGGGCCTGCATCCATGCTTTGAATATTGTACTTACATTTGTTAATTAGCTCTTACATTGTAAATGTGCTCTTGTAAAGGAGAATACTCTTTTTTGGGATCCTGTGCTCTCTTGAGAAGTTTTTGAGGGAAATCTATAGAAGCTATACTCATGTATCTGAAAATACTTGCACCAAATGGTAAAAAATAATTAAGGATTCCTAACAAGTCACATCATCTATTATGCAAGCACCACTTTTTTACATCATCTTTTCCTCTGCCAGTTTTTCTTTCCTTCTTCAGAAATATCTGCTCTGGTTTAAATAAAAATAGAGTGAGGGGTGTGTGTGTGTGTAATATGTCAGGTTTCTCCTTCAGGTGCTGTCTGATAGATCAAACAAATTTGATCTGATTTGAATGGTGGCTGATGGTGAAAAACCATCATGTCTCAGAGAAAATTGCATGCACTAGTTCATTGTGCACAGATGTGCTCTTCTGAAAGCAAATCAAGCAGAGGAATTAACTCCACACAAATATTTTGTGAGAGATGCCAAGTTAGAACTACAATTTAATAGGAAAATTACAATAAAGGCAATAATACAGAAACACTGGCTTAAACTGAGAATGCCAGAATACAACCTGACACCCTGTTGATCACGGTAATGGTAGCAGTCTGATTAAGTGGTGGCTGCAGTCCCGTTGGAGTGATGGATGTGTATTACAGCTGGTGAAGGGGGGTCAGCGGCTCTGACCCAGGAAGGTGTGACCAGTCCGGGGAGATGGTCCCAAAAGGAATCACCTTCCCAAGGTCCGGTGTCTTCCCTCAGCTGCTGGCAGGAGGGCCAAGCTGTCAGCTCTTTAGTGATTATCAGCTTGTGATTCCAGTTCAGCTCTGCAGGGCAGCCTCCAGGCCAAGCCAGACCAGAGAGAGAGACGAGAAGGCTCGTGTGGCTGGTTCCGCACAGAGGTAGCTTTATTGTGTGTCCCCTCCAGTGAAGGGGGGAGCCAGGGATGAGAATCCTCTCTGGGAGGGGCCCCAGAGAGCTTGCTTTTATGGGGATACAGGGGATCAGTAAGGGACCAATGGATTACAGAGTATCTGGGATGGGAACAGACCAATGGGTTACAGAATGATCTGCATAGTGTCTCCCAAAGGATTGTGGGTCTGCCTTTCCTCGCCGTGACCAAAGTGGTTGCCTTTCCAGGGAGTCCTGCTGGGACATTGCTCAATCTCCTTATCTCAGCAGAGATCCCTCCAGGGCAGTGGCTGGGCATACCCCACAGATGTGGTTTTGTCAAAGCAGTGATCCTGTAGAAAAAAGTCTGGTCCTTCTGTGGAGGTCCAGTGGAGATGGTTGAGAGCTCTTGTACTCTGGGAATCCAGTGGTAGTGCCCTCATGGTGTCCCAAGCCTCAGATTATATACAGGTAGGAATGTTTGGTTCCTCCCCCCAGGGCGGGGCATCTCACAATGGGATGATGTAATTCTGTGAGTCATGCTGGGAAACCTTGATGGCCCATTAGCAGAGATGACCCCCTCAGGGTGGCTGCTGCTTCCCTGGAGAGAGTTATCAGGGCTGAGGCATGCAGAAGATAAAGAACACTGCTCCACCATTTTTAACAGCTCATGCAGATGGTAATAGAATACATACTTTTGGTTACATCTTACATTGTAACCCAAGACAACAGCCATTAGATTAGAGATGTTCCTTTAATTGAGCATAAAAAGGCAGTCCAATTAACAGCCCACCAGGAGCAGTGATGATGGCCTTTTTGTACTCGTGGGGTGAACTTATATCAGGATTTAGGTAGGCTGCAGGCTACCACATTTACCAAATATTTTCCCTTGGTGGCAAGAGATGTTTGCTTTGTTCTTTGAAGGAGCAGAAGGAATATTAAAACCAAAAGAAAGCATGACTGAAGTTTGCTAACAGCAACAGAGGATGGATAGGCACAATTCAGTTTATTTTTGCTTGGCAATTTACTTCATAATTGCAGATTTCTTTTTCATAAACCTCAAATGACTATAAAAAGTATACTACTACTTAAAAAAAATAAAGAGAAAAAGAAAAAAAAAGAAAAAAAAGAAAAAGGAAAAAAGGGAAAAAAGAAACTTTAAAGACTTACTAGCAATTTGGGATGATTCAGTTCTGCTTTCTCTACATGCCTTTCTGGTCAGAATGCTCCAGTAAGAATGACATGGTATTTTCTATAAAGATATGTTTACATACTTACCTGAATTGAGGTCTTGATATAGTTAGTCCACAGATGCAGATATTTCCAATGTTTATATCCTTTTCTCTAGATTTTTTTTAAAATCAAGATTGTATTTGCTAAGCAAGAATTTATTCAGAGCACTGTGTTCCTCAACTTATTTTATGTTAAGAGAGATGGGCAGGTCTCAGTATGATTAAAGTAGTGTTCAGTGTAGGAATAGAGCTGTATGTTTGGAAACAGTCATGCTGGTGATTGTTTAGGAAAGTCATGCAACTGTATTTCAAAAAGGACAGTGTGCCTTGTTAGTGAGAAAGCAGGAGAAAGGTGTGTATGTTCTGGGTGTCTCTCTGCTGTTTGTTACCTGTCAGAGATGTGTCATTTTATGTCTACCAGAATTAGGGGTGGTAACAACAGTTAGTTTTGGTTCTCAAACTGGTTTTGGTAGCTTCCAACCTTCCCACAGATTTCAGTGACTTTGCAGGACTTTCTTGTTGCTTGCAGCATTGTCAAGACTATAAATCACAACTTTCTTTTTTTAAATTTGTTTCGCTATATAGCTGTTCAACATGGAACAGACAATTTTGCTGTCTTGAGCAAGACCTCAGTGTTCCCTGTGTAAATACATCTCTGGCTGACATGACATTTCCCAAACCACTGCTTATTTCATCCATGTTAGCTGTAGGGGTTCACACCTTCACAAAAGGAAAAGCCCAAAATACTTAATTTAGCTATAGACAAGACACAAGGCTGTTAAAGAAGAATCATTGTCTCATTTCACTTTGGAAACACATGCTAGCCTGGACGTCTCCCCCATGTGCAGAACTGCACAGAAATCCTGCTATACAGTGGAGAATTGAATGAACTAGAAACTTATCCTCCCCCTTGCATCTTCAGTTTGCTAATTTTACACTCTGTGCCACTGATCTCTGACAAACCCAAACTCAGACCTGTCTTAGTGCTTTAATATCTGCATTTTTCTAAGTTGAAAGTGTAAATTTTGAAATGCCATTGCTTTTGCAATTTTGATGGCTTGACCACATTGTAAGCAACTGAAAATAGCATCTTATAATGGGAAATGTTGGTGAATTGTAGTTGCAGTAATAACATACTCAATTGCGTATGTTTCCTTGTAAGAATAACAGTAATGGGATGAAAGAACAAATTGGCAATGATCTCTTTCCATGGTGATAGAAAAATCTTGATGGTTTCATGAATTATGCCCATGGAATCCATGTAAGGGCTAACACAACAGAAATGCTGATCTTATGCTTTTCTCATTTTCATGACTTCACCTGCAGAAGTGTTTGAGGTAGCTGCTTTCTCACCCCTTCCAGAGAAGCCCGTTCTGTTTTCCAAGCCCTTGAGTTTTCAGCATTGTTCAATGTGAGCTTTAATTTGGATTATTTTCTCTTTCGGACAGTCAATTTTCCTATGTTAAATCCTGAGCACTTTGGCACTCACAGTCATTTCAGTGTAATTTCTTCATGTTGACTCAAATAAAAAAACCTTGCTCACTTGTGCCATGGTGGCGTGCTGGCTAGCACACTGTCCCAGGCACTGGGCAAACTTCTGCCTGCTTCGAGCGGAGAAGGATGGAAGTTGATCTCAGCACGGGGAGGGCTGGCGAAGCATCGGCTCGGGTTCACCTTGCCCTCCGATGTTGAGGGCATGCGAAGGAAGTAGGGTAAAAGTGGAGGGACTCCTTCGAGGGGGAGCGGGTTTATTGGAGAGAGAGAGAGGTCCATGGAGAAAGCCGATGCTGCATGGCTTGCGGGGGGTTTTATACTCCTACAGAACAGGTGTGGAAAACACACAGTAACCAATGGAACATCAGCCAGGGGGTGTTACCAAGGTGGGGAGAAGGAATTACAGCAAATGGGAGAAGTGCTAGGTGGGAGGGAGTAACAAGGGCCAATTAACTACTGAGGAACATAGAACTCTGTGGAAAGGCAACCGAATATGAGAAATGGGGGGGGGGGGGGGGGGGAAGGCTGCAGCCAATGGTAAGGCACGGAGTTATGTATTTTTCACAGCCTTTTGAATGCTCAAGTGTTTTGGGCTGTGGAAGCATCAAACCAATGGACCTTTTGGTCCACTTGATTCGGCTGTTCATGGCTCATCGCAACACACTTGGTTTTCCTCCATCGAAAGTTAGAAGATTCTCTCACAGACATGCTCATTACCCTCAGGAATTACGTCCAATAAACCTCCTCTCCCACTGGGACCTCTGGTGCAGCCAAATCCAAGAGCTACTCATTTTCATGAAAGGAATCAGTTTTTCAGAAAACTCCGCTCTCTGCACGTGTTGAATCATGCTGTTATCGCTTGTCATCAGTGTGATCTGGTGTTCCTAACAGCACATCTAAGAGGCACACAGCCTTGGACATCACCAGCCCAGTGTAGCTCTGGAAAATTATATTGAGACCAAAGAACAATTACAAAAATTGGACCAGACCTTTGGCACTACTGCTCCACAAAATGTACCCAACCTATCAACAGTCCAGCATGGAGAGGTGTAACCTCCCTTCCATAAGCTATTTTCCTACCTTCTAGTGACTTTGTGTATCTGAGAGCAAGTGAGATTTTAAAGTCTTGTTCAATTAAACACTGGGCTTAAAAGCCTGGCTTACTACTACTGTATGGATGTTGGGGTTTTAGGAGCTGTCCTGTTTTTGGTTTTTTTTTCTGTTAAAGGAATTTTGCCCACACATGTTGCTAGGGGGACAAATGGCTGGGTACTTCAGAAAAACAAAAGAGCTGGATACTCTTTTGTTTCACCTGGGTGTGTGGGCAGTCGGTCTCCACGTTCGGACAGAGAGGGAGGTTGCTTTCTTCAGCTGCTTTTCCTTCTGCTGGAGAAGCCCCAAGATCCCAAAGCCCGCCTTCCCCACCCCACTGGGAGCCGGGCTGTGGCCACCCTGCCCCGCCGTTGCTTTGAGCCTTCACTACATTGTAGCCATGCTCACCCTGCCTGCCCAGACCTCTGGGGGGTTCCCTGTTTGGATACACCTCGTCTGCCACCCGGGATTTGTGCTTGTCCCTGCCGCTCCAGCCTGCTGTTCCAGCAGGATCAGCTGCCCAGGGGTTTGTGAAGCTTTTAGGTTCCATCCCTTCCCAGGATCCCAGGCCACCAGTGCTGCATGCTCCCCGAGCTCGCTCTGGAGCGCCCCCTGCAGCTGCAGGGAAACCATCTCACCTGCCCTGCTCACCGGGAGCCACCAGCGCCCCTGCCGGCTGTGAGCGGAACTGCACCCGAGGGGAAAGGGCCTGACAGCCGAGAAGGCTGGGAGTGGGTTTGTGATTGTTTGCTGTTACTGCCATAGTTATACACATATATAATAGTAAAGAGCTGTTATTCCTATTTCCCACATCTTTGCCTAAAAGCCCCTTGATTTCAAAATTATAATAACTTGGAGGGAAGGGGGGTTGCATCTGCCATTCCAAGGGGGGCTCCTGCCTTTCTTAGCAGATACCTGTCTTTCAAACAAAGACAGATCTTGGCACCCAATGTGAGGCCTGAGGGCATTAAGAGAGAGAGGTGAAAAAGGAATAACAGTTCCTGGATAACTTAATTTTGTGTGCTGGATATAGGAACCTTGTTAGGCAGCACTATGTGGTCTAGTTTACCCTGGTTTGGGTGGCAGGTGGTCGTGGCTATATTCTTCCCCTTTGCAGCTCCTTACGTAAACATGGATCCTCTGACTAAGGCTACCATTGCTGTTATCCAGTTTGCACTATGGGTCAAGAAGGTGAGGAATTCATGGGTTTTTAACTTCCTCCGGAATGTGGGTACATGGATAAAGCGTTATCACACACTAAGCGATATCACAATCACACACGTTTTTGGGGTTATGTTAATAATGGTACCTTCTGTGAGGAAATGACACAAGTGGAAGTTTTCTCCCAACCCCTCAACCAGTTCTTTGGGCCCACCCCACCAATTTTCAAAGGGTTTAGATTCCCTCTGAGTACTAACCAACTGGTGCTGATAGGCCTACTCTATTTAGCACTCAGGCATAAGTTGAGATTGGCTTGGTTAACTACCCAGACACCGGCCCCAGAGACTAGAGATCCTACCGCAAAGCCTGATCCTGACCCAGAACCTGACACGGCCCCAGACACTAGAGATCCCACCCGAGAGCCAGATCCGGCTCCAGAACCTGACACTGCCCCAGATACCAGAGATCCTGCCCCACAGGCTGACCCTGCCCCACAGCCTGATACTGCCCAACAGCCCACCTCAGAAATGGACTACCCAAACTGGGTGGGGGTACTGGAGAAGGGGATGCAGGAGATGTGCCAGGAGATGGGCCAGGTGCGCCAGGGGATATGCCAAGTTCTGAGGGAATACACCTCCTCAGCTAGTGAAAAACCCTCTCCCTGCCCCAAAGAGGGTGAGTCCGATGGTGCAGCAGTGGAACCCACAGATGTAACAACCGTCCAGGTTTCAGCCGAACCACAAGGACAATCACAGCCAGCAGCAGTCACCCCTGTGCATAGGAGGAAGTATAAGACCAAATCAGTATGACTAGTCAATAATGATGGGGAACCAGGGCCCTCATAACCAGCAGGAGAGCCAGAGCGGGAAATCATCACTGAGTACCTGTCGTACGACAGTCTCTGTGATATGCGAAACGACATCGTGCGAAGGGGGCGTGAGCCTTATACAACCTGGCTGCTTCGGGTTTGGGACCTTATGGGCACAGGTGTGCAACTGGATAGTGGTGACAAAAGGTATCTGGGATCGTTGACCCAGGACCCAGATGTGGACCAGATATTTGTGAGGGAGCCAGGGCCCCTTTCTCTCTGGGAGCGGCTCTTAATGAGCGTGAGAGAAAGGTTCATTCACAAAGAAAGAATGCAGGAGTACCATCATGGAATGCAGTGGAAGACACTCGAGGAAGGGATCCAACAGCTAAAAGAGGTGGCAGTATTAGAGGTACTCCTTGGGAGGGATGGACAGCATGATAATGACCCTGATAAGGTCAAGTGCACAGGACAGATGATGTGGAACCAGGCAAAGCTAGGGCCACCGCAATACACCACCTTCATTGCAACGATTGATGCTGTTAATACCCGAGAAACAGTGGGCTCTGTTGCCAACAAGCTCGGGAATTATGACCATATGGTCAATGGTCTGCTGAAAGCTCATGTCTCTGCTGTGGTTAAGGACCTCAAAGAGGAGATGAAAGAGATGAGGGAGGAGATGAGGAAGATCAATGTGGCACCAGTGCAAGTTACAGGCCCCCAAGTCAGAGCCCGTCGTCTCCCAGCTAGAGAGAGAGGGTACACCACACGAGCTGAGCTGTGGTTTTTCCTGTGTGAGCATGGGGAAGACATGAGAAGGTGGGATGGGAAACCCACTTCTGTCCCAGCAGCGTGGGTGCGTGAACTCAAGGAGGGAGGCACTAACCGAGGGGGGTTCTGCTAAGGTGAAAGTAGCCTCAGCCTCCCGTGACCAAGCTGCCAGGTATTACAGAAGGGAGGATGATATGTAGGATCCCCTTGAAGGTACCTCAAGCATGTATGCCCAGAGAAAGATAGATAACCAGGGCTAGAGGGGCCCTGCCTCTAGCCAGGAAAAGGCACGGGAGAACCGGGTTTTCTGGACGGTGTGGATCCGATGGCCTGGCACATCAGAGCCACAAAAATATGATGCATTGGTTGATACTGGGGCACAGTGTACTTTAATGCCATCGGGACATGTGGGGGCAGAACCTGTATCCATCGCTGGGGTGACCAGGGGATCACAGCAGTTGATCCTGTTGGAAGCTGAGGTGAGCCTGACTGGGAAGGAGTGGCAAAAGCATCCGATTGTGACCGGCCCAGAGGCCCCATGTATTCTGGGCATAGACTTCCTCCAGAATGGCTATTACAAAGACCCAAAAGGACTCAGGTGGGCATTTGGGATTGCTGCTGTGGAGGCAGAGGGCATTAGGCAATTGAACACCCTGCCTGGACTATCAGAGAATCCTTCTGCAGTTGGGCTCCTGAAAGTGGAAGAGCAACGAGTGCCAATTGCCACCTCGACAGTGCACCGCCGGCAGTATCGGACAAATTGAGATGCTGTGATCCCCATCCACAAGATGATCCGCGAGCTAGAGAGCCAAGGGGTGGTCAGCAAGACCCACTCACCCTTCAACAGCCCCATCTGGCCTGTGTGCAAGTCTGATGGGGAATGGAGATTGACTGGACTATCATGCCTTGAATGAAGTGAATCCACCATTGAGTGCTGCTGTGCTGGACATGTTGGAGCTCCAGTATGAGCTGGAGTCCAAAGCAGCGAAATGGTATGCCACTATTGACATTGCCAACGCATTCTTCTCCATTCCTCTGGCTGCGGAGTGCAGGCCTTAGTTTGCCTTCACCTGGAGGGGTGTGCAATACACCTGGAATCGACTGCCCCAGGGGTGGAAGCACAGTCCCACCATCTGCCATGGACTGATCCAGACTGCATTGGAAAAGGGTGAGGCTCCAGAACATCTGCAGTACATTGATGACATCATTGTGTGGGGGAACACAGCATCGGAGGTATTTGAGAAAGGAGAGAGAATAATCCAAATTCTCCTGGAAGCTGGATTCACCATCAAGAAGAGCAAAGTCAAGGGACCTGCCTGAGAGATCCAGTTCCTGGTAGTAAAGTGGCAAGATGGACAACGTCAGATTCCCCCCGAGGTCATCAATAAGATCACAGCAATGTCTCCACCAACCAACAAGAAGGAAACACAAGCTTTCCTAGGTACCATAGGTTTCTGGAGAATGCACATTCCCGAGTACAGCCAGGTCGTGAGTCCTCTCTACCTGGTTACCCGCAAGAAGAATGATTTCCGCTGGGGCCCTGAACAGCAGGAAGCCTTCGCCCAGATCAAGCAAGAAATCGCACACGCCGTAGACTTTGGGCCTGTCAGGATAGGACCAGAGGTGAAGAACGTGCTCTACTCTGCAGCCGGGAACAATGGTCTGTCCTGGAGCCTCTGGCAGAAGGTGCCTGGTGGGACTTGGGGCCGACCACTGGGATTCTGGCGCCAAAGCTACAGAGGGTCCAAAGCCAACTACACTCCCACAGAGAAGGAAGTCTTGGCAGCTTATGAAGGAGTCCAAGCTGCCTCAGAAGTAATTGGCACAGAGGCACAACTCCTCCTGGCACCCCGACTACCGGTGCTGGGGTGGATGTTCAAAGGAAAGGTTCCTTCCACGCATCATGCCACCGACGCTACTTGGACCAAATCAATCGCCCTCATCATGCAGCACACCCAAATTGGAAACCCAAGTCGACCTGGGATCTTGGAAATAATTACGAACTGGCCAGAAGGTGAGACTTTTGGGTTATCTTCTGAAGAAGAAGAGGAGCAGATGACACGTGTGGAAGGAAGCCCCACCATATAACGAGCTACCAGAGAGTGAAAGACAATACGCCCTCTTCACTGATGGCTCCTGCCGAATTGTAGGCACTAGCCGGAAATGGAAAACTGCTGTATGAAGTCCCACACGACAAGGAGAAGGTGAATCGAGCCAATTTGCTGAACTCAAAGCTGTTCAATTAGCTCTGGACATAGCTGAAAGAGAGAAGTGGCCAAAGCTCTACCTCTACACTGATTCATGGATGGTAGCCAATGCTCTGTGGGGTTGGCTGGAAAGGTGGAAGAAGGAATACTGGCAGCGCAGAGGAAAACCAATCTGGGCTGCTGAGGAGTGGAAAGATATTGCCACTCGGGTAGAGAAGCTATCTGTGAAGGTCCGTCATGTAGATGCTCACATCCCCAAGAGTAGGGCTAATGACGAACATCGTAACAACAAACAGGTAGATCAGGCTGCAAAAATAGAGGTGTCCCAGATAGACTTGGATTGGCAACATAAAGGAGAGTTGTTCCTAGCTCGATGGGCCCATGATGCCTCAGGCCACCAGGGCAGAGATGCCACCTATAAGTGGGCACGAGATTGAGGGGTGGATCTAACCATGGACAGTATCTCCCAGGTGATCCATGATTGTGAGACATGCGCTGCGATCAAGCAGGCCAAGCGGGTGAAGCCCCTGTGGTATGGTGGGCGATGGTCCAAATACCAGTATGGGGAGGCCTGGCAGATTGATTACATCACACTGCCTCAAACCCGCCAAGGCAAGCACTATGTGCTCACAATGGTAGAAGCCACCACCGGATGGCTGGAGAGCTACCCTGTGCCTCACGCTACTGCCCGGAACACCATCCTGGGCCTTGAAAAGCAAGTCCTTTGGAGATTGAGAGAATTGAGTCTGATAATGGGACTCATTTCAAGAACAGTCTTATAAATACCTGGGCTAGAGAACATGGCATTGAGTGGGTGTACTACATCCCTTACCATGCACCAGCAGCTGGGAAGGTTGAGCGATGTAATGGAGTGCTTAAAACCACCTTGAAGGCACTGGGTGGGGGGACTTTCAAAAACTGGGAGGTGCATTTAGCAAGATTAGTTAACACTTGAGGCTCCACCAGCCAAGCAGGCCCTGCACAATCCGAACCCCTACAAACAACAGATGGGGATAAGGTTCCAGTGGTGCACATGAGAGGTATGCTTGGAAAAACTGTTTGGGTTAATTCTGCCTTGAGCAAAGACAGACCCATCTGTGAGGTTGTCTTCACTCAGGGACCAGGTTGCACCTGGTGGGTGATGCAAAAGGATGGAGAGACCCGATGCATACCTCAAGGGGACCTTGTTTTAGGGTGAACTACCCATGGCTCTGTACTTGTATCAGACTCAGCATGCATATATGTATATAATTTGGGCGATGCATGTATTTATATGGTTCAAAGGGTTAAGTTTCATGTAACATGTTAGTATGGGAAAAATTCGGGGTGGATAATGTTGGGGTTTTAGGAGCTCTCCTGGTTGTTTTTTTTTTCCTGTTAAAGGAATTTTGCCCATACATGTTGCTAGGGGGACAAATGGCTGGGTACTTCAGAAAAACAAAAGAGCTGGATACTCTTTTGTTTCACCTGGGTGTGTGGGCAGTCGGTCTCCGCGTTCGGACAGGGAGGGAGGTTGCTTTCTTCAGCTGCTTTTCCTTCTGCTGGAGAAGCCCCAGGATCCCAAAGCCCGCCTTCCCCGCCCCACTGGGAGCCGGGCTGTGGCCGCCCTGCCCCGCCGTTGCTTTGAGCCTTCACTACATTGTAGCCGTGCTCACCCTGCCTGCCCAGACCTCCGGGGCGTTCCCTGTTTGGATACACCTCATCTGCCACCCGGGATTTGTGCTTGTCCCTGCTGTTCCAGCCTGCCGTTCCAGCCTGCTGTTCCTGAGGGTCTGGCTGGACACCGGGATCAGCTGCCCAGGGGTTTGTGAAGCTTTTTTGTCCCATCCCTCCCCGGGATCCCAGGCCACCAGTGCCGCGTGCTCCCCGAGCTCGCTCCGGAGCGCCCCCTGCAGCTGCGGGGGAACCACCGCACCTGCCCTGCTCACTGGCAGCCACCATCGCCCTTGCCGGCTGTGAGCGGAACTGCACCCAAGGGGAAAGGGCCTGACAGCCGAGAAGGCTGGGAGTGGGTTTGTGATTGTTTGCTGTTACTGCCATAGTTATTGTTGTTTGTTTGACTGGTTATACACATATAGATATATAATAGTAAAGAACTGTTATTCCTATTTCCCACATCTTTGCCTAAAAGCCCCTTGATTTCAAAATTATAATAACTTGGAGGGAAGGGGGGTTGCATCTGCCATTCCAAGAGGGGCTCCTGCCTTCCTTAGCAGACACCTGTCTTTCAAACGAAGACATTGGAGCAAACTCAAATATGGTGCCAAGAACAGCCCTGATGGCCGACTGAGGTGCAGGTGGTTAGCTCTGTGCTGATGAAGTGGGATCTCCTCCTTGTTACGCCATTACATTCTGCTTGCAACTGCTTCTGCAGACAGAGAAGCAGCAACCAAATGTGACAGTGACATGCATGACTATTTGAGGTTGATCTGTAAGGGTTGAGAGCCACGTAGCAGCACTGTGAAAAGTGAAAAGCCCAGCTCTTTGCTACTTGATTTCAGGCATTTTTCTGAAGTTCTGCTCTAGTCTGTATTGTTCTCAGAGAAGAATAATTAAGAAGTTATTTGGAGGCCATTACTAAGGTGTATGTGTGCAGATAAACCAGCAATCATTGGTGGAGAAGGGCGAGAGTGTCTCAAATGCCTCTTTCCATTTTGCTGATCTCTCTCTAGTTGAACTAAAGCAATGTCATTGTTCTTCAATTACTTTTTCTCCAAAATCCAGAGATCTTATATGTGCCTCTTTGCCCATGCCAGAGAAACTGGGAGAAACAGAGGAAAGGACAGACTGACTTGTAGCCATAGGTATACCAGTATATTTTGTTTGGCAATCAACTTGATATTGACAGAGCTCTCAGCCCTTTGGCTCCAATTCCTTGCCACATCTGTTGTCCTGCTTAACAAACAAAAGTGGTATTGCTGCCAATTAAGCTGCAACTTTTCATCTGACATAATTTCTGTTGAGACATCTCCTTTATTACATTTTTCTTTATAAATACAGATTTTGAAAAAGGCAAGAAAACTTGAAACTATCTTAAGAGCAGCCAGTTAAGTTATGGATAAAAATTCATGCTTAAAAAATTCCTCAATAAATAGGATGCTGCTCACCTACGAACTCTGTCACCATTACATCATGGGTTGATGGAGATTATTGAATCTGGGAAGAGAATTTTATTAAAAAATATTTTGTTATGAAACTGACAGTTTTCTGGGGCATGTAATCCCTGAGGGATAAATGGTGAGAAGGGAAATGATTTTGGTCAGAGAATGGGCACAGAGGATCTCTTAGTGCAAAGTCTACAGGTGACGGCATATGACTGCATATTCATTCTCCTGATGCTGGTTCTTGACTCAGCTGTGACATTTAAAACAGAGAACTGGAAAATCCTCAGACAGAATGGCAGCATGGCATAACCACTTTAGATATGGTACCAAGACGATTGAAAGAAGTCAGTATGTTGTGTTACTCTTGTGTAGGAGTTAATCAAAAGAAGAGAGGATCAAGTGCTCCTCCTCACTCAAAGCCCTGGTTTACTGCCCCATGAGATGCCCTGCCTCCTTTCCTTCTTGATATAACCAGCAGCAAATTCCCCCTCCAGATTTATGTAGGCAGTTGTCTGCTGTGGTCATGAGGATCAGGGGAAGCTCTGCTGACTCTCAATGGTTCTGTATCTGGACAAAAAAAGACTTCTGTGGTTTGTTCTCTCACACATAGCTTCAAGTTGTTTTGTGCAAATCTGTATCATTCCTGATTGTCTTTACAGGACAATCCTTCCTGTCAGAGTAGGTTATGCTTTTCCTCTACAGCCACTGAGTAATCTCTCTCAGGAATCCTGCACCCAAAACCCTTCCTGGTATGGACTATACATGGCTTTGAGGAACTTGCTGTAGGAATAGACATGGGACTTGCTGTAGCAATGTGAAAATTCACATGCTGGATACTTTCACAGAATTTTAGTAATCTCACAATGCCAACAAAAGAATAAAAAGGAGCCCTGGAACAACTACTAGGCTCTCTTAGCTAGGAAATGAAAAAGCTGTTTGTACCGACCAGTGCTTCAGATCACCAAGGTTTGCAAACCCACTGCACATCCTCATAATCAGGTTAAGGTTAAGTGGTGATATATAAGAAACATCTTCTGGGAGGTGATAATTATTTTTAATTCCCTTTGTTCTGTTGTCAAAACTGTCCCATTAAGCACCTATTGTACAGAAGGAACATTTTCTGCCATTTTGACACCTTCACATGCAAGCAGTGCTGCTGTGTTTGGGGCATGAGAGACTTCTGTTAGGCCAGATTGATGCCTTATTATTTCTTGTGAGTTCTGCTTTGGTGGTTCTAGATTTATGTATTGAATTCTGATTACCATTTTCTTTCACTTGTAAAAATAAGCAATGTGAGAGTACAAACAGTCTGCCTGGCTCTCGAAAAGCAGTATCAGCACTATTTTAGTTCATAGTCACAAGGTTGTTTTTCCCCCTTCTCAATTTTTAATGAGACAAGCTTATATAGCACAAAATTATATTTGAAAAGCATTTTAGTTCAGCTTGATTGCAGTACCATGAAGAATGTACACAATTTACACATATATGTCGAAAGAACTGGAAACAACAATTATACAGTAGCATAATCTTTAAATGACTCCTTCTATTTTGATTTCATTTGCTTAGAATAATAGCTAAAATCTTATGTGGTCAGAGAAAGCATCACTCATGGTTCAGTGAGCAAAGAGGTAAATAAATTCAATTTCATGCAAGCTTTGTTAGATGGATTTGTTCAGTGTCAAATCAATGTTTTGGTTGTTTTTAGCTAGAAATACTTAAGCAGGATTGACGGCTAACAAGTTCTCAATGGACTGGAATGAATCATTGTCAAAAAAGATGAGTTCACAATGAACAAAGGAGAGGGGTCATTGTTAAGTGTCTTGATTTTCTCAGGATATCTCAAGATAACCAGTTATTAATCTTCTGAAGTATTCTTCTGCTTTTTAGAGCTGACAACTTTCAAAGAGACCAGCAATTTAGGCTGAACACTCATAGTAAGGGCAAGGAACTGAAACATCTTTTTCTACAGGATGCATTGAAAAGACTTTTTGTGTTACTGATGAAATATGTATAGATTAGGTAATACTGCATTTTTACTGGGTTTTAGTGCATTTAGAGTAATTAATTTCCTTTTTCTCTCTGTTTTAGTCAAACATCAGACAGTGTAACCTGCAAAGGTATGAATAAAAAAAGGTAGCATTTAAAAAGAATTTTGGGCTAAATACCAAATTCTCAAAACTACAAGATGAACTCCCTCTTCTAGTGCTTTTGGGTGCATTTACATGGTCTCATTAAAACAAATGCTGTCTGTGTGTGCAGCTGTAAAATCTTTCATTAGTCATATTTGATGTTCTGAAGAGGAGCTGCAAAGATTAATTTCTTTCCATCTCCTTCATCTCACAAACAGATCCAATTTTTATTATTTATTCAGCACAGTCCTCACATTATTTGATAATGCAGTTGCTGATGTTTGCTCCATGAAACCAATTGTCTTGTGAAGGTAAGTGACATAAGGATGTGCTGGGGTTTTTTGTAATGGCAGTTTTCCTGTGACAATAGCAGCACACTGACACTCAGGTTCATAAATGTAGGCTAGTCAGAACTTTATGCTATATAATCATTTTTAAAGAAAAAATAACAAACCAGACCAGGCAAAGATCTCCACAAGTTATGAGTATCATTCATGTAATGATACCAATTTGAAATAGATGCTACTGAAGAATGCATGGCGTGTAACTAGTTGCCATTTCCAAATGTCATAGAACTCCTTGTCCTCAGAGAGGGACAGCAAAGCCTAGATCAGGTTAGCTTTAAATTCAGTATGTTCTGCTCTGGTAATATACCCGGGCTTAGAGGTGAGAGAGAGAGTATTTTGAGCCTGTAAGTCAGTCTTCCACTAATAATCTTGTGAGATTGTTAATGATCTGGGTAAATTGTTTAATATACTTCTGCATATTATTCAACCCATATTTTTTTAGTAGGTCTTATTTTTCTTGATGGATTGATTTACCACAATAATGTGGGCACTAAATTCAATCTAAAATGTATTGATTTACCATTTTGTGGCATGTCAAGAAATGAGCCGGATCCAAAAGAAGAGGTGTGTATAAAAAGTGCAGTTTCTTCCATGGTGTAACACAGATACCCCCCATGATTAACATAAAAACCAGAGATTTACCACTTAGTCTTTGCATTGGCATTCTTAAAAAACTGGTAAGAATTAACAGTGTTGTATATTTTTAAACAGATATTGATACAGATGCATGCAATAACCTAATATGCATCTTTACTGGACTTTCTTAATGATTTACCAAATTCTAAGAGATTTCTAAGGCTACATAAGGCAAACGGAGCAAAGTGCTCATCTTACCTTGTCAGTACTAGGAGATAATGTTATGTTTGGGCTTGGTTGCTGTACTACTTCCTGGATAAAAGTTTTTATTAAATAAAGGGGTTTTCTGAGCTTTATTTCCCCTTGAGGGACTGCAGGAGAAAGTCAAAGTGTTTCTAAAAATGTTTTGTACTCATTACAGATTGCTGCCTGGCTGCATTGGACATGCCTCAACAGACAGCATGAGGGGCTACTCCTTTGCTTCTCTTCGTTCCTGTAGTAGGTTCAGTTCGTATAACCGGGCAGAAACACCAATTAAGTGTAGAGGTTTGGTTCAAAATATCCATTACTTACTTATTTTCCTTCTGTGAGATAAGAATTAGGAGAAAGCAAAGCAGGTACAAAACTTAAAAGAATATAAAGAAGTTTATTAACAGAACTAAAAGAAAAAGAAGTCAGAATCAGACTAAACCTTCAAAACACTTCTCTCCCCCCACCTTTCTCCCTTCTCCCACTGACATCATGAAAAGACAACCCTTGAGATTTTTCAGTCAGTTTACCACCTCTATAATAATCTTTTTTCAGTTCACTTAGGGAAAGGAGTCTCTCTTGCTCATGCTATGGAGATACTCCACAAGAAACAGTTCTCTCGTGGCTTCAGTTTTAGAGAGAGACAGCCACCAGAGATGGTTCTCTGCTCGCATGTGAAAGTCCCTTCCCTCGTCTTACAGCTTTCCCCACAACTGCTTTCGAGGGTCCAATCTTTAGCTAATGGGGTACCATTTTAAGGTTGAGCTATTCAGAAGCAAAGGTTCTCTTCACCTATCTCTGGGATCATCTTCATCTCTAGGAACAGAGATCTTCTTCTTCCCTGGGAGCAAGGGTCTTCATCACTTTCGCCTCTCTCTGTTCAAGCTTCTCACCAGATCACAGCAGTTTCAGCACAGGTAGTTTTGCTCATGATTGCAGTTTGAACGCTCCAGCCCCCATGCTTTCATGAAATTACAACAGGTATTCTGATGTATTGTAGTTCATCACCACAGCTTTACAAAAGAGTTTAAGGCTCTAGGTTTGAAGCATCTCCTCTTTCTCCTCTCTCTGGGCTTTAGCTCTTCCTTCTTCACTGACTTTGGTGTCTCTATAGTGTTTTCTTCATGTGCCTTTACCTTGCCCCTTCCTTTGACTTGGGAGAGGATTGATGTCTGCAGGCTTCATCTGTTCTGGAGGAATCTTACAGCACTAAGAGAGTTAATCTCGCCCAGGCCTTTCAGCTGGAATTCGCCTCTCGCTGTTGGTCACGTGATCTTTGCCAGGCAGTGGCCTCAGATGAATTTTGGCCGCAATGGGTGAGGGCCGGCCTGGCCGAGCCGCGCCGTGGCGCAGGGCCACCTGCACGGAGCAGGGCCGTGGGTGAACAGGGCTGTGCTGTTCCAGGGTGGCAGTCTCCTGGCTGGCCCGGCCTGCACTGAGGGGGCTGCGCCAGGTGTCCAGCGAGCAGAAGCGGCTGAGATCTTAGCCAAGCCACGCCCGGCCCCCAAGTTACCTGTCAAAAGCTGGAAGCAAGAGAGCTTTCCCGGGGTTTGTTCGTTCTTAAATGTGGACCACAGAGGCGTGTCGAGCTTCTTAAGTGGCTTAAAAAAGTTGCCAGTATTCAAACTAGCCAGTTGATTGGTTCTGTCGGGTCTAGAGGAATCTGTAAGCACCTCTCTGCAAAAGAATCACTTCCGTGGCTGATGGAGCCATCCTTAATTAAAAACCTAAACTGTGCTAAACCATGACAGTTCCTTCACTTTATGGAATAATTTCTGCCTATATTGAAGAAGAAATGCAAAGTGCTAGTTTAAGCAGGATTTTGTTCTCATGTAGGTCTTATTTGGGGAAGAACTTAGTAAGCACTGAATAAGAGTAGTATTAATATTTCATAAGATAAGCCTCTGATAACATTTTGAATGTAGACTGAGTAGCAGAGGAATGAGAGAAGCAGTCAGGGTCAGATCCTCCGACATCATAAATTTGCCCCAGTAGGCTGTGGAGGTGCATTGCATTTTGAGTATTTCCTTTGAGTACTTCCCACTGGACAGCTGCAGTTTCCTCAAACTATAGACTATAGCTAAAATTTAAAAACCCCCATAGAGCAAAGTGTTTCCCCTATTTACTTTTAGGCCAGAGGCCTGTGCTGGGTTTGACTGGGGTAGAGTTAACTTTCTTCACAGTGGCTGGTGTGGGGCTGTGTTTTGGATTTTTGCTGAAGATGGGGCTGATAATATAGAAATGGTTTAGTTATTGCTGAGCCAGGCTTACACAGAGCCAAAAGAGATTTTCCATGCTGTACGGCATCATGCTCAGTATGTAAAGTGGAGGAAAGAAGGAGGAAGAGGGGGACGTTTGGAGTGATGATGTTTGTCTACCCAAAGAACTGTTATATGTGGTGGAGATAGCTGAACACCTGCCTGCCCATGGGTAACAGTGAATTAATTCCTTGTTTGGCTCTGTTTGCATATGCAGCTTTTGCTTTCCCTATTAAACTGTCTTTATCTCAATCCATGAGTTTTCCAGCTTTTACCTTTCCCCTTCTCTCCCTGATCTTTCTGGTGGGGCAGTGAGCTGCCTGGGGCTTAGCTGCTGGCTGAGGTGAAACCACGAGAGAAGTCAAGCTGGTTGCTGCTGTTCCAAGGTGCAAAATTGCTCTTTGGGGTAGAAGACAGGTGTGACTGTGCCTCACCTCTGTGATTCCCTTTGAAACAGCCCACTAAGACTCCAGGTCTCTGTCCCCGCCCTTCCTCTTTTCTCTTGCTCTTCAGTTTCTGTGACAAAAGTAGCCCAGCATAGCCTGGCCTTTGTGACCTTTCACCACAGGATGAGAGGAAATCTAGCTCCAAAGATGGCTGCTTACAGGAGGAACAGCTTTGGAGACACTGAAGAAATGCAGGCCCAGCTGAGACAGGTCTCTACACCCATAATGATCCCTATGCACCATGGACAGCTCTCCCACTTTCTTGGCTCCATTGCTTTCCTTTTACAACAGATGAATTTTCAATGATCTTTTTATCAATAACATGACCTCAAAAGATAGTATGAGTGATAGCTGCTTCAAAATATTGGTTCCTTAACTAGGTGGTTGTGAAATTTTCATTGGTTGTGGACAGAGCAGAAGAGATATCAAAGGTTTTTAGCATTCAGAACATCACTTGTGCCTCATAGGGACTAGCACTGTGCTTTAGCTAAGAAGGCAGAAAGTGAACAAAACCTGCTCTACTTGTTGCCTGAACCCAACCTTAACAAAAACAGCTCTATCCTATCAGGGCACCATTGATATAAGGCTATGCCAGTTAAACTTTATCAAGAAAAATATAATTGTTGTAAATATTAATACATTTTATTCAGTGGCAAGAGCCTCTGGTGCTTTGTAACTAATAATAATTTAAATCTCATGGTGCAGGCTAAACAGGTAACCAACTTCCAAGCAGACCTGAGAAGTGAATGAGGTACCTATCTTCCCACTTTTAATTTAGAGGTTGGGTAACTAGAAGAGAGGCAGAAAATGTAATATATTTTCCCTGCAATTTTTATTCTTTGTTATTAAAATACACTTGGCTGTAGCAAATGTTCCCACAACTGCCAAGTAGGCAAAATTAGGATTTTCAGAACTGTTTAGATGGACAAAACTTGCTGAAAAGCACCTGGGAAAATTTCACTGAGATCAAAGTATGTGCTGAACTCTTTCCAAAAATGAAAAGGAGCAAGGCTTTTATTTCTATTTGTGCAAAAGAAAATATTTCTTAATGATGTATTCAGTCCTCAGGTTGCATTCACATAGATCTGGGTGGATTTTTTCCTTGTATATTGTGGTTTTAAACCTATTTTTTTTTTTCCAAAGGAAGACTCTATGGGCTAAAAAAGGGATGCACATCATTTGAGACTGTGTCCAGCAAGGGACCTGGATATGAGAAGTTTGCCTGGCAGCCTTCTGACATGCTCAGATGGATCTCATGTCCTATAAAGGGTGTGGGGAGAACTTGGTGCTTGAGAAGGAACTTTAATCCAAACCAGATAATAAGATTTGAGTATGAATTATGAATCTATTCTAGGTTAAAAAGAAAAGATTAAAAGCTCTCTTATAGTAGCTTTTCTCAGTGGCTATTTGTATTCTCTTGGGCTGAATGCTCTTTTTCTGCTACCTCACTTAGTTAATGAGCATTTTGCTTTCATTGAAAAACCTGCAGATTTAGGATGGAAACAGTTTGCAGCTGATTAAGGATGGTGTGCCTGAAAATTTCTTGCTAATCTCTCTTATTATGCCCTTCATAAAAGTGGTAGTCATGGTATAAATCCTAGTTTAAATCAACACCTGCAAGTGCTAACCTCTTGTAGAAGAATGGCTGCAAGAAAGAGGACATGAAACCCTGAGAGCTGCTGCAAAGCTCAGCAGCAAACCACAAGAATGAGCAAGGTCAGCATGACCGTGAGCCTGCCTGCTAGACAAAGATAGGATCTTGCGGTCAGCGAGACAAGGATGTGAGTTACAGCCCTAACCACAGCTGGGCAGAGCTAAGAAAATGTAACCTTTAAGAATTATCCAATCAACTAAGGACAACTATGATTAGTTAATAAAGCCGGCTATAAATGTAACCGCAGAATCACTAATAAACGAAGCTTGCTCACCAATCATATTGATTGTCCGCATCTTCCCTCGTCATCCGCAAATGGTGACGCCGACGTGATACAAGGACGGCACGACAAGAGGACGAGTGAGAAAACTCTGGTAAGCAGCGACTGGGAGGCAAAAGGAACCGCAGCGCTGGTGCTTCTTGTTCCCGTGCCTGGACCAACCCAATAACGGAGTGTCCACCGCTCGGTGAGTTGCCTGCAGGGGAAAGGCTGCAACGGGCGCCCATACTAGCAGGCTGAAAGATGGAAAGACAGGCAGCTCTTCATTTACTCACTTGCTTTTTAGAAAAGCGTAGAGTTCAGGACCTCGATTTAAAAAAGGACCTGCCAGGGTTACTCGCGTACGGAAACGTGCAGGGGTTTTTCAAGGACCCTAATACTGTGTTTGATGTGGCAGAGTGGAGGCAGTATGGAGACCAGCTGTGGGAGCAGGTGATAGATGACAACAAAGCCGCAAAAAGGGTTATGAAACCGTGGCGAGCGGTCATTAATGGTCTAAAGCAGCATCATATTGAGGAAAACCTAGCCGCGGTAGCCAATTCCTACTCGAACAACGGGGGGACAGCCCCATGTTCGAGCACAGGCAAGCCAGAAATAAAACCAGGGCAGTTAGTCCCAGGGAATGATAATGTCCCCATACCCCCAGCCACTCGAACAATCTCAGTCGCTGCTTGAGCTAGCCATGCAGCAGCAGAGAGCACGTCATCAACCCAAACAGCAGAGCCCTCTGCCCCGCCAGCAGAAGGAGCACATTCAAAAACAGATCCCCTGAGACAACCACACCCCAATGAGCCTCACAAACACGCAGTAAAAGGGGTAGACTGGGACCATATAAAAAGGGAAGCATTACAAGCCAGCGACAGCACTATTTTAAAGGAGCTTGAGGATGACTGGGCATTCCCTGTGGTATATGGCCAAGATAATCGGGGAAATGTCACCGCCACATACAGCCCTCTGGATTAGAAATTGCTATTCCAGCTCCGCAGCACTGTCGCTGAGTCTGGCATCCACGGAGAGCCAGCAAAACAGATGCTAAATTATATTTGGGGAACTGGCATTTTACTGCAAGAAGATATTAAGACCATTATGAAAATGATTCTAACCCAATCCCAATTAATGCTATGGCCATCTCATTGGAATGATCACTGCGGCCCATCTGCCCAGACCTGCTGGCGATCCTCTAGCCGGATTCACAGCAGACCAGTACACAGGTATAGGGATGTATGCCTCCATAGAAGAACAAACTCAGCTAGGACCAGAATTACTGCAAGAAGCCATGCGACTAGCTAGGGCTGCCCTAAGTCGGGTCAGGACTGCCCTGCCAACTCCCTCGTACATGGGAATAAAGCAAGGTAGAGATGAGACTTTTGCATCATTCATTGATCGAGTTACAGATGCCATTAACAGATCTGATGTGCAAGAATGGATGAAAGGCGCCTTGTTAAGGCAATGTGCCATGGAAAACGCAAACTCCAGCACCCAGGCGATTTTAATAACTCTGCCAGGGAACACCACAGTAGAAGAAATGCTAGAAAGAATGATCAGGGTCCCCGTAGGAGAGCGTGCCATGCTCGTAGAGGCAGTAAGAGAGGTAGGGCGCAGTATCAAAGAAAACCAGGGGCAAGTACTGGCCACCCTAGCCCCCCTGCAGGCCAAGCCAGCGGCAGCGCCGAGGGACCCCACACGTCCTCGATGCTTCCGCTGCGGACAGCAGGGACACATTCGTCGAGAGTGCACCACCTCAGGAGTTTGGTGTCAGAGATGCCAGATGGACAACCATAGCACCTCAGCATGCCAACGCAGACAGGGAAACAGGAAGCCGAGCGCTCGGAGCCGCGGCGCGATGGCACCAACAGCAGCTCCCGCAATAGCATCAGCACCCCACCCCAACCACTCCAGCCAGCCAGTCGCCTCCGTCCCAGCACCTCAGGAAGCCTCGGCTTGGACTTGGCAACCACAGTAGACACTGTTCTTGCAAACAAAGAAGTCATATGTGCACCCACGGGGGTGCGTGGCCCTCTAAAGCACAATGGACAAACCTATGGAGCACTACTAATAGGCCGCTCCTCAGCAGCCCTGAAGGGCCTCCTCGTTATTCCCGGACTCATTGACGCCAACTACACAGGGGAAATTAAAATCACGGTTCAAGCGCAGTTCCCCCCATTGATTATACCTGCCGGCAGAAAAATAGCTCAACTAGTTCCCCTGCCACACCTCATCCAAGATGCAAATAGCTGCGCCCTAGAGCCCAGAGGCAACCGAGGGTTTGGATCAACAGGAGGCCTGGCGCTCTTGACAGTACCTATGAACTCTCGACCAGTAGTCCGCATTACGCTCAGCCATGGCCCAGAAAGAATTCACCTGCGAGCCCTCCTAGACTCTGGAGCCGACATCACCATCATCTCCCACCAAGAATGGCCACCACATTGGCCCCTTCAAAACGCAGCCAGAGCAGTAGAAAGGGTAGGGGGAGCATCAGCAGTACAACGGAGTGCCCCCGTCCAAATAGCGCTTGATGGCCGCCGGCTAACCCTTGCAGTCACCGTTATGCCATTGCCAAAGGGCGTGTCTGCCTTGATCGGACGTGATGTACTCAGCCAAATCGGAGCAGTACTCACTACAGAAACGGCTTTTCAATAGCGGCCATTGCATGGACTTTCCCTATTCCACTCACGTGGCTCAGTGACGATTCCATATGGATTGAGCAGTGGCCGCTAAAAGAGGAAAGTCTTGTCCAAGCACACTCCCTGGTGCAAGAGCAGCTAAACCAAGTCATGTCCGGCTGTCTACCAGTCCCTGGAATACGCTCATATTCGTAACCAAGAAGAAATCTGGCAAGTACCGACTACTACATGACCTGAGGGCCATGAACGCCGAGACGCAAGCAATGGGAGCACTACAGCCAGGGCTGCCCAACCCAGCAATGCTACCCGAGGGTTGGCCCCTGCTGATCATAGACCTAAAGGACTGCTTTTTCACCATCTGCCTGCACCCTGCAGACATGCAGAGATTTGCCTTTACCTTACCATCAATTAATAAACAAAGCCCCGCACAACACTTTGAATGGGTTGTGCTGCCGCAAGGCATGCGTAATTCTCCCACCCTGTGCCAGCTCTTTGTAGACGCTGCTTTGCAACCCCTTCAGCAAAGGTGGACACAAACAATCATTTATCATTACATGGATGGTATCCTGCTAGCTCAGCCAGAGCCCTTCACCCCAGTGCAAGAGCAAAAACTGATCAAGCAACTGAAGCAGCACGGCCTAGTAGCTGTGCCAGAGAAAATTCAACACACTCCTGCTTGGAAATACCTTGGCTGGGAAATCACAGAATCGCACATTCAACCTCAAAAACTTGCGCTGCAGACAAAAGTGCGCACACTCCACGATGCGCAACGCCTGCTTGGAGATCTGCTGTGGCTGCGACCAGTTGTCGGCCTGTCCAACGACAACCTTAACTGCCTGCGCCCCCTACTCAAAGGTGTTGACCCAGCAGCTCCAGTGCACCTGACGTCTCAACAAGAAGCACAAATTCAACAAATAAGTGATCTAGTCACACAGTGCGCAGTAGCGCATCGGGACCTCACAGCACCTATAGACCTTACAATCCTTACCGGTCCCGAGCAGCTCGCCGCCGCTCTCACACAAGAAAAGAAAACGGGGGAGCCACAAGTCCTAGAATGGCTCCTTTCGACCTTGCAGCCAAAGACAACTCTGCAAGAGCAAATTGAAAATCTGGCCGGGCTGATCCAAAAAGAGCGAGACCGAGCACTTTAAGTAACGGGCCGAGAACCCAACACCATTTATGTCCCCATAAAGAAAGACGCACTAGATTGGTATCTACAGCATTCCAATGCCCTCTGCGCCAGCCTGCTCACAGAAGGGACTCCAGTCGATACCCGGCCAGTTAAAGTGCCTATGCTACAGTGGATGCAGTTACACCCTTGGGTGCCTAAGCCAAAGCTCTTGCTACAACCCTTGCGAGATGCCACGACAGTGTTTACCGATGCAGGAAGAAGATCGATGAGAGCCGCCGCCGTATGGCACGACGGCAAACAGTGGTGCCAACATGTCCTGCCAGCAGACCCAGATGATTCCTTGCAGACACTGGAACTGGCCGCTGTCGTTTGGGCACTCAGCAACTGGCTGAAAGACCGCATCAACATCATTACAGACTCCCTGTACATTGCGGGCGTGGCACAGCGAATTGAAACCGCTCGCATTAAAGAAGTGTCCAATAAAAGGTTGTTTACCCTACTGTGCCAGCTAAGACAAGCAGTACAGCAGCAAGAAGAAGCCTACGCAGTACTCCACATCCGCAGTCACAAGTGGAACGAAGGCCTAGGAGAAGGCAATGCCCTTGCAGATCGACTAGTGACCACCATCACCGTGCCCCTCGATCAATTTCAGCTCGCACGGCAAGCCCATGAGACATTCCACCAGAATGCCAAAGGTCCGTTGTGGGTACTGAGCCGTTGGACCCGACCTGCTCTAGCAGATGACAGAGAGTCACCACGAGATCAGGCAAAGACATCTGTTCCAACTCCACCTAGCAACTAGAGATCCGCTTCAACAACTCGAGAAACTTTTGGGTCAATCCCTCCACTGGACTACTCAGCGGGAACTATTGGACCTAATAAGCTGGATTAAGAGGCAAGGGTGGCAAGGTGGGCAGTGTAACACTTGCTTACGCTGCGGACAAATAAGGTGTCACGCTTGGGTAAAAATGCTGTGTGGGAGTTGTCATCATAAGGTGTGGATTTTCCAAGGGCATTTACGATCTCGGTTGTGTCACAACTGCTACACCAGGGGGACCCAAAGATCCTGGGCCAGAGACTTGGCTGACTGGACAGGGTATCCTACCGAGATAGCAGTCAACCTCATTGAAGACGTGAACCAAAGGGCAAATTGGGTTTTGGTGTGGGATCTTTGGCAAGCAGTGGCTCGATTAACAGCCCAAACCGCCACTTACATAATCGGGCATCGCTGCAAAGTAGGGCTCAAAATTTCCCAGCTGTGGGAGGTTGAAGATGGGGATTGGGACCGCCTTTGCCGTCGCTTTGCTGTGGTCCCTAGGGTGGACCGCCAGCGCGATTGTGCACCGCATAGACCACCGAGAGAACATGTGGGTCACCTGGGCTAACCAGACAGGCCAAGAGTCCTTCTGCTTATCACTAGCCACGCCTTCTGATCCCTTTCGTACCTGCCTTATTGGGGTCCCATTGACAAAGGCCAGTAGCCTCAAAAGCTACACCTCTAAATATCAAGAGCCAGAAGCCGTGCTCTTGGCCTTTTGTGTTGTGACGAGGGGTAGCACAACGCTTGACATCTGTGAGACCCTTCAAATTAAGCAGAACCCTTTGGCCGCCCAAGTGCAAAAGATCACCCTAGGCCTTAATACATCTACGCTCAAACCACAAGAGCTAGATCTCTTAGGTTCCCAGCCTGGTCCCTATTGCCTTATGTTTGGATACTATGGCTATAACGGCAATTTAAAGCCCCAACAGCCGATCAATGATAGCACATGGCTGAGCCCCACCACCTCATGGTACTCCAATGGCACAGCCGACTGCAATGGCTCAGTGTGGCCAGTTAATGACTCTCCACAAGAACCTAGGGCGTTACCCTCGGGAACCTTCCTTATTTGTGGAGATAGAGCATGGCCAGGAGTGCCTTCTAAGCTGATGGGAGGACTGTGTTATTTTGGGAAGCTAACAATGTTTGCCCCTAGCATCCAGCAAATACTAAACATCACGCCCAAACGATCATGATGGAGCATTCATCAGTTAGGCCCTGATTGCAGAGAAAATGTGGAATTATGGGAACCCCCTGCTGTCTTTTTTGCCTCACTCCTAGCACCAGGGGTTGCCTCAGCACACGCCCTCACCCAGCTCAAAAAGCTCGCGTGTTGAGCAGGCAAGCAGGCGAATGCCACCTCAGATGTGGTGGGTAAGCTCGCTGCAGATATAGATAGCCTTCGCCATGCACTACTGCAAGACCGAGCAGCCATTGACTTTTTATTACTAGCTCAAGGCCATGGCTGCCAAGAATTTGAAGGAATGTGCTGCTTTAATCTATCCGATCACGGCACTTCCATCCATAAGCAACTGCAATGGCTGCGAGAGCATACTCAGAAGCTTACTGTAGAAAGCAACCCCTTTGATCAATGGCTTGCTAGCCTCTTTGGTAATCTTTCCCCTTGGATGCGAACCATTTTAACAGAAGCTCTTCGCTGGCTCAGTATAATTTTTGCCATGCTGCTTATTATCCGAAATAGCTAATTCTTGCATTATGCGCCAGGTAACAAAGATCACAAACAATGTCCTGCTTGTGCAAAAAGAAAAAACGGGAATTGTAGAAGAATGGCTGCAAGAAAGAGGACATGAAACCTTGAGAGCTGCTGCAAAGCTCAGCAGCAAACCACAAGAATGAGCAAGGTCAGCATGACCGTGAGCCTGCCTGCTAGACAAAGATAGGATCTTGCGGTCAGCGAGACAAAGATGTGAGTTACAGCCCTAACCACAGCTGGGCAGAGCTAAGAAAATGTAACCTTTAAGAATTATCCAATCAACTAAAGACAACTATGATTAGTTAATAAAGCCGGCTATAAATGTAACCGCAGAATCACTAATAAACGAAGCTTGCTCACCAATCATATTGATTGTCCGCATCTTCCCTCGTCCTCTGCAACCTCTGAAGAGAAAAACTTCAAATACCTCCTGCTGTGGGCAAAGTCTCAAATTCTATGGCATAAAACATAAAAGGCTGCTGAAATTATTCACCTTTTTTTTCCTTTGCACAAACTTTTGCACTTTCTTTTCTAGCATTTCACATGTCATTAACCATTCTTATACAAACAGTGCCTTAATGGTGGTGGACGCATGACATGTCTGACAGTGGCACATGGTCACTCTTCACCCTATGGTGGAGCCACTAGGGTCCCCAGCTCTCCCCCAGGTATTATCTTTGACTGTGCCTTGAGTTCCGGAGTCAGCTTCCTTCCTTACTCGTGGGATCTCTTCTGAGAAAGGTTTCTAAAAGCCCCAAGTGTTAGTTGCGTGTTTAAGTGCAGCATGGCACTTAAATGACCAGTGCAAGGAATCCTGGAGCCAAAATGAGTGGTAAATTTAATCTGCTTCGGGACCTTAAACCCAGATTTGAACACTTACCGTCAGCATCCTATCCCATCCCCGTGATGTTTTTCTTGCTATTAACATTGGGACACAGTGTTTTCAAAACCCTGCTCTTTGCTCTGCAGTGCTAGATGGGAAAAGGCAAGTAAGTGAGCTGCAGGACTGAAAGATCACTTAGAAAAGAGTACACAATGTGTTTCAAGGTAAAAAGTCTTTACCTGCCCACTGTTTCTGTTCCATCTCTGCAGAAGTATTTGCTCCGTTTCTAAATTAAAATTATTCTCATAAAAAGTTCCCAACTTAGAGAGTATTTTTGCTGTCACTGATATCCTTGGTCCTCTGCAAAGATAACCTGCTTGAGTACCATAGTGCATTAGGGAACCTAATTCTAGAAAGTGCTTTTTGTAGATTTTTCATGATTGAGATTAACAGACTGATTAGGACAGAAATTATCTATATAATTTTTAAAGCTTTTAGAAATTTTATGTTGTTTTTATAAGGTACATATATGAATTTTGTTTGTCATTCTGTTAGTTCTGTTGCAAAAATAGCAAGCCAAATTTCAAAAATCTTTACTCTCCTTTCATTATTGTCCTTGGATAAAGAAGTCACTGATACTATCTCAGCCCAAGGAAGAGCCAAGGAATACTGTGCCAAGCATCTTCAGATATGCCTCAATGCTCTCTTTCTTTGTTTCAGACAGCTGTTTCTGAAACATGTTCTAGTAGCCCTACAAATACAAGCAGCAGAGCGTGTATCAGGCAGACATAGTTGGGGCTTGGGGATCCCTGTAATCCTGAGTATTAACAGATTAGAGACTAAAGCTGCACTAGATTAAAGGTTTACGAGGAAGAGACACCTGAGTTTGAGTGGTGTTCCCTTAGCAAAGGAATAGCATGAGAGATGGATGACTGCTAGAAGACAGTCATAGTGTGTGCAAATGGGTGGTTGCAGATATCCCAGGAATGATTTGGCCTGAATGGACTCTTAAGAAGTTTTTTTAAGATAGGGACAGCTTCTCTAATAAAAGAAGCTTTGTTCTCCTGAGGATTTTTGTGTGCTTAAAAAAACCTAAACCAACCTGTTTTCAACTAACATCTTCAAGGAAGTGACCTTGAATTGTACATACTTGCACAGATTTCCTCCTGTAAAAATACAGTCAGAAAAATACGTCTAACAGCGATCATCTTTTTACAGCTCTGCAGCTGGGAGGACTACCACTTTTCTGTCATTTCACAAAAGAAGGTATAGTTTCTAGTTTTTGGCAATTTTTGGAAGCCAGAAGCAAACAAGTGCTGAAAGCTTAGGAGTAGTAAATTTGCAGCTTTATACCTAAGTCAGCTAGTGCCAAATTGTGTTCACATAAGCAGTCCTGCTGGAGAACCAGCAGAGCTGTGTGCAAACACACTCTGGGGCACAGTCTGCATGTCTGAGATGACTACTACCAAATAAAAACAGTGCAGAATTGCAATCTGTTCTGCCTCCTTTGCATCAGTGACATTTCTGTTGACTTCAGCAGAAGTTGTGTTGTCTGACGGAGCTGAAGCAGCACCTTTCCTTTTCCGGGAATGAAGTAATTTAGTTTTATTTTAAGGGATTGAGGCATCTCACACCTCAACATTTTTATATTCCAGCAAAGACTAAATGTAATTCAACTGACCTCTCAGGAATTTGTGTGGTGAATCTAGTAGGCAGATTGAACCTTACAGTGGCTCCAGGGAACTGTATGGTAAGTTAATAACTGTTCACCAGTTGGATTTGTTTGAAGAGTCTTAAGGGCATACTGTGATGATGCTGTGCTGAAAAGGTGCTGCATTCCAGCCCTTACAAATGAACAGAGACTGCATTAGCTGATTATTTAGAGCTGGTGTTAGGTGCTTTGCAAGATACTATGTCAAATACTAGAACCAATACATATGGAGATGAACACTGGGCAGCTGTACCAGAAATGGAAACTGTTGCAGGGAAAATGTGTGGAAGGAGGCAAACAGGAGGCTTCTTGTTTGGCATGACAGATGTTGGGGTCTCCTCTCCCCACTGTGTAGCCCTGGGAGAGGGGCCCTGAGGGCACAGACACGGGGTTTCCCTGTCCCTGCTCAGCCTCGTTCCCATTGGTTGGTTTGTGTTCCCTGCGCGGGCAGAAGGACCCTTGGTCCCGTGACTGGAACAGTTCCTCGGCAGAGCTCCGGCCATGCGGCTGGAGAAATAAACATCTCTGAAACAGCTATCAAGAATCTGTCTGTCCATATATATTTCCTTTCCACGGGACTCCTGGTTTGATATATGTATGTTGCAGTATCCCCACTGCAACAGACAGAAATATGCATTGTGTTCACGTTTGCTCAGTTTTTTAGTCTCCCATAGCAGTTTCTCACAGTGGCTTTCTCGCATGGGCTTTGCACGTATTTTGGCCCCATCTCTTCTCTATGTGTCTCTTTCCAAAATCTTTTCTAAATTTTCATTGGTTTATCAATCTTTCACTTCAACTCTTTCATTCTCTTCTGCATTCCCATTGCCTTCTCTCCTCACTTTTCCTTTCCCTCAGACTCATACATTCTTTCTTCAGGCACCTTTGCCACTTTTTCTTAATTAATTCCATCCCTACATTTTCCTGGCAGCATCCATGGCCCAGCTGGTAGGGTGTAATTACCCTTGCCACATCCAAACAGGAGCAGGGCTGAAGTTTCTTGAGCCCTTAAAACCATTCTATCTTCCAGACACCCCTGGGCTCTGAGAAAGGAGAGGACCAGCACAATGGATCCTGACTGATCCTAGGCAGTTCAGAAGGGGAGCTGCAGCTCAGTTTCTTCCTTAAGGAGGCTCTGAGACCTCCATCTTTTCCCAAGGAGGCCCTCAAGGTACAACTACAACCCGAGCTGTCATGTTTGGATCAAGGTCTCCTGTACTGTTTTGTAGAGAAGGTCAGGTCAAGATATTCTTGCCATATATTTTTGGATTTTTGCCTTCAGTTGTCCTTGGTTTAATGTAGTCAGAACTGGTAAAGTTAAGTACAAAAGGTACAGGTGTTATCCTGCCAGAGGGATATGTTTTTAAAAAAATAATGTGCCTAGTCTTAAATGCCCCTTCTTTGTCAGTGCTTCCCCTTACATGTGTGATTCTGTGTTTTTCAGAGCAGCCTTATCCCTTCTCTTCTGTTTTGGTTGATTGAAAAACCACAGCTGGACTTTGCAATGTTTGGGCTGCCTCTTGGTTCCCGTGACTGCCTTCATTGTTTTTTTTAAATACCTGCAGCAATCACAATCTTTCTTGAATCTGAGTGACCAGAATTATATACATTATTTCAAATATTCCCAGTGCAACCCATTACATTCTTGACTACAGAGAAAGCCTGCTTTTGTCAGAAGTGTTAGGTACTAACAATTATCAATGACTATCAGAAGAAAAATAGCTAATAAATACTTCAATTTCAGATGCTCTTTAACCTTGCAACAAACACTGATTTTAAGATATAATTTCCTTTAGACACATGTGAGTAGTTCCTATGATTTTTATGCCTTTTTTCCAGAAGTCATTCTCCCTCCTAGCATTTGCTTGACTTCACTGTGTCTATTCAATAAAAAGAAATTCAGATCTAACATCTTAGCCAAATCTGTGGAGGTCAAGAAAGCTGCAATAAGCCATGTGCCTGTAACCACAAAGACATCCTTCTCCTGCTGTTGTGAGTGCCAGCTCACAACCCACTCCTGCTTTGATTTGCTGGCGACCTTTCCTTTCAGTGCTCAGCCCTGTTGAGACTCTCATGAGGGATGTTACAGAAATGAACAGAATCGCTTCCTCAGAAGAGAAATGCCAGACCTTAAATAGGCAGCTGGAGAAGCCAAGGATAAATAAGAATACTCTGTTCTTGAGAAGGAAAAGACTGTTTCTCTGCCGAAAAATTAAAATCCTTGTAGACTCCAGTCAGTTTCTTCTAGAGAGAACCAGTGTGGCGCTTCATGTTTCCTCATAAAATTGAATGCAAGTGTTTCAATACTGGGTGCCTGATTAAATTAGATCTCCCTAATTTATATATATGTCCCCATTTTGTAGGTGAATTTCACACTGGAATTGAGGGAATTCAGTCTCTGAATTCATGTGTTTAACCACTTCCCTTTGAGGGCATGCAATCACCACATAGGTTTTCTTTTTTAAATCCTTTTGTTAGGACCATTATTTAT
Organism: Corvus moneduloides; assembly: GCF_009650955.1. NCBI lineage: Eukaryota > Metazoa > Chordata > Aves > Passeriformes > Corvidae > Corvus > Corvus moneduloides. The sequence goes on along the minus strand of NC_045478.1, from coordinate 113,532,375 downwards.
CATGGATATGTGGGTACTTTTATTAAAATGACTAATATATTACTAGCAATCACGTTCAGTTTAAAGATTATTAACAGACTGCTTAATTGTCCTCCAATGGTATAATGGGTACACTTAACCCATGTCTATACAGCAGTGCCAAGCTGTGACAGTCACCGCTTAATCACAGTGATTCAATGTGTGATTTTCAAAGTATGAACAAATGAATGATACTGGTCCATCTGCACTGGGCTACTTCAGGAAGAAATGGTCTTGCAAGGTAGCAGGAGTGGAAATGAGATGTTAACCAGTGGCTGCCATTTATGTGATTGGATGGAAGTCAGAAGCAAAAAAACAACAAAAAAAATCCCTAAACAAATAAAACCTGTCTTGGGGTGACTTTATGATGTGTATTCCATACTGCCGCCCTATGCCCAGAAATTAATTTGTGCCTTTCTGTGCCTTTAAACTGAGCCTGGGAGGGGGAAGAAAAAAAACTGAGCAGAACTTTCAAAGCAGTGTTTCAAGGACACACAGAGATAGAGACGGCTCTCTGTGTTCAGCTGCGGCAGCGGAGCGAGACAGCAGAGAGGCACCCTGCTTGCTTTTTTCAGCAAGTTTTTCTGGCTTTTTTTCCCTCTGGAGAGTTGAACTTTGTTTTCCTGGGACTTTGATTTTTCCCTTCTTCTTTTCTGGACTGTTTCAACATCAGAACACATCAGGAGGACTTTTGCCATCAAGGCCCTGGAGGAGGTCCCACCCCGTCCCATCTCCAAGGAGGAGGGGAGAAGCTACCTACAGAAGGACTCTGAAATTTTCCCAGGTTTTCTCTCCACAGCGAGAGGTTTTATTATTTAGCGGTATTATCCTTTTCCCGTGTGTTTGTTAAATAAATAGTTTTTATCTCTTTCACTTTCCTTTGAGGAAAATTTTTTTTTCCCAAACCTGGTGGGGGAGGGGTGGTTGTAACCTGCCTTCTATCAGAGGATATTTTCCTCCAAATTTGTACAAACCGGCACAAACCCTATACCATTCATGAAGGAGGGGATGTTTCCCAACTGTAGCTATCAAGGAGTTTGTTTCAGTAAAGAAGGGAGAGAAGGAGGATTGTTGTATCAGGACATCAGTGGTGTCTCTCAGGCAAGGAGCATACCGGCATTGTGCCATGCACCTTGAGTTGAGAGCACAGCACACAGTTCTTCCTGCTCCTTCTAAAGGGTTCAAAAACTGATTTACATACATTTTCATGGAAGCCAGAATAAGGGAAGTTCACTGATTTTTATCTAAATTGTTTCTAAACTGATTCCGTTAAAGAGCTGAAACGTTTATTCCTTTTTTTAATCCCAGTATGTATTCAAGGCCTTTGTAGAATAAACAATAATTACCATTAGAGCTGAGATGTTTTTATCCCTAGAGCTCAAGTGCTTTGGAAAGATGAGTGTTACCAGTCTGTTTGAACAGTTCCACCTGCTCAGTTACATAGACTTGAGGCAATTATTGGAGAACCTGTGAAGGAAGCTCAGGCTGTATGGGATCAGACAGTGGGGAGCGACTCCTTGACCCCCTTCTGTGAGGCTGTGTCTTGCTCCTTGGAGCTGGAGATGCTTGTGTGCGTGCTTGTTGGAGTGAGAGGACACATAGGGAAGAATGTAAAGGAGATAAAGGTTGTTTTATATCAATTCTTTCACTTTCAGAAATTATTTCCATGGAATATCGAAAGTGAAAATAGCTACTTTTTGTTTGACTGTCTTGTTTTCCTCTACTGAACAGCACTCTGTCTTTGAAATGGTTTGAAAGAAGATGGAATGTATTTCTCTTAAAACTTAGGGATGTTGAGTGTTACAAATCACCTAATTCCTAGGATAAAATCTGTTGAACAGAAGCATCACTGGTCACAGTGCTGTTCTGACTTGGTATAGCTCAGGAAAATGGGAAGGGTCATTGCTGCTGATTTAATGGAGTTGATTTGTTGAAACAGAGGCAAATACAAATCATCCTGTCAAATCAGTAAAGCAGACAGTGTCACCCAGGCCTCAGAGTACATTTTATTAAAGGGTTTGTCTTGGAAAGGAAGAGAAAATCTAGCAGTAGAACTGAAGATGAGGCAGTTAAGGTAGAAAACATGCAGGACTTTCTTGTGTGAGGGGCTGAATTGCCCTCATTTGTCCTTTTGAAAAGGTTAAAGTGGACGAGTCATGATTTATCTGGTGCCTGAGGTCTTCAGCTGAGCGTGAGGAGTTCTAGGCTCTAGTCACTTTTCCAAGACTCTGCTTTATTACTTTATATTCAGTAACTCCAGAATATGAAGTGCATAGACAGTCTTTTGACCCAGTCTATGCTTTAGGTGATTACAGGCTAGGGGATTTCAGCATTACCTTTCTGGACTTGGTTAAACTTTATCTCCTTGAGGCTTTAAACCCTCCTTGGGATATAGTACCACTGTACATAGGGTCATAAGCCTCAGACACAGTACCTAAGATTTGGTTGGTGCAGTCAGAACGAGATTTCAGTAGTTTTCAAAATTGAATTAGGGACACATTTTGCTAAGGGTGTTTGAAAGTGAAGGTTTGAGGGCTTGCATAAGTTCCATGCTCTTGAAAACTTTATTCACATTTAGAGATAATGCAAATGTTCATGCTTAGAGATAATGCAAATATTCATGCTTTTTACTCCTCTTATACTGCTAGACTTTTCATTAATGGCTTTTACATACAATTCAATAGTTCTAGTAAAAGAAAAGGAAGACAACTTTAAAAAATACTTTTCAAATTCCATAGACCAATAAGTCAACCCAGTAGTGCGGTGAACTGATAAAAAGCCCTGGCCTTACAGCTGTCATGTTACACATGAAGATGAGCTACAACCCACTGTGTTGTCCCTGGCAGGAAGATTTTTGAGAGTGACTGTGAAGGGGAGGGTGCTAGGGTTGTTTTATAGAAGCTTTGAGGTAGGCTGAGGCTTTCAGTTGGGAGAAACTGAACATCTGGTTATTGACTGTGTTTATTTTTACAGTAGCAAACAGAAGAGTTGAGATCACAGTCAGAACAAAATCTCTTATTCTATAGATTGCCTGACACATTGCGCACATTTTGAGCAGCATGGCTGGCACCACTTCAGTGAAGCCTGTGTATTTCAGCAGCCATTAGATTATTACCCATGCAGAAAAGAGCTCAGGAGAGAGGCACTGAAAGATTTAGAGCAATGCCACCTAGTGCTGGAATTAAATCTCCTGAAAGAAATATTTTAATTTTTGCAGGCTGCATGTTGTTTATTTCTTTACTTTTTTGGCAATTCCACTTGTTAGCATTAAACTTGTACATCAAAAAACCACCTTGAGGCATAGTTGGAGGATTTGCTCAGCACCAGCTTGGATTTGAAAGTATGGCTCATATCCCACTGAGAGCAGCAGGGACAGCTGACCAGGAGGAACCTTCTCACCTCACTTCTCCTGTCTTGTCTCAGTTAGTGGCTGGATGCTGGTACCACTACTTAGCAGGAGGGTGTGCATCTGAATTTGACCATTTTTAGCCTTTGATGCCTGATGGTGAATAATTTTTCCCCCCACAACAGCTGCTTGAATAAGGTGACCATCTGTTCCTTATTAAAAAAAAAAAAAATCCTTTTTTCAGTGTTCAGCCTGTATCAGTTTAATATAAGGACGTACTTAGTCCCACATTTTGGCAGTGATCACACAGAGGAGTCCATACAAAGATACAATGATTTTATAAGATCCATGATTGTTACATATGAAATAGAACAGTGCAGGCTTTTCTTTTCCTTTTCCATTTTTCTGGTTGTTTCTTTTTTTTTTTTTTTTAAATTTCTTTTCCTTTTTGTGTTTTCTGGTTATACAAACAGCTATTCAGTATGTGCAATGCATTGCTGTGATCCTTTAATAACCAAAAGTTATTAGGACTGTTCTACATTACGCACTTCCATAAGAAGACAGAATTGATATATTTCCCACTGAGACTATTTTTGTCTCATGATGCCCTTCATGTTGGTGATCCTTTTGCTTAATTTCTCCACGGAAGGTATCACCATATTTCAAAGAGATGGCTCCTGAGAGTAACCTGAACAGGATATGACTAAAAGAACCTGTCAAAACAAGCCTTTGGGCAAAACAACAATGCACACAGATGCTCTCTCTCTTTCATTTTTTAAAAATAGTGGTCCATGGCTCTGCCAAGACCAGTGTCCTATCACATATAGTGGGCAAGATATGCATACAAAGGCAAACCTGTCTTGAAGGCCAGACCTCGTATTTCCTTTCCCATCTAAATTCCTTTACCTTGATTTTGGCACTGTCTCAAATGAAGTGGCAGCCTCTCTTCCTTATTTGGTATTGTACTCTCTTCTCTGAGCTGAAATTCAAATGGAAAATTTCCTGAATAGCAAGTCTTCCCTTTGGACACTAATGCAGCTCTGCTCCCATCAAGAGATAAGGATTGCAAAGAACTCTCTTGAAAGGCTCCCCACCTTGAAGCCAGCATGGTTGTTCTGATGGAAAAGAGGTTCTCATTTTTTGAAATCTGATCATGTAGCAAAGTAAAAACAAAACCAAAATGACACCCAAACCAAACCACACAGTAAACTAAATGTCAGTTTTCCCATACTAAGATGTTTATTGAAGACTTGCATTCTCATCTGTTTCTTGAGGCTTCTTTATTTTCTACAAGTGAAATAAAGCTGTAGCCAAACACCAGCTTCTTGCAGTAGTTTTGAAATGAACTCTTGAGCACAGCCTGCACATGATTTGTTGTGTTCATTATATTATCTCACAGCAGAAGTAGTAACAGGTAATGCATTTCTTTGTGAACAGAATGATGATAGGAGATGCATTTAGGGGCTTAGTCATGTGTTTTTCCTAGTGATTTACTTGTTAATATTTTTTTCTTTTTTTTCTTACTGAAAATTGGCTTTTTAAATTCAAGACGTGTAGTGGCTTTTGGTGAATTGTTTAGGAAGCCATGATACTGCTTAGCGTGACAATATGCATACACTTCTTAATGATTTGGAAATGGACAGCACTACAGAAACAAAGGTGGAGGAATAGATATGTTTGTTTACATGCTAAAAATCCAGACAAAATTTTTCTGCCAGAGGAGAATTTCAAAGAATAGACAGCTTTGTTATCCATCTCCCACTGAATTTCAGTGGGCTTTGTATGGCCTGCCTTTTAGAAAATCCTCCATTTTTCTTTACAAAAGGTTGTTTATTGCTGTTGTCTACAGCACAAGCACTTCTGAACCTCTGAGTGGAATGAGGTTTCTTTGTCCAAACAGTCTCAGTAATCATTACACCAGATGCATATGAGATGAAGGGAAAAAGCCAAGTTTTCATTTCTCCCAATGTCTTTCCCATTGCTAACCTGTTTCTTCTGCATCAGCTGTGGCCTCTAGTAACAGCTTTTTGTGGCACAACTGGTGACAGAGGGCTGGGCTGATGGGTGGTGGCAGCCTAACTTCAATCCTACCATGTTGAGATATGGCACACTGACTCTCCTAATTCCCAAACCAGTATCTGTAGTAGACTGTCTGCAGCATCCTCTGCACTTTGTTTCACAGTTTTTAGGCTGTGCCTGCTGCATTCCAGCTCCAGTGCCTCCCTACCAGGAGCGTAAAAACACCACTGGTTTCAAGGAAAAGGTTTTCAGGCAGAGGCTGGGAATGAGGCACCCAAATATGACAAAACTGGAAAGGTAGCTATGCAGAGATCCTGAAGGAAATGCATCTCAACAGGGGTAAACATCTATAACTTAAAACTGGTATTTTGGTATGATGATTTAAGCTATTTTGTGGATTTTCTTTTAATTCCTGCTGGAATTCATGCTGGACATGATGGAAAAGCTGCTGGTCTGTAGTCTTTTCCAGGGTGGAAGGTGAACTGCAGGTGTGTGAAATTGGTACTAGGAAGATCACAGACTAATTCACCTCAGCCATTAACCAAGAACTTTAAGTCTGGTAGTACTTGGCAGCTGAATTGTGAGAAAGGTGATCAAAGCAGCCCAGCAGAGATGGTGGAGATAATTTACTTCTCTTGGCCTGTACTTTTCTATGGGCTGCAAGGCTTTAATTTACAATAGAAAATACAGAAATTTTGTAAATTCCAGCAAAGGGATATTTATACAAAGAAGTCTTGATATATTTATTTTCCTATCAATATGTAGAACAAAGTTAGTAGTGGAAAAGTTTAATTTGCATTTTAGAAACTTGAAATCTCAAAGATGAACTTGAAAGAAATCTATATTTATCTGGATATATGGTGTCATATCTCTAATTTATGGGCGCAAACTAAAGTCTGTTCAATAGAGAGCTTTTAGCTCAGATGGGAACAACTTCTTGTTTTATTTTCAATCTTGCCTTTTAAAGTTACTTTTCTGGGATCATTCCTCTTGTTTTTTCTTTAAAATCAAGTGCTAAAAAACAGATTATGGATCTTCTACTGAGTTGTTATCTTTGGTTGGAAGCAAAGCCTGAAATTTTAATGCATGGAAATAAAAAAAGTTCTACAAACATATCTTTGTTTCATATAGATATATAGATGATTGTTAACTGCTAAGATAAAAATTATCAAGCCTTCTGTGGGGAGCATAACATGTTTGAATGAATGGAAATCTAGAATGAAAAGGAAACAGTAAATACAAGATTTTTCAACATTTTTTTATTAGGAAACAAACACCCCAAAAAAGTGTCATGGAACTGTTGACACCACATACGAGTTATGATTGCAATAAATTGCATTTTTGAGGACATCTGTTTTGTTTTGTTGTTTGAGCCAGATGTTCACTATTGGTGTTCTACCAAAGTTGAAGAGCTCTTTATTATTTATGTCCCACCTGCATGTTGTCACACATTCCTCTCTGTCAAAGAGATGAACAGTTGCAAGGTGGAGTTGAACAAACTGTAATTACTTCATTCTATCTCTCAGCCTTTCTGTAATTAATCTGAGACACAGTTGGGAGCGTCCCAAAGCAAACAGTTAGATTAGTTAGTAATTGATGAAACTTTCATTACCTGTGGGGGTGAACTTCTTGGAGATCAACTTTCTGGATCTTTTGATGTTTTGTTTTGAGTTCCACTTTCAATCTTTTTTTCTGATGCGTGATCTCTGTCCCTAACTCCACATATCCAGTCATTTTCCTTCAGTGCAACCATTCCCATGGTCAACAGACATCTTTTTACCTTGGATTTCTTGTACCCTTTTCCCTTAAGTCTGTTGTTGGCTTTTGGTTTTGTTTTGGCTTTTTTTTTTTATGCTAGTATTTCCAGGTCTTGCTTAGAAGCTTTCTCTCACCCATTGTTATCTTCTAAAATGTCACCGAGACCATCTGCTTCTAACTGACTGCTGAGCAATTCTAGTTCTCTAAGATCATTTGCATAGACATTATTTTTCCAGACAGACAGTCTTCAGCAAAGAACTCAGTCGCAGAAAAAGCAAACAAGTCTGGCAAAAGCAGCAAGCATATCCTTTTAAAATAAACGAACCACATATTTTCATTACTTTTAGTACCTCTCTGCCATAGCTGCCTAAGCTGAACATTTGTCTACATGGATATTAAACAGTGGCTAAGAGTTGGATTCAGGAAACAATTTCTGTGCATGGATAATCATATTCCTATTTAGCAAGCAGACATGTACATGCCATAGTCTCTTGAGGCTTTCAGCACAGGCCTAACCTCAAACCCTTCTTTCAAGGGCTTTATTTTTCTGTTTTGTAAATGTATATTTTGCCTGTAAGCTATTCCTCTCTATTCAGTTTGGATTGTACCCTCATTAAATAAGTGTAGGAGATTACGTTCACTGGTTATCTCAAGAATTTTCACTTCCCTGTCAGGTACCATGTTGCTTAACAGCCCCTCTGGTCCTTATGTCTGGAAGTAATAAATCAAAGAAAACCCAAATTGCTTGAAGAGGTAATTACACCATTCATTCTCCTGTTCTCTTTGCACAGCCCTGCTGGCCTGCAGGCAATGGATGCTGAAAACCGCACTGTTTACTGTCTGCATTATCATGTCACTAAATTAGTATATGTTCACTCTGACACTTGGCAGCATAACACTTGCATAAATAAATGCGTATTGAAAAGATTCTGCCTGCAACTTAAAGTTTATGTAACTAAAAGCTGTGGAATAGGCTCCCAGTTTCCAATTGTCTTTTAACTTTGAAAGATCCATGCAGTTTCACATGGCGATGGCACAAAATATTTTATCCTTGGTCTTCATTCCTGTGCCTGGTAACTACTAACCTTCCTGGGCTCACATATCTTAGACACAGAAGGAGTCCCTGCTGTAGCCCTCTCTCTTCACTAACAACATTTAACACAACACGCAACAGATCAGGATCCATGTGACTATAAATAATGCTGCCATTGTTAATATACTTGTAACAGTAATAAAATATTCTGGTAGTACAAAGCAATGAAAATGGTCAGGGAAGTATTTTTACATAGAGAAAATTATCTTGAAGTCATCTAAGATAAAAGTATCCCAAGCTCTTTAATCTAGAACCTCCACACAGAAACACTGCTGTTGCTTGGCTTCATCATGCTTGGCTTTGCTGCCGTAACTCATACATCCACGTTTTCATCATTGTACTAAAATGGCCTAGATGTGTTTTATGAAAATCCTCTTTAAGACAGTCATGGCTGATTACCAAATCAGCCCAAAGTGGAATGATGGTAGCTGTGCTCTCTCTAAACTCATTTACTCATAGTTTCAGCTTTGCTTTGCTCATACCTACAGTGCTCATTATCAAAAAAACCAATTAAAACTTGCCTTTATACACTGTCATAAGATGATCCACAGCAATGCTAACAGATAGACATACCTTTAGAGAGCTTCTAGAGTCCTGAAGTGACTTTTATCCTGTGGCTGTAGTGGGCCAACTCAGCAGGGGATTTTTCAGCTCAACTTCCATGGCAGTTCCTCATAGTATTTTACTCCATTCTTTTAATTCTGTACATTCAGTTATGCATGTTCTCCTATAAACAAACAATATAAGCTTTATATTCTTCTATATTCTCTAGTTTTTGCTTTTCTTCATATAGGTCTATTCATTCCCTGTCCTAAATAAAAATGTCAAATAATATTGTTTCACTTTCTTTCAACTGTGGCTTTTCTAACTATGCATCCAATTCTTTTCTTTGGAAATCTCAAGCCTTTTTAATCCCATTTCTGTTCCTCTAAATGTGGGTATTATCTTTGAGCCTGTTCCAGAGTCCACTTAAAGCATATATGCTCATTTCGCAGCTTCAGAAAGATAGGTTTAAGGGAGACTCAGAGTTGTGCCAAAGGATGCTTATGTGTTTTGTTCTCTCATAACGTGAAATTTAATTATTGCAATATTCTGTATCCAGCTTTTCAGAACACTACTGCTCATGCATCTGCTAGGATGAATGATTAAAGATGAAAGCAATTTAAATCTTGGACTTAGGATTCTGTTCACTTCCACAGCAAGGAAATGAGTTCTTGCAACTTTCTCTGACATACTAGTCTCTTGGCATGGCACCATCCTTTGCAGTCCCCAGGGAAAGAAACATCTCCTTAAAAGTTAGTACTTCATGGACCTCATAGTGAATGCCAATTACTTGTTGTAAAATAATTGTAGTATTTAATGGTTGTTTAAAAATGTAGTCAGCAATCCATTTGGGAACTGGAATTTTTAAACTAATTTTATATCATTTTTTAAAGCACTGTTTTAGTTTTCACTGGTAAAGCTAGCATTGCTGTTTATTTGCCTTCTGTTAGACAAGCCAGAATTTATGGGGGAACCTTAGTCTCTTTTACTGGAGTACCTGATGAAATTGAAAAAATTGTAGTTTTTTTTATCCATTGTATCTATGACATTGGTTGTGTCTGGGAGACCCTTAATATTGTGTGATGTGTCAGTAAATAAATAGGATACAAAAATCAAAATGGCCTTTAAGACACAGACTAAAAACTGATTAAATGCTAGGTTCTTAAGTATAATTACAAACTGGGAATCATTGCCAGAGTTGATTTGATTGTGCAGAGGTTCCAAAGGACTGGGGCCGAGAATTATCTCTGTAAGATCTTGCTAATCCAGTATATCAATATAAACTCATTACTGATAAAGTGAGTAGGTGTTGTGGACTGCAGCGGCTTGTCGGTGCCAGAGCATGAGGTGCCGCAACCTTCCTAAAAGCGTCTCTTTAGTGAAGCCACTCAGCAGGACCGCCACACACTCACACGCGTACATGCACACATGCACAGATAGCTCCAGGAATGGATCGATGACAAAGAGCCTGGAAGGATCTCTGTGTGGGGTTCCACAAACAGGGTTTATTGCAGTCACACCATGAAGGTTCCAGGAACTAAGCCAGAGAACAACGCAGGGTCCAGGTTTAAGTATGGCAGCGGATCAAGCATCAGGGACCAATGATCTGAGGGCACAGGGGCGGTACGCAGGCGGGACTAGGGTATGGGAGCCAATGGGAAACTCTGAGGGCGTGGTGATGGCGCAAGGGCCAATGGGGGGAACCTGGAGTGGAGATCCTTTAGGGCAGGGACATATATGGTAACAAGGGGCGGAGAGGTCAACAAGCCAACCAGGTAAGCAGAACTGGGGTACATTAACATACCAGAACAGATCATCCTGGGAGAAGCCTCTTTTGTCACCCTAACCTGGGGAGGTTCTCTGATACTAGGGACTGTCTCACCAGTGGACTGTCTTTGTTCCTTGATACCACAGGCCCACTGGCCACCACAAGTAGGTTAAAGAAGAAAGCCATAAAGTATAAAAGAGATGAGTGCTGAGTGATCTGGACTGTTTGGAAAGCTCCATGTAGGTAAATTATGTGTATTTTGACCAAGTAGAGTAATAAATACCTAGGTACAAAGATTGTTGGCCATCTCTTAGAGAGCAGCAGGCCTGAAGACCACTCAGGGAGGGTGAGAGGTCTGTGAGTCAGCATGAGCACTTGCTGCACATCAGGGAGACTCGGTAGCATGGAGGCTGAATCAAATCCTCAGCTGGTGAAAGACTGGGTACCCAGTAAGAATAGAATTGTGATGTAACATCCATTTAACACTGGCCTGACCTCTGCTGAAAAAATATCTGAATTGTGATGTAACATCCATTTAACACTGGCCTGACCCCTGCTGAAAAAATATCTGATGCACTTACAGTTCACAATTCAAGGAGTAACAAGATTTATGGCAATGGTTGAAGGGATGGAAAATATGACTTACAGGAAGACATTCAACAGAGTGTTAATTCTATGTCTTTATCATCACAACCTTAAAACTCATCTGGAGAAAATAATAGTTCAGCAGTTCCATGAAAAAATTCATAGTGACAACAAAACCTAGAAGTCAATGTAGGACTGATCAGCATTTTAAAGAGAGGCAGAGTTATAACTTTTTAGAAATGACTGTAAGCACTCATTGGAACATTTCCCCTGTAATAGATCAGTCTTGATTCTTAATTCAACATTTGTATGTTAAGGAAAAAAAGGACTACAGACCACATGCAAGAGCAAATGACAGTAAGCCCTACAGTTAACCTAAAGTACTAGGTGAGAAATCCCAGTGGTCCTTTCTGGTCTTAAACTTCTGTAGTCATCAACATAATGACTATTTTTCTTTAAATTGCTGTTTTTGATGGAGTTTTCTCTTTTCGGTGTTTAGATTTTACTTTTTAAACCAGTCTTTCCTAAACTAATCCTTCTTAAAATTTGTATTATTTTTTAACATCCCATAGACAAAGCCATCAAAGCTTGCCATTGTGAGGTTTACAAGCTATAGACAGTGGGTGCTCCCTTGTTGGCAATGTCTCTTTAGTGGCACCAGCTTGCAGAGCAGTACTGCCAGGTGGCAGTTGGGACTGTCAGAATATGCTCAGTGAATGACTTAGTCACACCCCTCACCCAGACCTGTGTTATGATCCTCATTTCTGAATGTGTGCAGGATCTTGCCTTGCTGGTTAGAGGGAGCCAGGAGGGCTGCTCCATTGCCTTTATTATTGATGTTCCTCTTTCTATGGACTGGCAACAAAATAAAAAGAGGTGTGTGAACCAAGGGAAGACCTCTGGGGAAAGAAAAACCTACATACAGGAATTTAAAGTAGAGAAAATGCCTTTCCCCAGCTTTTATTTTCCTTTTGTTTCTGATACCAAGGAACAGCTGTGGATGGAAACCAGTAGGGACTCCACTGGTTGTCAAGCAGTCACCAGTAGGTATTATTGATCCAGGAGTTCACAGGCCCCAAGTTACCCGGAAACACTTTAATACTGGGAAGGATATTATAAGGAAAGGGGTTGCTGACTATTGATGAAAACAAATAACTTGGCTTAAAAAAATAATATATAAAGTTGTTTTTAATAGCTGTCTCTGCTTAGAACAAGCATCTAAAAGCAGAATTCTACAGACATAATCTCTTAATGAGACTGCAAAGCTGTTTTCCTTTTCTCCTGTGCCATTCCTTGTTTTACCTTTCCCCCATGTTTGATTTTTTTCAACATCAGTCATTCATTTACAACACTTCTGTTGATGTAACTCGGCTTTGGATTAGGTTTCAAGTTGCCATTTCCTTTCTGTTTGAATAGGGATTTCTTTTATCCAGAGGAAGGAAACCAATAATTTGTCATGACAAACCAATGCTCACTTGGATTCACAGTCATGTGGTCAGCTCTTCTGTCATTTTCTAAAGCATTTTAAGATAATGGAAGAAGTCTTTTTTGTGATTTCTGATTTTTCCTTTGTTTTCCCCAATTTATTTAACATCTGTACTCCATTTGACCATTTGCTGGACAGATTACAGTAAATCTATCATTTTGTTTGTTTTAAAGGTGATACTAAGTTTTTCTGCTTTCTGTGCCCCAAGTCTTTCCCAGGGGATCATTCAGGGATCCATCAAAGGATCAACCTTTGGTACGACAAATTACCAGATGTATCTGTAGGAACAAGCTAAGCTATACTTCGCCATAAATTTACATAATCTGTACTGTTGCTTTCCAATCAGAGTTATGCAGATGGCAGATTATTTACAGAACTGAGCTCCCAAACTTTTTATGTGCTGCTATCACTGCAATCCCACTAGTGCATGGAACACTCTCATTCCTTGTCTGTCTCAGCACAGGGAAGGCCCAAGTACTTTCCTGCCAGTCATCCCCTGAAAACTGTTTGGGGATTGCTCAGGGAGCCTGGACACCTGGGTGTTCCTGAGCATCCTGGCAGTATAGACTGCGAGTCAGTGCACAGTGAGGAGCCCTGGGCCTGAGGTTTTCCCTGGCTTTGCCCTAGGACTGTTTGACCACCTCCCTGTCCCTTTGCTTTTGCGAGAAGAGGGATGGGGACTGGTTGCTGATGACCCTGTGACCAGCTGGTGCAGGCTTCTGGCTAGAGAGGGAGGTTTGGGGGGAACTCCAGATATTTTGTGTTTGCTGGGCCGAAGACATAAGCTGAGTGCCAGCCCCAGCGGTGAAGGTCCTGCCAAAGTCTTTCGTTCTGCTGTCCCCACAGTCAACCGTGTATAGGTTCCAGCTTCGGGCCGTCTGCCTCCACTCGGCAACCCTCCCCCTCAGCCCCATGGGAAGAAGAGCCGGGCTCGGCTAGAGGTATGGCGGGGGGCTGGTGCGTGCTGTGCGGGAGCAATCGGCGGGTGCGGCTTCCTAGGGGCAGGACTGTGGAAGGTGGGCGTGAGGCGGGGGTGGGGTGCTGGGGAGGCGTGCGGAGTGTTCCGGGAGCCGTGGGCTGGGGGGGTGGGGGGGGCCGGGGCGATCCTCCCCGCCCATGATTGGCAGCGCGGGGGGGCCCCCCCCCCCCCCCCTCCATCCACCTCGGCTCTTGCTGCCCCTCGGCCGCCGCGGAATACAGATCCGCACCGCCCGGCCGGTGCTCTCCACGCCGATCTCCTCCTACTCTGTCGCTCTCATTTGTTTTAATTTTTTTTTTTCTCCTCCTCCCCTCCCGTCTTTTGGGCGCTTCCTGCTCGCCCGCCCGCCCGGCGGGCTGCCTCCTCAGGCGCGCAGCGCGGGGCCATGCCGGCGGGGCCACCGCTGCTTCGGGGCTCCCTCCTCCTCCTCTTCCTTCTGCACTTCCTCGGCGCCCCAGCCCGCGGAGCCGTCTACACCAACCATTTCTTGGTAGAGCTGTACGACGGGGGCCAGGCGGAGGCCGAGCGGGTGGCGGCGGAGCACGGCTTTGGCGGGGTGCGGAAGGTAAGCAGGGTCGGAGCGCCGCGGTGCCCTTCACGTTGGGCTCCGGGCGTGTGGTGTGATGCCGTGGGCAGGCCGGCGACGCGGGAGTGGCCCCAGGCCGGTTCTGCCCGCCGCTCACCTGGGGAAAGGGACAGTGCGGAGCGCGTCCCGCTGTGCCCGCGTTAATCCCCGCTTCCCGAGGGGCTTTGAGGAATAGCGGTGCCAGGAGCCATTGCAAGTGCTCCTCGGCACTGGCCCAGCAGGGTGGTTATATTGGACTGGAGAGAGAGCGGAGTTTCCCACATGGTAACTCGGTGCCTTTTGACTTACTATGTAAACATCCTGCCACGGAGGAGCGGGCATCCTGCGGGGCTAGGGCTGCCGCCCAGGGCTTCCTGAGCGCGAGTGCAACTGCTCGGAGCACCTGCGAAAAAATGAAAGCCTCATCTCTATGGAGAAGCCTGCACACAATTTAAATAGAAGATTTCACAGGGGTTTTGACACTCAAGTTTGTGATGCTCGTGGGCTTCTTAATATCCCTATTATTCTCCTAGAGAAATAGGATTACTCTAGGCTGAGGAAGTTGCTTAATATTAAGCATGATAAGCAATGAATGCTTCTCACTAATGAATGTAAGTTGGGAAACTTCAAGTGCCATTGGAGGTTGTTTTTGCTCCTGAGGTCCTAGAAAATCAAACGCAGCCAGAGTGGCAGGTCTCCTCCTGGCTCCTAGAGTGTCCAGCTCTGCTAGAAATCTCTCCCATTCAAATAATAATTAGACCTCTAAATATTTCAGGGTACAGTAAGACCTGGGGTGAAAACAGGGAGAGGCTGATAGAGTGCCCTAGTCAATAAAATTCCTGGCAGACTTGCTTGGAGTGTAGAAGGAAGGCAGGCTGTGAGTGTTGCTGCTGCTTGTTTGTTTTTTTTCTTTTCCTGGCAGTTATGCAATGACAGCCTGGTCCTACATCCAAGGAAATGAATTATAATAGCACCCTGAACTTGAATGAGTGAAATGGCTTTAAACCTCGATTTAAAAATAAAAATTAAAAAAGCATATCAAGTGAGACTCCCTCCCTCAGGTTGCCTCATTTCAACTCCAGTGGGAGCTTGTTAGAGAAATGAGGACAAGATCATTGTTGCTGTGATTGCAGCTAACTCTTGCTTTTGATAAGATGCTTTTGTTTTAGGCTCGCAGCCTTGTCCTGATAGTGACAGAGCTGGGCTGCTGATACATTTGGGAAAGGATTAATTGTGGGGATTAGGTTTGGTTATATGAAATTTAGATACAGCTTTTTGGTCAACAGTTTTCCTCTTCTAGTCTCTTCCTGATTGTGCTCTCTTCCTCCTATCCTGGGGTTATCTGACAGATAAGGCCTTATTAGGATAGAAGGGTATGTTCCTGCACAGCTCAATTTCTTATGATTTGCTAGATGCTTTCAAATGATCCTCTAGTCCAAGTGGGGAAGAGACAGGGAGAGAGAGAGGATTTTGTAGGATGGAGAAATGCAGCTTCTGGGCTGCTAGAATCCTCTCCCCTCTACCATGCTTCTACCCAGGATGCCTTGGCCACATTAGGAAACTTCTTCGTGGAAATCAGCCTTGTAGCTCATCTCAGGAGAGAACTGGAGGGAAATCCCTTGGGTAAGTCAGTGCAAGAGGAGAGTACCTGCTTTCCAGGACGTGCCACTAGAGGGCTGTTTCATGTGGGTATGGGTATCTCTGAAGCCCAGCAGAGTCACAGTGTGATGTGTGTGTGTGCTCATGGCGTGGGGCAGCAGGTGGTTGCAGTACTTAGCACATACTGTCTCAAGGTTTCTGGGTTATACTGTCCCAGTCCTTGGAAAGCTAGTAAGCCTCCCATCCCTCCTCCCCAGCTGTAAAGGAAGTACCACCCTGCCTTTTGCAAGGCATTAAGTTTAGGGAAGAGGAAAGGTTGGTAGGGTTTGACATTTTGCTGGCTGTGCTGGAGGATAATTCATGAGAGGTTGATAGCAATCTTCATTCTTAACGGGGTTTGGGTGGTGATAATTGGCCGCTAATAAAAGCTCGTGACGTTTATGCCAATGGCTCTTCAGTACTGCTGAAGAGTCTCCTCTCTGTTTTGCTATCATCAGGCTTGTCTAGCAGCTCACAGTCTGCAGACTCAGCTTTCATGGTGGTAACGACAGTGCAGGAGGATGAACGTGGCCGTGTGAAGAGAAGCACAGAGCTGTTGGTGGGAAACTCCTGAGGGAAAGTACTATGTGTAGATAAGCTGTCTAATGAAATATTCAAAAAATACCAGCACACCCCCCCCCCACCCCCACCAAATTACACCACAAGCAGAAGTGATCTTTTATACACTTCAATGACACATGCTGTTTGGATGATAAATTGAGTTATTTACTTAAAAAAAAATGAGTTTAACTTTAACCATATTGGAGAAGAGCCATTGTCTGAAAATAATCACCTTTTTTTTCAGTGCAGGGACTTTCCCAGTACGAACACAAGAGCAGATTCTGCTTTTTTTAGTTGTGTATGAATTTAAGATGTGTATGAGAAAGATCTCTTTTATGCCTGTTAGGGTATCACAGATCTCTTTTAACATGACTTTGTGGGAGCTGTTTTTTAAATGAGGTATTTTAAGTGCACATGTTTTTTTCCCCAATAAGCAATCTCTGAGCAAGTGCATATTACATTTACTTAACAGCAGATTTCTGCAGAAATGCATGAGAAAGCATTGCCTTTAAGATTAATGTTATGAACTGCATGATGTGCTTTCTAACTGATTCTTTGGCCATGCTTCCTGCCATCATTCTGAAACGACTACAAGTTATCAGGTGGGCTAAATGTGTGCTTTAAATTCAGTGCTCCATGAATTGATTAAGAAGGGCTTGGTGCTTACATAAACAGGTGCTTTTGTTTACGTCTAGGATCCTAACATGAGTCAGTGCCAAAAAGAGTAGTCAGTTTTTCTTTAATCTTCCCTGAATTAATCCTGAATACAGACCTCTTTGTACTGCTTATTGTGCTCTTTGATTTTTATTTTTAATGTTTGCAATTTTTCAATCCATTTTTACCTGCTAAAATTGCTTCTGTGTATTTCTGGTGAAACAAATAACTGTGATAAAACATATTTTTTTCTTAAGCATTCAGGAATTGTGAGAATGCCCCCCTAATATTGTGAGAAGTGCAAAAAGAACAAGTTTTTGGTTTTGATTGATTTATTTATTTGCCTCTTGGCATGGTTGCCACCAGAATACATTTCTTAATGCAGGCTGAAAAAAGCTGCTTTCTGACCTTGCCTTGCAATTCTCAATTAGTTTCTAAGAAGGAGAGTTGGAAGATGCATTTAGAAAGGTCTTCTATTTGGAGATCAGAGTTTAGGCATCTCTTTCAATTTCATCAACAATAGGGAGACTGAGACAATCCACAAAATGCCACCATAACTAAAAGGCTTCTAGTAGCATTGAGGTGTGAAGGGTTTTAAACAATTAGCATTCAGTGGCCTCAGGTTTTAAAATAAGAACCAAACATGGATTTCAAAATGTGGAGAATTTTATGTTTATGTTGCCCAAAGCTGGTCTATTTCTTCCTTGATGTATCACCTCATCCTATCTCTCACTAAATCAGTGTACCTCTCACAGCTGTGACCTCTTTGCTTCCTGTTTTTGCTTAGGAGACTGCTGGTTGAGGACTAGGCTTTGTGGAACCAACCAGTAATTTCTTGATGAAACACTGGGAGCATTCAGGTTTTCTTGTTTTTTCTTTACATTGCATGAATACGGACTTATCAAAAGCAAGACTTAACAGGTAAAGAAGCTGTATTTCTTGCTGCAGCAGCCCACTTCCCTGCATTTAGGCTGAGAGCCTGTGAGGTGGGAGTTGATGTGGTGTAGAAGGCAGACCTAGAGGCAGAATAATGAGTTTGCAGCCTTGGGAGCTCTTTGTAGGGATTTCTATCAGGGATCCTGAACATTTCATCCTGGAATGCACATATTAAAGCCTTAAAATGCCCTCCTGGGCAGGTCAACTTCTAAATCTGGGAAATAGGTGTTTGCCTTGCTTCTGCATGCCCAGGAGTCACTGTGATGGACAGATGGCATTCAGTGCACGTGAAAAATGCTGTTTGTGGACGTGGGTTTGGATGTTGTGTTTATAGATGTATGTATTTATATACATATGTATCTTTCTTGTTCCTTTTCCCCCAATACCTAACCTTGGTGTAAAGAAGAGAAGGGAAAGGGAAATTCTTAGCCAGGGTCCTGGCACACCCTGTGTCTGTGCTTCACAGTTAAACATGCTTGTGTTACTTTCGCATGTGCTGCTAATCCAAGGGCTGGTGGAAATGTTAATTGTGTAATTAAGTGTAATTGTGGCCAAGTAAAGGCAGCATGGAGGGTGCAGGAGTGCTCCAGTGTGGTTCCGTTGCTGAAGCAATGGAACATCCCATGCAAAGAGGAGGCAGAAAGCTCAGGCCTCCCGACATGGGCCGGCTGGAGTCCAAGGACTCAAGATCAAGCCTCAGAATGCAGTGTTTCTGTGCATTAATATGTGTTTCATAATTTATTAGCTTGTGTTTTATGCTGGTCTAGAGGAAAGGATGTTTGCTTGCAAAAGCATTCCTTTATTATAGAAACAGAAAAACCTCTTAGACATGGAGGATACAATGTAAATTTTCTGAGGAACCCGAGAGCTTTAATTTTCTAGATTTCACTGTTGCAGTTCTGTTTTAGTAAGACAAAAAAAAAAAAAAAAGGCTATCTCACCGTAGCAACGAATGCTTCAGTTTCCATCCTGATGTGTGTAAATTAAGGGGAAGAAGCATTTGAATAGCAGGAAAAGTTTGATTCTGCTGTGGGCAGACACACTGCTGGGTGGTGATATAGACCTCCCTTTTCCAGAAAAACACATGAAAAAAGTAACTGGGGAAATGCAGTGAGAGAGCAGCTATCTGCATCAGGAGGGAGCCTTGTTGGCTCCTCACAGGTGGAGTCCAGGTGTGACATTGGGTATGGTCTGGAGAGGCCTGTTCGCTCCTATTTACACTTGAGACAAATGTTAGTGGAATCAAAAAAGAATTTTGCTGTGCTAGAAATGAGTTTGCCTCATATATGGAAATACTGTATTTCTTTGGAAATGTTGCCTTTTTTTTTTTTTTTAATTTTATTTTGTGTTCTGCCTTGGATGCGTAAACAGCTCCAGGAGTAAACACTGGCTAACTGGATAACTTGGAACAAGCAAAAGAAAACCCTATTACTTAAATGTAATCAATTATGCACATGAAAGCTGTAAATTGAGAACATCTGTAAACCACAGGCTCAACTACATCCCTAACCCAGTTTCTGTAAAGCTCCTTCTCTACCAGAGACTCAAATTGTTTGCTGGTGTGTGTTCTATTTGAGCTATAAAATAATTACCTTGTCAGATTTTACACTTGTTTGAGTGTAAAACAAGGTTAGTCTCCCCTACTATAGATCCCCGCTGTAATTGCTCCATTACTGTTTTGAATACGCGGTGTAGTTGTTTCTTAGCAAAACATGCAGATTAAACCTTACCTTTATAGATTTTTGTTTTGTTTCCTGAACTGCAGTTCAGTGAACAGAGGTATGAAATTCTGGCTGTTTTTAAAACTGCCTGCATTTATAATTTTATTTATTGCATGTTATTTGGACTCATTTGCAAAATAGAACACGTGGTAGAGACAAGTGCAGTTCTTTTTGCACTTGGTTTTTTCTTGATGGTGCAGCCCAACGGGGAATGTGCAGTTATGGGTTTTCATTTACATTATATTTAGTTTTGCCAGTGTGAAGGAGAAAACATTTAAAGAAGTGGACAGCATTCCCTGAACACTGTGATGCCAGCATACCAGGACTGAACATGCTGTGTACTAGCCTATCTCCTGCAATCTAGCCCAGAGTACCTGTCAGTCTGGGGTCTCCTTCCTTTTGCCCAGATAACTTTCTGGCAGATGACTGTCAGACTATTCCTGGGCTCTACAACATCCAGATATATGAATTGCCTCTGCGTGTTTGACCTTTGGGATCCCGTATGTTGTGGGTCTTTCTGTGGTCCTACTTAAAGCTCTTATTCTTCTAGGTAGGCTTTTCAGATGCTGAAAGCAGTCTACTGAGAGGCAATATGGACATCTATAGCTGTTAACATATCCAGAATCGAATTTGTCCCCTGACCTTTGTCTGCAGAGCTGTGCAGTGAAAGGATAACTGTTTATTGCAAGAGTCCCCTGCTTTGAAGACTCGGGATTTTGCATCAGATGGACAGATCCCATTGTCATGTCTAACCAGACCCAGATGGTTTAGGGTACTGCAAATGAGGGAGGGCAGTTTGTTTGTAGTTTGGCAGTTCAAATCCACATTTAAGTTCTAGACCAAAAGAAATTATCAATTCACTCCCAGCTTGAAATGCTTCCTTCTGTGATCCTGTGGCACCCTTGGCATTTATTAGCAGACAAATGGTCCCAGAGAGTCTGCTGCTTGGCTCCTTCAGAAAAGGACAGAAGTGTTTAAATTTGTGTTATCTTTTTGAGAATCAACTGTTGCATGAAGGTGAGAGATAGCCTTCTATCTTTTTCACAAAACGTGACAGGTGACAAGATATAAGACCCTACCAACTCTTAGGAAAACTTTTACTGCTGTAACTGTACTGATGTGGTTAAAGTGGGGAAACAAACCCAATTGCAGTGCTGTTACTATCAGTGTAGGAGTACTGACATGTTTAACTCATTCTAAGTCAGACCAATATTAGCAGAAATTTAATTTCCTCTGGAGCTTTTAACAGTAAGACCATGTTGATTTAAACAAACAAACAAACAAAATGAACCAAAATCAACAACAAAAAAAGGAGCTTCCAGTCTTCCTGGAATAGTTATGCTGGTAATAGTTACTACTTAGTGTAGCTAAGTAGAAGTTTGCATGTGACCCTTAAACTCATCTATCTATGGAATTGTTCAATTAAAATTAATACATGCAACTCAAGTTTCAAATGCTTGTAATAAAGCAGTTGCAAAGTAGTTGCCAAAACATAGAATTTATCTGGTAGATAGTTTCCGTTAGTAAGCTGTGAGAAATATCCATGCTCACAGAAAATTCTGTGATCTGGAAATCAAGCCAAATTGTTAAAATGAAGGATAAATTCTGCCAGTTCTTATTAAAATATTGTAGGGGGAAACCCTTTTGTGCAGTTCCAGTCCACAGTATGGTTGGGTAGTTTCTGTGTTAGCAGTAGCAGCAAATTCAGTGCTGTTGATAGATGTAAAAATTACCTTTGTCCTGCAATATTATTCCAGTCATCAGAAACTCTGGGGTTTTTTTCTTTTTCTTTCAACTTTTTCAGATAATTAAATGGGTCAGGTCTCTACAGGATGCTGCTGCGTGGTGGCTATAAATATTACAGTGAGCAGCCCAACACTTCCATCCATCCATCCATGGCCTCTGGTGGGAGGAAGCTGAACTGCTCAACTATTTGTCAATGTCTGGTGTGTTGCTCTTGTAAATCAAGGCGAGCTCTGCATTTAACTCTCATAAGTTCATTGAAAAAGCAAACCCTATGCTACTGAAATGGAGATTTAATTTCAGCTCAGCAGGCTTAGGCTGTGCTTTGTGACAGAAGGCACTGTCCAGAGAGAGCTGAAGTCAGTGTGTACTGTGTTGAGTGGCCATGACACACAGTTTATCATGCAGTGTGAAATACAATTTGGTCATGGATTTACAACAGTAGCTCAACAGTGTAACTCAGCTGAACACTGGCTGTGTTCAGCAAGTAGCCGGAACTTGGACTTGAAATTATGAGCTTGACCAATCTCTCCATTTATACACTGTGATTATAAACAAATGAATTGGGTAGTGATAGCTCTTTCACAAGGAGTGAACTGGGACATTGTCATGTATTACCTACCTTCTCAAACAAAACTTCTGTGGAAATGTTACATTCTTAACTATTTTTTCCACAGAAAGCAAATGGAAGTAATGACCTCAGTGTTGACATCAAACCAGTTGGCAAATGTGTCCCAGATACTCATGACTGAACTAGATTATTGCTTACCAGAAGAATAAGGTGGTAATATATCAGAGCTGCTTTCTCCAAAGAAACAACCTGTGAAAACCTGAAACCCAGAAAATACATATTTAAATATTATTATTATTATTATTATTATTATTAAGTAGAGAAATTTGCACTGTTTCAGATGATTGTTGGATGCCAAACTAGAGCCACAGAGGTAAATCTCTTCCTTGTATGGGTAGTGAAAGAGGTGGAATATAGCCTCCCCTTTCCTGATGACAGAGGATCCTTCTTTCTGCCTACTCATTCTTTATGAAAAGCCAGTGAAACAGAAGAGTGTGATTCTGAAATCTGCTCTGTGGGTGAGTACTGTCTCTGTCACCTACTGTGCAACATCAAGTGCAGCAAAAGCTTCTTTTTAGCTGCAGCCAAGATATGGTGAATTAGCTATAACCATGACTGTTGGATTCCAATCAGTCTCATGGGGACCTTATGATTCCCTGTATCAATTAATTTTAGACTGTATTTCAACTGAATTTAGCTATTTAGAAGTTATTTTGAGCCAGTTGTAAAGTGGAACTGTCAGCTCAGAATTTGGGTGAAGAAGTATCAAAATCAGAACTGGAACACATTTGTAGGTTTGGAAGACTTCGCTGATGGAATGATGGTCGTGGATTGTGACATCATCATCTTGGTAGCATTTCCATCTTTTAATTTTTATATTGCCGTTTAAACCCCCAAAATTCACAGGCAAATGTACTTTTCATCTCTTAACTGTAAAACCATTCAATTTCTCCTACAATTAAGATACAGTTCAGAATAAAACCTGGTCAGAAAAGCAGGTGGATTTTTTTCTCTTTCTGTTGATGGAGATTAAAATACTCAGTGTGATGCTGTAAAATCCCTTTTGCCCTTCTAACTGAATATATATTATTCAGGTTAAATATATTATACCTTGATAGAGAAACCAGTTTTTCAGGCTCTAAAGGCTGAAATGCTGAATGATTAATTAAAACCCTACATTTTCCTTGCTTGACTAATGTAATAGGAGCAAGATAACGTATAAGCACATGCTGGACTGAAAACAATTTCTGCCATCAGTAAACTTCCATCATTTATTAATTGGTAGTAAAAGACTTATTTCACAGCTGCCTGAAAGGTCAATGAGGGAGGTCCTGGGAGGAAGGGTAAGAGGTGGTGTTGCTGTTTGCTTTCTTTTCTCATCATTTTTGCTAGGTTTGAGTCATCCTTTTTCTTACATCTACCACAGAGCTCTTGACCCCACTCAGAGCAGTTATTCCTTGTTGTGAAGTGACCATTGTGCTGTTGTGTACAGGAGGCAACAGGAGCTCTCTCCAGGTTGTGGTGGCATAAGTAAAGGATTTGTCTCTGACCTGATCTTGTAATAGTGAGGATTAATGTCTGTGACTTCCTCCTAGCAGAATCAAGAAACAAGTGTCTCAAAGTGTTCTTTTACTTGGCTCTGCTGAAAATGTCTTAAAGCTTCCTTCCCCTGCTCTTCTCAAGCCTACCACCTTATGATAAAAAAAAAAAAAGTCACCCTCTTGTCCTTTAATATCACAGTTTTGTTTCTAATTGTTACTCAACTGCTTCTCTGGCAACTGGAAGACTTTTTCAGTGTGGTGTAGTAACAGAAACCTCTCTGTGAAGCACTTTCTGTCTATCAGCTCTTGCTTGGCAGCCTAGCAAGAGTAAGTAAGCAGACACGGAGTAAAAAGGAAAGAGTAAAGGTTTTGAATTGCAAGACAGGTCAGATCTTAAAGTGTTGGTAGAGCTAGAATCTTTGCATTAGATTAATTCACATCTTCTGTCAGTAACCAACTACTTTTGCTCTGAGTTGCTCTTATAGCTCTACTCCATTAGAGCTTGAGTTCCTGACTCTGCTTTTAGATGCTGAATGAGCTGAGCACTTGTACACATATTTATGTAGCCACTTTGTTACATGAACGTAGACTTAAAAATAATGCTGAAGTGCCTTACTGAAATTCAGGATCTCAGCGTTTAGCAATGTCTTGCCCCTTCTTCATCCATGAGGTTTAAGTACCAGTAATTTGTGTCTGGGACAACACTGCATCTTCATGTTGTTTTTTAAATTTGTTGTTTTGTTCCGGTTTGGCCAAATTTAGAAATATATCCTCTGAGAGAAGGCACAACCACCCCTTCCCCCCCAGGTTCAGGAAAAAATAAATTTTCCTCGAAGGAAAGTGAAGGAGATAAAACTATTTATTTACCAAACACACGGGAAAAAGAAAATAAGGCTAAATAATAAAATGTTTCACTGTGGAGGAAAAACCTGGGAAAGTGTTAGAGTCTTACCTTTGGTCTCCTCAGAGCTGGGGCTTGGGCCAGGGCCAGGCCCTCTGTGCCCGATGGAAAGTCCTCCCGATGTGCTCTGAGGTTGAAAGCAGTCCAGTAGAAAAGGGAGAAAATCCGGAATTCCAGAGAAGGAAAAGCAAAGTCCAACTCTCAGTCTCTCTCCGGAGAACAAGAAACTGAAACAACTGGCCAAAAGCTGACTGGAAAGCAGCAAGCCGGGTGCTTCCTCGCTCCCCTGCTGCAGCTGGGGAAAAAAAAAAACCTGCTATCTTTATGTGACCTTGAACAAGCTGCAAATTGCTTTGAGAAAGTTTTGCTCAGTTTTTTCCTTCCCCCTCTCAGGCTCAGTTTAGAGGCATAGAAAGGCACAAAAATTAATTTCTGGGCATAGGCAGCGATATGGGATACACATCATAAGGTCACCCCAAGACAAAACTTTAGGTCATGGGTTTTGTCTCTATGTTTCTGGAGCTGATGTGACACCAGGCTCCTGTGTGACAGCAATAGTCAACCTGTTTGGTTACATGCTTAAAAGGAGGGATGGGTTGTAAATCAGGAGTGAGGCAAAGTGGTCTTTTGTAAGCAGTGCTAATTGCTGTCAGCAATATTGATATATCTCCGAAGTATACCATGGCCATTTAAATTTCCAGACTCTAACTGAATCAGACTGTTTCTTACGAATTTTCCCTAAGGAAGGTATACTGATATGAAGAAGAGATTTCCATCTTATATTGCTTAAATATATTACAACATTTAAAAAATATTTGTTACTAAAGAGATACCTGGTTGCACACAGATAACATTACATGTGTAGATATACCCATTAATATATGTTTGTGTCTTGGTTTGAAAGACAGGTGTCTGCCAAGGACGGCAGGAGTCTCCCTTGGAATGGAAGGAAAAAAATTGCAACCCCCCTTCCATCTGAATTATTATAATTTTGAAATTAAGGGGCTTTCAGGCAAAGATATGAGGAACAGGAATAACAGTTCTTTACTATTATATATCTATATGTGTATAACCAGTCAAACAAACAACAATAACTATGGCAGTAACAGCAAACAATCACAAACCCAGTCCCAGCCTTCTCGGCTGTCCGGCCCTTTCCCCTCGGGTGCAGTTCCACTCGCAGCCGGCAGGGGCACTGGCGGCTCCCGGTGAGCAGGGCAGGTGCGATGGTTCCCCCGCGGCTGCAGGGGGCGCTCCGGAGCGAGCTCGGGGAGCACGCGGTACTGGTGGCCTGGGATCCCGGGGAGGGATGGAACAAAGGCTTCACAAACCCCTGGGCAGCTGGCACCGGTGTCCAGCCAGACCCTCAGGAACAGCAGGCTGGAGCAGCAGGGATGAGCACAAATCCCGGGTGGCAGATGAGATGTATCCAAACTCAGGAGCTGCAGTGGGAACCCCCAGGAGGTCTCAGCAGGCAGGGCATGGTGGCCCCAGCCCAGCTCCCAGTGGGGCAGGGAAAGATGGGCTTGAGAATCCCAGGGTTTCTCCAGTAGGAGGAAGGCAGCCGAAGAAGCAGCCTCTCTCTCCGCCCAAACACCGGGAACTGGCTGCCCACAAGCCCAGGTGAAAGAGAGTAGCCAGATGCACCCCATGCCTGTGGCCAGGTCTTTTGTTTTTCTTAAGCACCCAGGAATTTGTCCCCCTGGCAACATGTATTGGGAAAATTCCTTTAAGAGAAAAAGAAAACAGGATGAAAACTAAAACCCCAACAGTTTGCAATGGCACTTGGCATTTTACAGTTAAGAGTTTCATATCACAGTCTTTAGTGCTGTGCAAACATTGATTAAATGAATCCTATCAATAAATAAAATCACTAAACTAGTACTTAGAAGATTATGCTGTTTTATGTGGGAGGCAACCTAAACAAGAATATTACAGCTCTAATTGCCCAAGATTCTCCTAATATTAGGAGATGCTGAAACTCACGTCTTCTGACTCTGAAACTCATGTCCTGGCTCTGTCCTAGAGCAGAGTTGCTACCATGTGAAGCAAGAGCAGAGAGGGAAATAGCAAAGGAAATGGTCGTGGGCTGAATGATCTTTTGAATGGGAGAAGGTCGTTTGAGGTGTGATAACTTTTACAGAATATTAACATCTTCAGAGATGCTTTGAAAACACAGCAGGACATCAAAAGTGTGACAGGATACCCCGAGGTGCTCCATTGCTCCAAGCAGGAGACAGGCATAGCCAACATTTTATTCACCTTTGTTAATAAAATGTAGAACTGGCAAAGCCACTTCTGGATTACCATCTTTTTCCCCCCTTTATTCTTACAGCACTGACTGCTCCAGACTAAATGAATTATGGTTAATTAACTGGGTCAAGTACTGATAGACTGTCTCTAAAGAATGTTTGGAGTCTGATTTCTGTTCGTATTTTTTTCTCATTTTTGTTTGTTTAGGTTTGTGGGGTGGGAGGTGTTTGTTTATTTTCTTTTGTTCATTTTTGTTGTTGTTGTTTTGTTTTTAGGGAGTGAGGGTGGTTTTTTTTGTTTTAATGGGATGGTAAAATTCTCCCAATTTGTGTAAAAAACCCATTTTGTGTTATATATACCTGCTTTAAGAAAATTTAATTGATTCACCTTCTGATGGAATCATATTTACTTAATTATTCTAAATGATGTGTATGTTTATCTGTTGTTTATGTGGTTGTTATGGAGTTGTGTAGCTGAATGATTGGAGAGGCTGTCTCCTTTTCCCAGTGGTCATTTGCTGCTGCTAAAAATGACAACACAATTGGTAGATTCTCTCAGTGACTTTTCTGGTGCTGAACTCCAGAATTTTTTCTGGTGCCCAGGGCTTGACTGAGGTGCTCTTCTTTCACACACGCACACACACCCCCCCACCATTTATGTAAGAGGACATAATGATGATTGCTTAGCCTTCACTTCAGCCTGTCAGCCAAACAATAATAATCACCTACTCCAGGTAATGACAGTCTGAATTAACCCAGACAGTCCAATTTGAGGGCTAGTGTATAAACAACAGCATTCTCCTTGAAATCTGGGAAGTATCCTGCTTTCAACAGGGCATGTGGTAGAATTGATAATGGTGTTTACAGTTACTGGGGAGTAATGGATAAAACTCTCTAAACTGCACAGATCCTTTCCCGTAAACAACAATAACTGTTTTAAAAGCTTCAAATGGCTTATCCAATTCACTGATAAAACTATCAGCAAATCCACAGTCTTCTCACTGATGACTTGTATGACTTTATGTGGTTGCAGGATGGAGCTCTTTAATGACAAACTTAACAGTGATACAGATACTGTAAAACCTTACACCTGTGTGATTCATTCAATTGCAGATCAAAATCCAAATATCACAAACTTGTAACCAAACCAATGGAGCAGTGGTTTGTATGTGCTTGGAAGCACTGGGTGGGGTCATGTAACAACAAAACTGATGAGAAAATGAGACTAGCCATTTAACATCAGAATTGATCTACCTAGACAGCAGTGCTTCTCTTACAGACTTCGTAGTGAAAGAGCTCCTGGGACTCATAGCTACCTCAGATAAGTGAGATGAATCATGCTTTGAAAGGGCCTCTTTTTCTTTTGCCATGAATTGTACAGGGCGTTTAGGTGAATTCCACATGGACATATAAGTGTAATAGCAGTCCACAACCAATTCAGTTTCTTTCATTTACTTCCAGGTTTTTATTTAATACCTCATATCCAGCTATTGAGAAGACAGTGTAACCTTGTTCTTGCTGCATGCAAGAGGGGATAGGCTAAAGTATTTGTTTTATCCTTTTGGATAAAATAAAATCCAAAGGCATATATTCCGCAAAATCTTTGGACATCACTTTTGACTTTACACTTTCTAGAGGAAAAGATATTTTGCTGTGGAGGTCAGGAAACCTTTCAGAAATAATTGGAAACTACTTCTGCTGGCTTGAGAAGATGTAATAGAACTTTTTAAGCAGGATTGCTGTGTTCTTACAGGACAACCAATATTCTGAGTAACAGTAACAGGTGGCCTTGTTATCATGTGTGTTACAATATTTCCATTGACTTTTGTATCTCTCTACTTAGTCTTGGTCCCTTCTTACTACCACCACCTGTTGGTGATTCCTTTAAGAGATGGTTGGATATTTATATGAAATGGAGCTGAAAACATATGAAAATGTCTAAGTCAGGCATTTATGAATTAATTTGTAAGGGAATGTTTCACTTTGTGTTAATGAATTGATTTCACAAGGATGATCCGATGATGTTTTAGTACAAAATATACCTTTTGGGAGTGTTGAATCTATGGCTATAACACCTCCACCTGCCAGATTTGCCAAGAGAAGCAGATCAGGCTTTGGTGGAGGCAGCTGGTTGAGACACGGGTACAGTGAGAACTGAATCATAGCACTCAGACCTGGGCCTCACTGTGCCAGTCATTGGGGCTGTTTGGAGCTTGTGCAGAACCCAGGCTCCACCTGAGATCCTTATTTTGAGCCTTCAGAATAATTATAGCACACAAATGAGAAAGTGTGAAATCTGTGCTTGGGGCCATGGGGACACAGTGGACTGGATTTCATGTTGGGTGATCTCTAGTGCAGCTTTAGTCCTCTGTGCTATTTCACATTTCTCTACCAATGTTCGAATTAATCCTTTCTTGTTTGTGCTTTGTTCTGTGTTATTTTGGTGCCTGAGGCTGCCTATATTTCTAGCTGGCTCTTCTCTTACATGGCCCTCATCGCTAAAGTGAGTGAGTGGTTTTGACTTTAGACTTGGCTCCCATCTGTGTATTTCAAGGTAAAATGATTTCTAATGCTAATTGGGGTGAAGGAAAATGAGAGAGAGTTTAAAAATTCATATTGAGTATTTATAAGCATCCTCAGTGCATTTGGTGAAACTGGGATGAAAAGGTTTCGAAAAGGTTTCTAATTTCTGCTGGGAGGCACTCTGTTGTGCTTCACTTACAATGGTAAGTGAAGGTGTGAGGCCTGTGGGGCCCATGAAGGCTCCAAATACATTTATTTGTACTGGGTTTAGATCATATTTTCTGTTGGTGTAATTACTGAGCTTTGGTGGGATGAAAGAGCTCACCTGTGCCAGTTTATGGCTCCTCTCAAAGTCAGGAGTGATGCTTGGGCAGTGCTTGGACTCTGTGAGGAGAGATGTTTTGTGTTATACTTCTTAAAAAAAAAAAGAAAAAATTATTTTAAAATTATTGTTTGGGGGATGGGTATCTTTTTTTCCCTTTAGCACCAGTGTTTGTTTGAACCCTCGCATCCATGGCCACATATTCATACTAAGGCAGGCAAGGAGCTCTGGGGAGGGTCTTTATCAGCCTGGCTGAATGAGGGCTTTCTTTGAATCCCATTCACCAACAGATCCATTTATGATGATTTTGGTGATCAAAGAAGGCAGTAACTTGCTATAAATTGCCCTTTGCTTGTATTTATAAATGATTTTGCTCAAAAGAAAGTTGTTGCAGACTGTTGTTCCCATTAGTAACTTGGGAGAGAAACCTTAACTGGTTTTAGAATATTACAGTGTTGGGGAGAAATCATTGGAAATGATGCACAAAAGCCAGCAGTGTGCTGTAGGGATTCTGCAGTATGGGAAGGCTGGGCAGAGATAATTCCCATTAAAACAAGAGGGGGCAATCCAGGTTGTTCTTAAGCTTTTTTGTGGGCACCACAATGTATGTAGATAGAACTCTGCTGTGAGTCAGTAAAATGCAATGTTAAAGGAGCCTGTAAAATTTGATGTTAATGATAAGCCTTGGAACCAATGTTCATCTTTATTTTTGTATTGTATATTATCTCTTAAAATTAGTGACAGGCTGTGAATGCTGGACCTCTCAGTGAGAGCCAGAAAAAGTACTAATGCCACTGGCAGCTTTATTCGACTTGGGTATTTTCTTAAGAATTTATTGCTGCTTCATAATACCTTTGCTGGACGGGCTTTTCTGGACAGGAGATGCTGCTGCTTGTTTTCAGTGTTAGCTCTGCCCAAGGTGGCCTCAGTTGCTGCAGTTTGACAATGAGGAACAGTATCAGATTTTAGTTTTTCTGTGGCTTTTCTTCAAACTTCTGCGCTGCTTTGCAGCTGATATTGATTTCCTTTGCTTTGTGACAGGTAAAACTGCAACTGGTGTCACTGTGCATATTGTTTAAGGCAAGACCAAGAAAGAAGGGCAGTTTGATTTTCTCTGTCAAGATGGGATGGGAGCCATCAGCTCTGAGGGAATCATGTCTGCTGCCCAGTCCTAGATTGGGTGTTCCTGAGGAACAGGCTACTTTATACCTGATTTTTCCTTCTTGGAGCAGTTGAGGGCTCAGCAGTGGACTGTCTGTTTCTCCCTTTCAATACTGGGGAATGACCTCTCTCAGGAGCAATGCCTGGGCCTGGCAGGGGAGAATTGTAGCTGCCTGTTTACAGCCCTTCTTCCCAGCAGTGGCATTTAGGACAGCCCAGAGTCACTCCCTTTTCTTGCTGGGGAAAGACTGTCATATGTAAGGAGGAGAGTGAAGAAAGGTTGAGAACCATGAATTTAACTTACTTATTTTTATTTCAATAGTAATTACACCTCAACTTCTGTGGTTGAGCAGTAGCCTGAGAACAGCTAAGATACCTCAGACATACTTTTCCTGCTTCTTTCTGTACCAAATGGTACATCCTAGCCATTTTCATAGAATCATGGATTGTTAAGGTTGGAAAAGACTCTAAGATCATCAAATCTATTTTGCTTTCAGTTATGCCTCTTCCGTTGAAAGAGATTTCTTTCCTGCATTTAGCTGAACACTGAATTTTTAGAAGTTATTTTCTGGTCCACATTCTTTCAGGAAGAGGGTTAAACAGATTTCATCTTTACTTCAGAAAGTGTTATTAATAACCACAAGGAGTCTGCAAATATGAAGAAAAGAAGGAGACAGGTGGATATAAAGTGTTTTGCTCTACTTGCTGTTTTGTATTTGTGGTTCTGGTTTTGCTTGTGTGTATTTTTCACCAGTACTTTTATACAAATATTGCAAGTAATGAAGTGCTTGTAATTCCTGAGATTCTGAAAGCCGTGTTTTGTAATGGACAATAATTATACATCAAGGAAATAAGTAGGCCCATTTCTAATTCTAAATAATCCTCCTCACTTGAATATTAAAGTGATTTCCAGTAATTAGTTATCTTACTTAATTGCTGATTTTTTTCTGAGGGCAGGAAGCTTTGCTTTTTTCTTACAGAAAGAACCTGAGCCACCAGGCTGAGTGCATTATTATTCCATGGTACATGCTGAGGCTGCTGTTGCCACAATAGGAATTTTACTCCATAGCAATTCCAGCTTTACAGCTACTAGAGCAGATACTGCTTATGACACTTTGGAGTCTTTATGTACAGGAGATCTGTTTTCATTTCACTTCATTATATGCACTGTTCATTTCACTATTTGCTCTTTTGCTGTAGCTCCAAATCAGAGGAGACTTCCTGGAATAGCTGATAGTGGGAATGTAAATCCTGTTGTGAGCTACCTGTGTCCTCCATTTGGTTGCTGCCAAGAAGTTACTGGCTTGGTAGCAGGAGTCGCTCAGAATTGGAAGCTTCAGTCATTTCTTGTGGTATTCGCAGATCTCAGTGCAAAATCCTTATCAAAGCCTGACGTTTTAGGCCCTTTCCCTGGTGTCTGATTTCTCCCACATTGACATTCATTAATTTCAAGGATTTACTGCAGAGTTTAGATTCTTCCTGAAAATTGCTTGGTTTCTGCTATTAATTATTCACAGTCCTCAGTACTAGATCACATAATCTTTCAGGTATTGCCTCACTGAGCTGCCTTCCTGGGTGTCCCCCTCTAGGTTTAATTGATGCAGTGTGAAAAACCATGTGAGGCATAAAATATCCGAGTTCCTCAGAGATTACTGGGATAACTGAGGAAAGAGTGGAATAGTCTTAGTCAAACTTATTCATTTCTTTGTCCATAAATCTGGTCATTGTTGTACTAATTGTAATTGCTTGTGGTCAAACTTGAATACACCAGCTTTAAAAGGTTACTATATACGATATTGCTTCATGCTAAGAGGTACTAGAAACTAACCTTGTATGGAAAATAAACAGCAAGTATCTGTTATATATTTCCAGATATTTTCAAAATTACTTAGACTAATCCTTAATGGAATCAATATTTGACTGGAATTGATTTTAGTGGTTGATACTGAGATAAAAGGAAGAAAAGTAGCATGATTTCACAGAGAGAATTAGAGGGGTAATTGGGCCACAAACAGCAAAGGACACTAATGGTTAGCACACCAGGATGGATTTCAAGCTGTAACTGATCTTCCTATTTAGATTTTTATTTTTCCTGTGCATGTTTTTGAGGCATAGAGTAATGTATCCAATGTGGGGGAAGGGCATTTTCCTGGAGAGACAGATCTATTGCCAAACTCTGGATTATATAAATGCCTTATCACCCAGCTGGTAAACATGTCAGATACAAGTTTAAATGTAAATCTGCTTTTTAAAACAATTACCTAAACCCAGACAGAATTTAAACCTTCAGAGCTGTGACTCTGAGGATATATAGGAAGTGATGGAGACTTTTGTGGCCTTTACTGAGAGCTCTTATAGCCTCCATTCTCCTTCTACCTCAGCTGTTGTATTTTTCACAGGTATATGGAGCTGAAGCTGAATAATTTGATTACTCACCCAGAAAAGCTCTCCAGTCAGCCATGCAGATCAGCTCCAGGGAACCATAATGATTTTGATGAAATCTCCTTAATCGTTTATAAAGACTTTAAAAGAGGTCTTTTTATCAGAACAGAATGCTTTCTTTTTTTTTTTTAAGTTACTTTGCATTTATGTATCCTACAGAATGAAACTTTAACATGAAGATTAAATGCTTTCATTTCAGTGACAGTCAATGTTTCAATTAACATAAAAAAGTGCTTTGAAGAAAAAGAAAACCCAAACTTGCATACTCATTTTTGGAATGACCAGATTTAAACTTTCAGACTTCACTATCTTCTATTTCCACACTGCTTCACATGTATAGTAAAATATGTTTGTGGAACTGTACCAGATATAGTGATAGATTGACTGAAACAGGAGATAAATTCATAGAAGGTAATTTGTGTTTGTGCACTGTATATACCTGTATACAGGAACAAAATCTGTTTTATGGCAGCATGATGCTGCTACCTGTATTCAGCCCAGGTTTTCACAACAATTTTTCTGTCTAGACATCAGCCTTGGTATTTCAGTGAAGAACTTTGAACTGCTAAGATGTTTATGTTATCCTGAAGTATAGATAATAAAAAGGAGAGGAACAGGTTGTCATAGCTGTTCTAGAATCTCTTTTAAGAAGTTATTTTAAATGCAGTTGAACCTTTGAAGTTGAAATGTTCACAGCATTAACATATCCCAACCATTTCTTTTCAAGTTTTACAAGGACAAGCTTAGTTTAAAAATGTGCAGTTACTTACATTAAAATGTTCAACTGGAATGTCCCTATTAAGTTCAAATGCGGAAAGAACTGTTCAAGATTCAACTGGAGCTTCCTAATCAAGTGCTGGAAGTGAGATGCTGTTCTCCTAACACAGTGTCTTTTAGCCTTTTAAAAGCTCTCTGCCAATCCTGAGGAGAAAAATACATTTAATAATGGGAAGCCCTCCAGAGGTGTTTGCTTGCTCCTTAAATGTCTTGGACATTAAAGGTGCAGAACACTGTTTCCACCTTAACACTGAGCTGTCTGTTTTCTTAATATGCTTTGTATGTTCCATTTCAGGGTGCTCAGAAGAAATTCCAAGTATCATATTTTTCTGAAAGTGGAAATCTCTTTGCTTTCTGCCTTCCATCTTATGATACCAGTTCGGGTGTGTTACAACAGCTCAGCAAAGCACTTATGTAAGGCCCTCTTGGTGAGGGATGCTCTCCGGAGTTTCAAATCATTTGCAGTTCATTTTGTTGGTTTTTTCTGGCTTTTTCAGGGAATGCTTCCTCTTGTGATTTGGGGCGCCCGTCAGAAATATTGGCACTGTTGACCTTAAGTGTGAGGTGGAAAGAGTACTAAGTGTATACAAGTGAAGTTACGCACTGTAAACCTGTAGCAAACAACTTCAGTGCTGCTGGGTGCACTTTTCAAAAATAACTTAGGAGTAGCATTCTCAAGATTGGGGCTCTTTGGCATAACTCTTCACAAGTCTTGTAGATTCCTGAATCACTTCAAAGGTAAAAGTTTTCTTGTCATCCTTATTAACAGCCAATAGTTCCATGATGGTTTTTTTTTCCTCTCTCTCTTCCTCAGCTCCCTTTTTTAGATTCTGGATACTTTTTTTATCACAATGGTCTTGCTAAAGCCAGGAGAAGACGCAGCCTTCAACACAAGCTTCGTCTGGAAAAGGACTCCAGGGTAAGTGTTTCATCATTATGTGCAGCTGTCATGTTTTCTTTGTGATGCAGACCATTTTTTATGAGATCAGGGTGATGATCAAATCTGTGGCTATGATTATGGGTTTTTTCCCCATGCTTGTTTCAAGCTTGGTGGCTTCTGTATGCACACACTTCCTAAATAGCCTCAGCTTTTATTATTTCACTGTTTCAAATAGTCGTACATTCTCTGAGATGTATCCTCTCTCCAGTAAGACTCAGTGATGCCATGGTCTCCAGAACATCTCTGTGCACTCTGTAATGTGGGGAGAAGCCATCCGAGGTACATCTCCTGGTTGTCCCCTCCATGAATCTTGCTACCCATGGGTTATTCAACCCTGAATACCTTGTGGTGTGAATGGTGGGTGGCACTTTCTCTGCAATCACCATAGATTCCCTCCTTCTCAAGGAGTAGTATAAACACCAGTTACTAGAGGAGTGTAAGCTGTCAAACTTCAGTAGTTCTTTTAGAGGTTCTTGATTGCAGTCTGCAAATGGTGTGCTCAGTTTTCAGAAGCATAAACCTCTCAGACAGGAGAAAAAGGCCCCATTTGTGGAAGGCTATGAGCTGGCACTGACAAATTCTTTCTCCTTATATGCAGAGGTTTTGCACCAGTTTAATACTGATCTGAAGTTGGGCCAGGTAGCACAAAAAGTATATTTACTGCCCAAAGAAAGTAGATTGGTCTGAGGAATGATATCATGACAGCAGATAGATTATTTTTTAATCCTTCAGTAAGATTTCAACTCTCTGCACTGTGAAGAGGCTGGAACTATTTTGTTCCAGACAGAATGTGATTGCCATATTTGTGTTATTGTAACACCCATGACAGTGAAACACTTGAGTAGGAAGAAGAGGAAAATAGGTTAAATAAGATCACAGTTGTTGTTGTGACACCATAGCAAGCAAGGTCTGATGAATTCCCAGCTTAATTTTCCTGCTTCTGCAGAAATTTCAAGTGATTCCAGGCCCAGGTCCAACTAGGGTGCCCATGGCTGGTCCCTTCTGTTGTTGAGAGCCATGTGAGGGAATCACACAGGTTCCAGGTGCTGCCTGCCCCATTACTCTGTCCCAAGATGCTGATAGCTGGGTGCTCCAGGGTACCTCTTCCTGGTCCCGTTCTCTGAAAAGAAACCAGATACAGCTGAAGGGTTACGAGGAAGAGACACACCCAACCTGCCTTGAATGGAAATTCTCAGGCTTCCATTGTTTTGTTTAGTAAGCAGGGGATCAGAAAATAAGTCACTGGGGAAAACCTACAATTAGTGACTACTAAAGC
This sequence comes from Corvus moneduloides, assembly GCF_009650955.1. Classification (NCBI taxonomy): domain Eukaryota; kingdom Metazoa; phylum Chordata; class Aves; order Passeriformes; family Corvidae; genus Corvus; species Corvus moneduloides. The sequence goes on along the minus strand of NC_045478.1, from coordinate 113,496,256 downwards.
AAATGTCTTGAGAAGTGTTCCCTTTCTCTGAACCATCCAATCTTGTTATTTATAAGAAGATGCATGAGAAAATTTAAGAGAAAAAGCTCACAATTAAGTCAGAACATTGAAAAGTAGTGGCTGAGTACAGTCACTGGGCAGTCATTCCATATGCTCTTTGGAAGTAAGTATTTCTGTAAGCCTCTGAAAATTTTAAAAATACCTATGATATTTGTATGAAACCACTAATTCTCACTGCAGCCTAACATTACATCTGAGCACTCCTGTACTAATTCCAGACTGGCTCTTGCTTTGATACCTCTAGACTAAGTATGTGCACTGGTATTAAGAATAGCTTAAGTGGATCTACCTTCTCGTTCAGAGATGTTCCCTTTAGTGTAGTTATCTGATATTTGCAGTTTCTAGACTCCCAGTTGGCTTCTGTCATGTGGAGTGAAATCTCATTTTTCCTGATAATCTCCACCTCATTCTGGTACTGCATACCTGTGGCTTATTACCGCAGGCCTAGACCCTAGGGTATATCACCATGTCCCACAGCTATAGGGAGGAGGAGGAGAGAAGACCCAGCAGGCAGGAATTGTGCAGCAATATTTATTCATTTAATTATTTGACAAACTCTTTTATAGACTTTTTTCTTCATAGTCTAATTGGACAAAGGATCAGCCATCCCTTGGGGTGATTGGCTAAAATCCTAAAACATCCATTGTCAAAGTATTTTTCTACTATACCATAAACAAGACTTTTCAAGGTTGCAGGTGGCTTGGTTGTTTACATACTCTGCTACCTCTTCTGCATGAGAGAAAAGTCTCTCATGGACTTAGAAAATAGCAAGAAAATCCTTGCTAGCAGCATTTTTGTATCTACAATGGCTTCTTCCTTTGATCTCAGGGAATAAAGCCCTGTGTTTAAATAACTGAGAATACCTCCTATGTGAGGAAAAGGATGATCCTGGGTGAATTCTAACTTAGTGGTTTGCACTGGAAAATGGAAGGGGGATGAAACAATGTTTAATTTCCACATGTAACATGACATTTTCTCATTTAGCCTGTCCTGTTGAATAGTTCTTGAGCTCTTATGATACCATGTAGGTCAGTTGCTTTATATAATACAGTTTGAGAGCAATTGAAATCATTAGTCTTATCTCCCTTCTTTTCTATGTGAAGTTTGGAGAAGTCATAAAAATTCCTGTCAAATTTGTGTATAAACGGAAATGGGAGTTGTGTTGACAGTACTTAATTTCAAACTCTAAAAGTAATTTCTAAATGTAATGGCAGCTTTCTAGGCCATTTACAATCAATTTTACTTAACAACAAATGTCAGCATTGTCATGGTTAATACGTTAATGTGTGAAGCCAAGAATAAAATGTTCTTATTGTCAGGCTGGCCAGAAAGAAAACTTCCACCATAGGGCTATAAAAGTCTCTCAGGAACTGTTATGGTAAATGCTGTTGCAAAAATTTGCTTGGCTCTACCCAAATGTGAGAACATGTGCTGCACTTATTCTGTATACTTTCCACTTTTAAGGAGGTTGCAATGCTTAGCTAATTTTAATTATTAGCTGAAAAACAGCACAGATGTTCACTCAATTAATTAATGTTGTCTAATCAAGTAAGTCCCTTGAGGATCCATGTCAGTTTTTCAGGAGTCTGACAGATGACACAGCACTATGCAAACAGGTTACTGCATCATTTCCATGTTCTGCATGTCTTTTAAAATGCTCAAAAATGCTTTGTTGTGTAAAATTTACTGTATGTTTTAAACAAAATAATTCAGAGCTATGCTAAACACGTTACAGCAGTTATGTGATAAACATCACTACAGTCAAGGGGTGGGAATGGAACGTTTTAAATTCCTAGAAATCCAGCAAGAACTAATCTTTGTTCTGAAGAACCATCTCAAGTACAATGGTTTTGACATTATTTAATAGATTCATATTACTGAAGCCTGAAGCAGTCCTGGCAGCGGGTGAAGGTACATGTAGTAGTGTCACATAGTGTGTTGTCCTATTGAACTGTTCAAGAAAAAAGTGTAGATGCGTGAGGCATCGTGGCTTTTGCTGTCAGTACTGTTCTGTCGGGGATCCTTACTGTCAAGGTGGCAAATTCCACAGTGAACTGAACTGCTTCAAATGGAGACTGTTTTGTTATTTAAATTACATTATCTGAGGTACAGAGAACCTTCCAGGAGAGGTTTGCTTTGACTCTTTTGCATCAGTTGCAAATTTCTGTGATTTCCAGGTGCAATTCTACTTTGTTATTTTAGCTTATGTTCCTTTGGCGCTAAATGAATTGTGGGGAGGGGAGGGATTTCCTTTACCATTTTTACATCTTTAAGCTGGAATTCTTAATGAGCTAAGACATAGCAGCAACATCTCAAGCATTCTGCATGGGAAATTGCATTTTCATATGCCTTTATTTGTTTATTGCTTTAGCAGAAATGTCTCAGACCAAAATGTCAGCCATTAGGCTTTTTTGGCCTTGGAAGACTTCATTTAAGGGGCTGTTGTACTTTGCCCTGAAGCTGCAGACAGGGAAGCAGCCCTTGCCATGACCCATGGACACAGACAGCTAGGCAGAGGTGACAGCAAGGATAAGGGCCCTGGGTGGAATAAAGCCGTGAGGAGACAGAGTAGGATGGGACCAGGCATCAGTGTAAATGTGAAGAGAGAGTGAATGGGACAGGTTGGCACAAGAGCCCAGAGTCAGTGAGAAGGTTGAGTGATGTAGGTATGGAGGGACACATAAGCTGAGTGGGACATGGAGGAGCATGGGGTAGGCTAGACAGACTGGAAACAAGGTGTCTACATTGACATCAAAATACGCAGCTTGCTAAGTGCTGGTCACAACACAACCTCAGAGCAAGGGGACCTTTAGAGAGTGTTCCCTGTGAGCAATGGGAAATATAGCTTCTGTAAAAGCAAACTTTGTTTTTAATGAGGGGCAGTGGTGTGTTTCATCAATGAGATTGCCCTGGAAAAGTGAATCAGAAATACGAAGATACTTCATATTGCCTTGTTTGATAGTACAGTAGAGGCAGGATGGGAAATGGAGTCCTTTCCTGCTCCACCACAGCTAAAAGTAAACAAAACCATGGAATTTGCTTCTGTAGTGGGCTGACGCTGGCTGGATGCCAGGTGCCTACCAATTCACTCTGTCACTCCCCTTCTGAGCAGGACAGGGGAGAGAAAATATAATGAAGGGTTCATGGGTTGAGATAAGAACTGGGAGAGATCCCTCATCAAATACCATCACAGGCAAAACAGGCTGTAATTAGAGATATGAATTGAATTTATTACACTAACAAAATCAGAGCAGGATAATGAGAAGTAAAATGAACCCTTAAAAAACCTTCCCCCCAACCCACTCCTCCCTCCTTCCCAGCTCTACCTCCTACTCCAGCGGTGCAAGGAGACAGGGAATGGGGTTATGGTCAGTTCATTACCCGTGGTTTCTCCCGCTGCTCAGGGAGAGGACTTATTCCCCTGCACCACTGTGGGGGCCCTCCTACAGGAGACAGTTCTCCACAAACTTCCAGCGTGAGTCCATCTCATGAGCAATGGTTCCCTGCAAACTGCTACAATATGAGTCCATCCCATGGGCAGCAGTCCTCCCAAAACTGCTGCAGCATGGGTCACTCTTCCATGGGGTGCAGTCCTCCAAGGACAGGCTGGTCCAGCGTGGGTTCCTCTCTCCGTGGGCCTCCCATGGGTTCACAGCCTCCTCTCAGGCCTCTACCTGCTCTGGTATGGGTCTCCTCCATAGGCTGCAGGTCGATCTCTGCATCCCCATGGATCCCCATGGGCTACAGAGAACAGCCTGCTTCACCATGGTCTATACCACAGGCTGCAGGGGAATCCCAGCTCTGATGCCTGGAGTACCTCCTGCCCCTCCTTTTCCACTGACCTTGGTGTTTGCAGTTGTTCCTCTCACATACTCTCACCCCACTCTTTTCTGGCAATTACAACTGCACAATAACTTTTTTTTTCTTTCTTCTTAAATGTGTTATCACAGAAGCATTACCACCATTTCTAACTGGCCCAGCCTTGGCCAGTGGCAAGTCTGTCTTTGGAGCTGCCAGGGCTTGTCTCTGCCAGACATGGTGGAAGCTTCTAGCAGCTTCTTGCAGAAGCCACCTCTGCAGCGCCACTGCTGCCAAAACCAGGCCATTCAAATCCAATATAGCTTCATTTTTATTTTCAAAGCTGACTTATCTTCTGTCTCCTGTATTATAAATACAGCTGCGGTCTCAGCTGTATTATTATGTAAACATTTTGAAAAGTGGCCACATAAAAAAAAGGAAAGAGAAAATACATGGTCATTATGCTACCTTTCAGAGCAATACTTCTGTGTTTTTGCTGTTGGTGGGTATTTTCTGTTTGTAAATAGTCTTCTACTGGAGGAGAAGGGTTGAAACATAGTTTGTTCTCTCAAAGATTATTTTGGTTTTTTTCAAGTTTTAGATAAAACCATTTTCCTCCCACACAGTCTCTCTTGTCAGACAGCTGCCAAGATTAATCCCACTCAGGAAAGAAGCTTTAGTATACAAAGAAGAGCTGAGTCCCATTACTGATGTCTCTATGCGAGTGGATCTGTGTTGCTATTGGGAGAATAAATATGTATGTGTGGAGGGAGGAAAGGTTAAATGAAAATCTTCCACTGAGAGTGAGTTTGGCACTTAGATGAAGACTTCTTTGGAAAGAAACATCCCAGGTGATGGCAGTTGTTACATTTCTGAAAGGGATTAGGAAGGGGGACTTGACCGTGCTGATCCAGGAGTCTGAGGTGGGTAGATGCAGAGCTTCTTCTAGGAATAGTTAACCAGATGCCTATGGTTAACAGTATTCCCAAACTGCTTGTCTCATGGGACAAGGAGAAAAAGGGGGCTGTACATGCAGAGGATCTAAGCTTTAATTGAATAAATCAAAATCTTTCATCTCGTTCGTCACCTGAGATCCTTTATATGCTCCCTTAATGTGAGTGGCTTGTTTGTGATTGGACCCTTGCAACCTGTGAAGGCAGAATTGCCCTCTGCCGCCCCTGGGCAGGGGTTGTCAAGTGCTGCCAGGGGTTAATATTTCATCCACTGTTCATCTTTAACAGGGAAAAAGAGGGATGGATGGCAGTTTAGGAAGAAGCACAGCAGCCCTTAGCAATGGCAGTGCAAGATAAATCAATCTTCAGGGCCTTTTCCAGCAGCATTAATGACATGTTTGAGCTGGGCTAATGGTGGAGCCTTTTGCCTTTCTCTCTTAGCTGCCAGCACAGATCTTCCCCGTTGCAAAAATTAAAATCTTCCTGATAAGATCAGGAAAATCCCATTTTCCTCAGTTCTCCCTAGTTCTCCAGCCAGTGGGGAGTGCAGTGATCTGGGGATGCAAGGGGTAGGAGCCATTGGAGCTTCCCTTTGTTCAGACCTTTGTAATTGCTGTGGAGGTGTAACTTGTTTCTCCAGCCTTCTGTTACTGGAACCAAATAATATTCTGTCCCTAGAGCAAAGCAATAAGAGCAATTTACAGTTGTTTTTGGCATCTTTCCTCCTGCTCCATGCCCCACATCTTGATTTCTCAGACTCCTGACCAGTGTTGGTGACTTTGATTTCCTGGGAAGTTTCTGATAGGAGCTTGGAAGATATCCCAAGATGCTTCCTCCATTTGAGAAGAAAGCTGGTTTCCTCCTGAAAGCAAAGGGGTAGCTGGAGAAGATTGCTTTCAGGTAGCTGGAGAAGAAAGGGTCATCACTTGACCAGTGCATTGTGGTAATCCTACTGTTGACACTGTGGGTAGAGGGATTAGTTTTTGTGCAGTTCACCACAGCAGTGATCCCAGATTCATATAAAATTTTCAGCCTCTGTGGAGCTAAACATTATATAGGTGAATGTAATGCCCAAGACTTGCCATCCCCTCTCAAATCTTAGAGAGAAGATTCAGGTTCATCATCCAGTTCTCTGCTGTGCAGGGAGGTGTGTGTGTGTTATGACAGAGAGATGGGAGAATGGTAGGACAAAAAGCCCTTCCTGTTTTTGTATCTTCTATGCTGCAGATGGTAGAGGTTGACAGACTTCCCAGTAAAGTCTATTTAGCATTTTGCTGTAATATCTGTTGTCATGGGGCTGGTATGCTGGTAGGATTATGTTCAGGAGAAGTTTGGAGCTGCCATAATTTTATGAGACTACAGGGCAGCATTACACCTGCGTCGGTGTTATCTTTTTGATATGAAATGGAACATTAAGTAGTAAAAGCTGTGTTTAAGTATCTGTAATAAATATTGAAAAGCCAAGGAAAACTCATGAGAGGAAATGTCTTCTTTCCAAAGCTGAAGAAAACCCCCAACCACCCTCAAACCTACACACTATTCATTGAAGCTGCACTGCAAACAAGTACTGAAGAAATTTTTGTCTTGGTCATCTTGACGAAATGAAACATGTTGTACAGAAAACAGGCAGTGACCTCCATGAATGGATCCCTGGATTACAATTTCTTGTGTAAGCTGTCTTATGCTTTATCCAGTGTGTTTCAGGAAGGGTTTCCAAGAGTCTGTACCAGTTCACAGAAGGAGGCCTCTTCTGGTGCTGCTACCTTTTTCAAGTTACCCTCTTGAATGGTATTTATTCTGCTTTTCCATACAGCTCAGGGCTGGTTTTGGTGTTTCTAATTCATAATGAAGCCAGCTGCCAAGTATTGTAAGAAAAAAGGACAATTTTCTTGAGGGAGCTTTAGTCACCTGTATGTCATCTGGTAATTGATTTTGTGTGTGTCTTGTTGCTGAGAAAATTTAATGCTTAAATGGGCATTTTTCTTTTATGACAGACCCTTTGCAGATGTTGGTGAGCGGTTATTGAAATATACAGATTTATGAATGTTATTATCTGAGAACACAAGAAAAAAGAAGCAGCAGAAATTGCTGTTTAAAAGTGTTTAAAAAAAAAAAGTCAGACACAGTTAGAGTCAGTTTCTGGGAATTCAACCTGCCCTTCAGACATGGAAAGAGAAAGGGTCATACAGGCAGTAGGGCAGAGATAAGTAATTGCAGGAAATATGCTGCATATGTCGTATGAACTGTGTCATTCAAAACAAGAAATCATCAAGGCTGCAAAGAGGAGATTTACGTGTCTGTTAAGTAAGGAAAAAGGTTTTCCTACTACTCTGCCCTTCTTGCACTGCTTATATAAGTAAGGGAGTACTCCTCTGCCTCTGGAATGCAGGGGATAAACTAGTCTTTAGGTCTTGAAATTGTTCCTGTGATAATGTCAAAAGAAATGTATCAGAAATTCAGTGAGGTAGGTCTAGAATGAAATTTTTAAGTTTATTTCTATTCTTTCTTGATGTCAGAAAATCAGCTGTTACAACAGTTGATGGGGTTTCTTGTATGTACAGTTAAATGACCATTTAATATATCTGACATTGGCAGTAAATAAAAGGTGGTGCAACTGATGGTGTACAGTTAAATCAATAACAACATAAGACTGGAATATTTTTTGGTGTAGTTTTTTGGGTATCTAAGAATGCTGTACCAGAGCTTGCGTCACAGGGCTGTAACTTTAAAAACCCCAATCCCTTTCTTCTAAGCTAGAAGAATCAATGTAATGGCTTATGCTACTATATCACATAATAAATGTATTATGTAGTGCATCCACTCATGTCATTTAACATACTTTACTGTTTAAAATTTGATGAGTGTTTTATTTTGTGAACAGCATTTTGCTCTGTTGGTTTATTGCAGTCTTTTCTAAAACACTGTTGCTACAGGCATTTTGTGTTTCCAGATCTTTAGTGTGTATGCAATATCTTAAGTATAACAGTAAGGGGTTTTTTGCCACCAACTCAACAGCCCAGAAACCAATATGGAGTTTTAAATACATCTGTGAAATCATTGTTTGTATGTATGATGTGCTCCGTGAATACAAAAAGGGATTTTACAAAAGTCACTGAAAGTTGATAGCAGTATTTGGAGATACAATGGAAATAAATGAAAGGTTTAGATTTAAATTATTGCTGAGTAGTTTGCTGCAGTAGTTATTTGATGCTACATTGGAACATGGCTTTTTCAGCCTCTAACAGCTGAAAATAGCCAATAGTAATTAAAATGCTAATATGTATGTCATGGGTTGGTGAAGTTGAATATATGCTTCTTGGCCTTGGGAACTTTCATACTGAGGGAGAGAACAGTCCTGTGTAGGAAAAAACACCTTGGAAAGACTAAGAAATATTAAACATCTCTATGGTACATATTTTCCCTAATTATTTGTATAGTATCAATTCCATACCATTATAAGTGGACTCTGGCAAATATTACAATTTTGCTTATAAGGACTGGTATCTGAATGGCCACATTGCTGTGAAAATAGAGCTTTGCATTTTATATTGCAAGCTATCTGCTCTCTGAGTGCTGAAAAGAAGTACACTCTTAATATGGGTACAGATTGAATATGTCATCAATGTAAATAGTCTGTCTTCATGCTCTTTATCTTACTTCATTCTGAGCATTATACTTTCATACAGAGGAATACATGGTAAGGGATCCATGAGCTTTGCAGAGCTTTGCAGACATGAAGTTTTCACAAGACTCCAAGACAAGAAGAACCACAATTGCCAGATCTAATTATTATTATGCTCCTGGTTTCACAGCAGTGTCACTGAGCTGATTACTGCCAGGCTCTAGGTTATGTAACACTGCAGTGTTATGGTCAGCATTAATACCTGGTTGCCAGCTCTTCACACTCCTATTCCTTTTCTTTGGAGGAGGTACAGATACATTGGATCTGTACCACATCAAGAACCTGAAAAATAAAAGAAGCCACTGGGGTGAGAAGATGCCCTGTGTTTTGTCTTGGAGTCTGAGGCTGAGGTATTAATTACATTTGTTCCCATCTAACTTGGCTTTGCCATCCAGCAAATACGATAAACTTAGTGCTGAGCCCATCATCTGCGTTTGGCTGCTGTTCTCCCTGGCGCTCAGCCAGCCTTGCCCTGCAGAGCTTCTGGATCACTTTTGTCCTCCCCATGGCTCCACCAAAGGCAGGGCTATTATGTCCGGAGGCATTTTGTCCCAGCAAAACCAGGAGTTTGAGGAGCTGTTGACTGTAGCACTCTGTGCTTGGGAAAAACCATGGTCTAGTCAGTGACTGCACAGTGACGTAAAAATATGAGATACCTTGTATAAACCTTATAAGTACCATTTTAGCTGCTTTTTTTTTCCAACTCAAAACAAGCTGAACTTGTGTTGTAAAACCTTCACTCATCTCCTGGACCTGCTCCCTTGGGCCAACAAGTATTACTGGCAGAATTTGAACAAAAATGCTGGATATCTTTGGCCAGGATTTACTAATATAATTGTGCAGTGCTTGCTCTATTTTCACTTCTCAATTGTGATGCTTTCCTGGGAAAACATTCATTGAGTATGTTTTACTTTTGGAACATGAGCTTTTCTTGGAATAATTCACTTGATTGTTATTGGACTGTTTATTTTCTGAAAAGAGGAAGGGTCATATCCATCTTAAACTTACTTCCCTGTTTCCAGCTCTAACTGTGTATATAGCTCATAAATCTCAAGGGTCCTTACCCAAGTTGTGCAGGGCGTGTTATAAGGAAAACTTATGAAAATTTTTCCACTGGACAATCAACTAACTATAATTACTATTTTCCCAAAGAAAACATATCTTTAAGACTTTGACTCATATTGTTCGTAGTGAGTCACAAAGAAGTAGAATCTACATTTTCATATTTGAAATACTTCATCAGGAAAAAATTATTTTATTTAGCAAAAAATAAGTCTCATTTTGTTTCAGAGTTTCTGGTTGGAACCTTCTAGATTTCGTTTCATGGTCATTTTTGACTGTTTTCTTCAGTTTCATTATTCTTTCCAAATGAACATTCTAATCCCAGACTTCTGTAGGTCTGACTCCAGTTTCCAGAATGTGAAAAGTATGTTTCATGCATGTTTCAAGGAAAAATAGCTAGTGGGAGACAACTTCTAGAAGAAGCATGTGATCAGCCAGGACTTCAGCCTTCTCCTGGGTAACTCGCTGCTCACTTCGCTTGTCTTCTTAATTGGATCTAGATGGCTAAAAACAAACTTACAGGCAGCAGTGCCACTGTGAGGGACTAGAGCTTCTCACAAACAAATCCAGGGGAGCTCAGCTCACTCTGCCTTTTCTAAAAACATCTGTAGAGTCTGAGATTTCATTCAGTCAGAGCAGACTTAACAGCTTCTTGAACCCATTCTTAGGAGATGATGCAAGCTGGGTGATGCAGTCCCTCAAAGGAGAAAGCACTTTACTCATAGTCTATAGTTCACTGCAAACTGAAAAAGCTCACCACTTAACTTGAGAAGATGAGATATCACTAGTATTTTTTTTTTTTAGATCCTGGAAGCTAGTTCATGAAAAACATGGAAAAGGGGATATAAATGATTGGGTTTGGGTAGTTATCCCTAAGGATGAAAGCTTTGTATGGAGTGAGCAACTTGCCATAGGGAGAAAATGTTTTTTTTGTTTCATTTCAGAATTGCCATATGCTGTCTCAGTGGAATTCGGATTTTAATGATGAAGTGTTTTCACTTTCATGTGCCAGCAAGGTTTGGAAGAAAGTTTAACTGTATGAAAGAAATGCAAATTCCAGATTGAAATGGAAAGGTATGGAAAAGAACATTGCTTTTAGGAGTCTGAATTGATCTAACGTCTACTGGTGTCCTGCCATTCACTGTGGAATACTGAACATTTTTGCATAGAGAGAGGATGTATTTCTGTAAGGACAGCTGTTTACATGTAAATGTTGTTTGTCAGAAAAACCAACTCTTTTTCAAGGTTTTCTTATTAGCACTGCACTTGAGAAGTGTGTGCAAGGTGAATTACCTATTTGACTTGCAAACAATGAATAATACAGTGTGAGCCAGAAGGTCAGATGAATCTTCCCAAATGCTTTCTGTCTGCCTACAAAATAGACAAAAGTGAGAAAAGGACTGCTTTGGTGATTTAATACTTGCAGGTCTCCCACTGAAATGATCTGTCTGTCTGAAATAATTTGTGGTCTTTTATAGTATTTAATGAAACAATATTTAAGTACAGGTTTCAAAGCACATTTCAAATATGGATTATGTGTATTTCACAAATGCTGGAAATAAATGTGGGAGGAAGAGGACCTTAAATTTTCCAAAAGGTCATACAGCAGAGCAGAGCAAAAGCAGGAGTAGCTCTGAGATGCCCAATCTACTGTCTGGAAGAAAAAAACCCAAAACAAATAAACCCTCCAAAAAACCACAAAAAAACCCCCCAAAAAACAACAACAAAAAAAAGAAGTTGGATTGCAGCCATTTGTGGTCTTTACAACACCTGGGCAATAAGAAAACTGAGATGAGAACAGTAGAGGAAAAATGAAACCCAAGAGATTAGGGCAGATCCTCTGAAGCCTAAAAGACTAAGGACAGTAACCTTAAACTGTAATTAGTTGTCTAGTGTTTCCACATGCATGATCTGGAGGCGCGGGAGAAATCACTGCGCTAGAGGCTATCTAAGCAAAAAATAACAGCACAACTGTATGGAGTCATTTGTCCCTAGGTATAATTCAGTACTAGTTGTCCTGCCTCTGTTTTCTGTCCTTGCTTCCCCATGGCTCATTCCAGCTATTCCCATGTATTTCCTTATCAAGGGTAAAAGCAGCAGCAGATGGAGAAAACCTCTCTAGTGTTAATAGAGATTTGAAGGAGCACACTTCATGCTCAAGAGACTTTAACCTAAGTAGCTTTTTTAAATTTACTATTTTCATTCTTTGCTGTCCAGTGAATGACTCACTTTTTGTATAAGCTATGCACACGTTATTTGACTGAATGTGTTTTAGTTCATATATCTAAAATATACAGGGGCACAGAAGGTAAAATCCAACAGCCCCTTGCCTTTGTATTTTCAGGTGAAAAGCAGCAGAAATTCGGGGAACTGTGTGTCTTTTTGCTGCCTTAGACCTGCTTTAGACTATACTACTGACCTCAAACTTGTGATGACTGGCTGGGGAAGGTATGGTTTGTCAGACAGATGAATCAGTGATTTCTTAGCAGTAAGAGTTATGTGGGTGTTGCAGGTTTTTATTATAATATTTGCTTATGGAAATTTGAGGTCTCCTGGATCTCAGCAGGTAGGAAGCTGTTATTTAGCTCCTTGCTGTCCTCCTGCCCCAACTACCAGGAGCATCATCAGGACCAGGAATCTTCTTAGGTCTGATCCCACACTGCAGCACTACCTCCAGGCCCAGGTTCTGTTGTCTTTGAGTGCATTACACTCTGATGGAGATGGAAAATGAAATGATAAATAGTTTTTGTCCCCTTTGTGATTTGAAACCTCTTTTCATATGTTTTGCTTGATTAAAACAGCAGCTGCCTGCCCAGCCTGACTAGAGGAGCTAATGATTTTGATGAAAGACATGATGAATAATTTGCTTGATATTTATATGCATTTTTTTGTCAAGTCCTGAGTTAAACTGAGAGGAAACATATGAGGGGGGAATAGGAGAGAACTTTTTTCAGTTCTGCCTTTATGTTTTTTCTTGTGAAGGTTGACAACAGGTAAGGTGGGGTTTTTTTTCCAGCCCTATTTTCTATAAGGACCTCAGATAAGTTTTTCTGAGCAATAAAGTAGCTTTCAAGGACTGTGTTTTCATGAGATCTCAAGGAAAAAACCAAACAAAATAACCATCTGCTTTCTTCATCCCTGACCAAGCCATGACCTCGGCTACACACTCGTGTAAGGTATGAGCTTATGCTTTCATCCTCTGTAAATGCTGCGTGCTTTGGGAATTAATATAAAGGGAAGAAAAAATTGCTCTGGACAGTTTTCATCACCTTTTGGGACCTGTGAAGTTTGAGTTCAACCAGAGGGAAGCTTTGAACAGTGTTTTTCCTTAGAGGGATGGTGTTAAAAACAAGAGACAGATGTTTCTCCAGTTTGCAGCAGTGAAAATCTGAAGTAATCTCACTGAAATGAATGGAGTGTATTTACCCTTGGGCCAGAAGAGGTGGAACCTGGGTCTTTGCACTTCTGGAGAACTGAATCTTTGCCAAGAAGCTAATACCAAATGTACACTGTTGTTCCACTGTAGAGGCTCACCAGTTCTTTTTTTGCAGTGGTGTTCCTGAGTTTAAGTATTCCTGCCTCCTCCATCCTGACTGTTCCTCTGACACCATTCTCACTTTTTTTTTTTTTTTATTGGAGGGGCAGCTGGTGTTGGGATAGGGAATATGACTGCATTTTAAGAAGTACTTTCTAAGCTAGAGCATTACTCGGATCTCATTTGCAATTCAGTCCATGGTGAATGGGGTGAGATGAAACAAGAGAGAATAACAATAATAACTGGCTTGACCTTCCCTGAAAGGAAAGTGAAGAATGATGAGGGGCCCTACCCAGAAGACATGAAGGAAATTTTCAGTCCTTTTCATGAACCCCAGAACTTTTCTGGTTTTTTTGTTCACGTTTCCCTGTTTTGCAGAACACTACTATTACACTCAGTCTCATAAAATGATATTTTGAGCCAAGACCTTGGCAGTTTCATCCCTTATATAATTCTGCTGTATCATTGGCATCACTTTGTTGTTCGTCATTTTTCTTTGGTGATGGTCATTTGTAGGTACAGCTCACCTTGCCCTTAAGGGAAAGGCCCAGAACAAAGGACGTTATCTCTGATGTCATTGCATTGGTGACGACTTGCCATGTCTATGATTCTGTCATTTAGCAATGGATATTTTATGCTTCTTCAGGCCCAAGACACGTGGGACTTTATATCCTGGTGCCAGTCCAGGCATCTTTTCAAATTGTCAGGAAGTGAATCCTTCTGCTGTAATAGTTTATCTTCCCAAATCTCCCTTTTGTTGCTCTGGGAAGATACTGCTTTAGTGCTTGCCATAACACAAATTAATTCTGGCTTTTTGGAAATATGAAGAGCCGCTAAATGGGCATGCAGCAGGCACTGTTAGTATTAATCAGAGATTTATCACTTCTCATACGGAAGAAATACAATTTCACGAGGGAAGCTTTTCTGTTAATTTTTTATGCTGTGGACACCATAACATGAATTTGGTTTCAAAGTCTGGACACAAAGAGCAATTTCCACAGAATTTACATGATCATTTTTGGTTGTCTGCAGTAGGAATCCTGAGCAAATTATTTTCTTCCATGATTTGCTAAACATTTGTCTCATTGGAAATAAACTAGGAAGAGAAAGAAGTATATTATGAAGACAGCAGTTTACAGGAGTCTGTGGAAATCTTTGGTGATAGACTAAACTCTAAATATGCTTTTGCTTTTCTCAGTCTTTTGGGGTATGGGCTCCTTTCAATGACTGTGAATAGAGAAGTCCCTATTAATATTAATACAAGTTATGTATATGCACTGGGAGAAAAATATACCCCAAAGTCTAATTATTTTATGCTAATAACTGAACTGAAAAGATACTTCCTCATTCCTGGCCAAAAAAAGCAACAGTGGTTCAAAGAATTTTCAGCAGGATGATCATTTTATCACTTCATTTAAACCAGCCTCTGCTCTGACCCAGTGGGAACTAGGAAAAATTCTGGTACCAAAATCCCTGCTAGTGCACATGAAACTGCAATTAATAATGAGTTTTGTATTCTTAAGGAACCATTTTCCATTGCTCTAGGCAGTGGATAAATAGAGGGACTTGTGACAACTCCAAACCACTTGGATGACCTGGTCCTTGAAATCAAGGCAGAAACCCCTTTGCCTTTAAGATTTTTGAAAATAATTTTAATTGTGCAGATGTGCTTTAGAGAGAGGCTTGGCCAGCAGTCTGTGGGACAGGCTGCTGGAAAACCTGGGCAAGGATGTAAAAAGCCTCTCTGCTAAAGTGGGTCTTGAGAAAACCCATAAAGAATATTCAGACCACACTTTTGTGCGTTAGTATCAAAGAATGATCTGGGTTGGAACGGACCTTAAAGACCATCTAGTTCCAATCCCCTTGCCCCGGGCAGGGACACCTTCCAGTAGACCAAGTTGCTCAAAGATACATCCAACCTGGCTTTGAATACTTCCAGGGATAGTGCCTTTTACTGCCCTGTCTTTGTGTTGTCACTGAGGAGAGTTTTCTCCGGGATAAACTGAGCATATTAATACTTGTCTCAGTTTCACAGGTTTTTCCTTCTCTGTGGGCTCTGTTGTGCTTGGGCCAGCTCTGTGTGTCTCTCCCTGCAATATTGACCTCACCACTGCATTGTGTTAGCTCTCCTGCCTACAGTTTCATGTTGGATGTGATCCCTTTGCCAAATCACTCATCATCTGGTGCATCTCTGGTCAAGGAAAGAACTGTTAGGCTTTTCTGGGGGATATGGGTTCAATATGCTGCTCAAGCTGAGCACTGGACACTTCAGGAGTTCAGGTGCAGAGTGGTGCTGTTCTGCCACTTGATGGCCGCCAGAATCTGGGACAAGGTGGGAAAAGTGCACTGATGTGGCTATCCCTGCCTTGGTGCTGGGCACCAGCAAGCTCTGCAACTGCATTCTGCAGGCTCCAAGGCTGGAACTGAAAGAGAACATTTGACAATTAAAAGACAGGATTCTGATGTATATGTCTTGACAAGGGTCAAGCACAATCCTTTGAAAGTATCAAAACAAAAACTAGTTTGGATAAAGGCCAGAACAGTACGACTCTGGCTGTTTCTTTCCTTTTTATAGGCCAGTCTCTTACTTCCCAGTTTTTCCTACGTTTCCTCTTATTACAGAAATTGTTCTCTAGAAATGATTCTGTGTGGCAGATGGCTTGTCCCTGGCAGCTATATTCTACTAACCCAGTGCTGTACTACAGTGATACATAAACCTCTGCTGATTTTATTAATGTGGTTTGTGATGGGGATCCATAAACCTCTGAACCTAGGAACTGAAAAAGTGGAATTGCAACCTGTGAAGCTCAATCAATATAAATCATCAGTAGCTTCCTACTGGGCTGGGAAAGGCATGCATGGGAGCAAGCTCCCATGTCTTTTCTGTCCCAGGTATTATGGTGATAGAATAAAGTAGCTGTGAACAACTGCTCTGCTTTTAGTTGCATGAGCGGATATGTGAATGTCAGCAGCAGCATAATTGCAGTTTTCCCTCTGTCAAAAGACTGGCTTCTGTTTTGTGTCTGGCTTCTAGTTATGAAATTTCCTCAGAGAAGACATTGTGCAGCCTGTGTAATATCCACCAGACAGCACTTTAGGAAGATCAGTGGTTTGCAATTCTTTATCTCATTTCCACTGCGACAAGCAACAGAGCTCTGAAGGTGTTGCAAATGGACAAGAAAGGCTCACTATATCACTACCACTCATGTAACATTGAAATTTAAGTATTACAGGTTTGAAATACTAGAATAAGCTTAGACTTTGTAGAGGGATTCCTTGTGGAATATAGGATACCCCAGGAGGGCTTGGGCATCCCAGGGCTGTTGCAGAAGTACCCCTGACAGGGCCTCAGGATGAAAACAGGCTTACAAGGCACCTGCTAGCTGGCAGCCTTGAACAGCCTTGGGAAAAGGTATACACTGGTCAGCTCCCCCGCTGCTTAGAGGCTTTCTCATGGGAAAGGGGCGTGAACTTTGGAAAAAGTATAACTTGGTGTAATGGGATAATAAAGGGGAGCACGATGCTCAAATCGTATCGGTGTTCGTATCGTGACTCTGGCTGGATTCCCCTGCTCCCGGGACCCCCCCCTGCTACAAGACTTCTTTGGCAATTGTTGCTGTATCACTCCAGGCAGGCAGCTTTGTAAAAATAGCCTTTGTTCTTTATTAAAGCTAAATGGATCTTCTGCAGATGTCATTACCACCTGGTTGGAAGTTGTTGACAGCAGTGGGCCGTAATCCCTGCTAGCAACCTATCAGCATGGTGCAGTGGGGACCCGAGTCAGAGCAGGGACCACAGGAGCTCCTGGAGGAGTATGTGGCTGGCTGTGGTGTCCTCTTCTGCCTGTGCAGAGGTGCTCCCTTTCATAGTAGCGAAAACACCTCTTCTCCTCAGCTTCAAACTACATCATTTCCTCACAGAGCAGGAAAAGCAGTGAAAGGAAAAATTGTATTGAGGAATGACAGTGCAGAAGAGGTTGCAAAAGAGAATAATTACATTCTGCAGGGCACTCCCAAGGGTTGCAGTCAGGAAAAAGTGATCAAAAGGCACTTGGTGCACTTTCTGAAACCACTTTTGAGAAAGCCTGGATTCTGCATGGTGGAGCCAACCTTTACTTCACTGTCACCTCCTGACTCCAGGTTTGAGGACCCACAGCTAGTTTTAAAGAATTCTTTTGATTCAGACTTTCTTAATTTAGGTCAGATTGATTTTCAGCTTAGTTCATGCACTGCATGTAGGACAGCAGCACTGACACTAGTCTGCCTCCCTTCCTTCCCAGAGCTGTGATACCATTTTTGTTCTGGGAAACTGCTCTTCAGCTGAGATTCTGGCAACAATTTTGAGTGAAAGTATTTCACTACCTCTGGATCTAGTGGGGCCCAACTGCTCAGAAGGAGCAGAGAAAGCTGAAGTAAACTTTTACTCTAAGCTCCATGGCATGAGGGAAGTCTCCAACAGCTCCTGCCATGATTACCATGACTGAGTGCTGTCAGTTGGTTTGGGGCTCAGCTATATAAAAATGTCTGGGTTTAGAAATGGAGTACAGGTGAAGAGCAAAATAAATTACATAAAAGACAGAGCAGTAGGTGTCTCTTCCATGAGTGGGTCGTTATGGCGGATTTCCTGTAACATGGAAACAGGGTAATCCGTGCCAGTAATTCTGTGAGAGAAAATGCATATTTTAATTTTCCAAGCAGTTGTTTCAAGTTGAGTGAAGACCTATTTAGATAAAATTTGAGTGGGAAAGAGGCTGTGGAGAGTGAAGTGGAAGTATGGTGAGTTATAGTAAAGGTCAGAAGCTGGCTTTTAAGTGCAGAATCACTTTGGAGACGAGGGGGTGTATTTTCAGCATATGCTGCAGACTTAGTTTAAGACCTCATCCTGCTTACTCGGTTTCCCTAAACTTTACCTCCACAGGTGTATATGAAAGCACTTCTAATCTGTCCATATGGAGTACAGCGAAACTTATTGTCTGTAAAGCAAATTTGCATCTTTAAAAGGGAAATACATGAAGTTAGAGGTGAAGCTGCTACAAGCGGTGCTTTATGACTCCAAATGTGTTTGGGCATTAGCACAAGTATTCACACATTTACAAGAAGTCTCTTCTGTGTTAGAGTGGTCAAGGCTACATTTCAACAAAAATAATAACTTTACCTTTTAGTTGAGTCTTCCCATACAAACCAAATTCAGCAGATTTTTCTGCAGGTGGTATTTTCTCACAGTCCCCACATATCTGGAGACATGTTTTGTGAAATAAATTAACTTTAAATCAACAGTTAGAGAAATCTTTAGCCTGTGAGCACTCCTGTTCTCTTGGGATGTATCAGATATTTATCGCTTGTCTGGAAGCAGCAACTGTACTAATGGAATCACTACAAAGGAGGTTATATAAAGATGGATTGTGTAGTACATATCTCCTTAAAGGACCAGTGAGTTGTGGAGTAGGATGGAAGTCCGGTGCTGGATGACTGCCCAGGGGTATAAGAAATGGTCCAAAATTACAAGTGATGACAGAGAGAATAATTAAATTAGAAGATTCACCATCATGTGCACATCTCTCTTCTTTGTATTGCACAGACACAGCCAAAAGTTTTGCAATCTTAAAGATGATCTGGGCCTGATTCCCACTTAAATTAAAACCCTTTTTATACCAGAGAGGGTGCAAATATAACTTAGATCTACTCTGGTTATCACCTCAAAGATTGATGGTGGCCTTTGTAATAAGTAGAAATCACTCCACAAAAAGACTTTTACTATTGAGGAAGAAGAAGAAGAAGGCAGGTTTGTTTTTTTTCCAAGCATAATGTTTTAAGAAAGTCGAATAATAAGTAATAAGTAGAAATCACTCCACAAAAAGACTTTTACTATTGAGGAAGAAGAAGAAGGCAGGTTTGGTTTTTTTCCAAGCATAATGTTTTAAGAAAGTCATATCTGCAGTACTTGGCAAAGGAATAAAAGATAAAGTTTGTGCAAGTCACAGTTTTCCTAATTTTGCAGCTAGGGAGGATCTGCAGTCGATAATGACCTATATACACAAGGCCCAGTTTTCTTTCCTGCCACAGGGCATGTGGTTTATACCCATGAGGGGTGATTATTCTGATTGATTTGGAAAGGCTGATCATTTATTTGACCCATGTAACTGGTGAGACAGCAAAGTGCAAAATTTACCCACAAGTTTACCCACAGTTTACCCACTGATAAAGTGTCCCTGTGGTTTGCAGTCTCTGCAGATCTACTGGAAAGACTAATGTATGTGGTTATAGCCCATCTCCAGGGAACTTCTTTCTCACAGAGATCTTTGATTTTGTAACTGAAGTGACTGTCTTGCCATCTTGCAAGACATTGAAGAAAATATAATTTGCTTTGTCTTTTTTGGTATTATGTAGAGAATAAGAAGCAGTTTTTCATTCCTTTGGAAACCTCTTAAGATTTCAGAAATGCTCTTGGCTCTCGTGCTGGCTCATCTAAGCAGTGGAAAAAAAATTGGAATCTGAGAATAGCCTGCCCTGTGATAGTGTAGATCCTGATATGGCCCTCCTGCCAAACTGAAGAGAAAGTAGAGGTGTGAACCAGTTTGCTCATTCTTGAGACAGTGCACAGAATATCAAGATATGCAAGGCTTTTTCCTCTGTCTCAGTGTTTCCCCTTAATAAATTCTATCCTGGGGCAAAAAAATCTTGTCAAAGAGGGCACGATCCCAAGAAAATCTCTGTTTTACCAAATTGGCATTTTCCACTGTAGACCATCCATACTCAGCATTGATTTTACATTGCAGCCTGGCCAGCTCACTTGCATTTCAAAGTAGAAGCTAGAGGAGCTATTGATTGCTTAGCTGAGTAGGTTGAATATGATCTGCAGTCTCCTCTTACACATTGATTCCTTGTCTCTTTGCTTTCTGCTTCCTGAATGTCACTGAACTGTGAGAGGCCTGCTAAATGGACAAAAATATTGATTTCCTTTCCCCTTCTTTTATTTTCGAAAGCTCCTTATTTACCAAGAACTGAACTAATATCAGGAAAACAAAAGGTCACAAAAAAAAGGCAGAAGGACGGTAGTTTTTGTGTATTTTTTAAAAAACGTGAACTTGGTTGAAACTGAAGTCCTTTAGGCTGTGTTTCCATCAAGAAAGGTTATTTGCCTGTGTGAAACCTTTGAACTCAGGCTGTTCAGCTTCATACTTTACTGTTGTCTGATTGATGATGAACTGGGGTGGTTTCCTAAATGGCTGTACCTCTGGTGTTATGATTTTCTGTGATTTTTGCAGAGAAGTTAATGAGCAGTCCCAGCTATGCCAGATTTTCATGTGGAATGCAATCAGTAAGTCTTTTGTAAGAGTTTATTGTACAGTGTTTCGTCCCTGTTTTGTTCACCCACAAGTGTGACACTTTTGCAATACCAAGTTCAGAGAAATAGAGCAAAAGTTCAAGGAACACAAGCAGGAGTCAAGTAAAAATGAAAAGACGTGTCAAGAGGGGTCACTGGGGACAGCATGAGTGTCCAGAGACTTTAGTATCTGCTTATGATCTGTGTAAGCTTAAAAGTGTTTGGGCAGGCAAATGGGGCTGGTTTGCCCCAAAACTAGAACTGATCCAGAACATCCAAGTGTAATAATAAAAAAACCCCGCAGGTCCTTGATATCCAGTGACATTGTTTCAACTAGTAACAAAACAAAAAAGTAAAAGGAAGGTAGAGGGATGGCTAAAAACAATGGAAAAGAGATCTATTTTACAGGGAACATTACTTTTCCTAGAAATCAAAGCAATTCTCATGCAGTCTGTGCTTGTCATTATGAAAATAGCCATTTAAAAATACATAAACCAAGAGTGATACAAGTATTTTATGGAAAGAGATGCATTTTTCCTTTAATGAAATCTTTGAAATTGCAAAAAAAAAATTAAATTCTTTATCTGTCCTTTGCTTAGAAGTGGTGGGGAAAGTTGTGTTGATAAACTTCCAAGTTTCTAAGGATTTGTGCTCTAATAGCTGCTACGTCTTTGCTATAGGGCGAGTCCCTGTACAAAACACTCCACAGGGGTTAATGGATACAGCTAGAAGAGATACTTGGAGAAGTTGTTATGAATAATCCTCCAGAAACACCTACATTTAGCAACAGGGACTTGTTGCTAGGTATGGAGAGATCCATGAGAGCCTTTGAAAGTCATTAGTTTGCTTGAGAGGACCAGCTCTCATTTTATTAGTAAGTATTGGATGCCAGTGACACTCACAAGCCCTCTGATATCCCTGCTTGTGCTTTCTGGGCCACATAACAGACTCAGAAAGTTTGAAATTGAGCAGATGGACCCAACTCTGTCACAACAAAAGGCATCAATTTTCTGCATTGCTCCATGTAATGGGTTAACCCTGGCCAGATGCCAGGCACCCACCAAATCCACTCTCTCACTCCCCAGCGGGACAAGGGAGAGAAAATATAATGAAGGGTTCATGGGCTGAGGTAAGAACCGGGAGAGATCCCTCATCAAATACCATCACAGGCAAAACAGGCTGTAATTAGAGATATGAATTGAATTTATTACGCTAACAAAATCAGAGCAGGATAATGAGAAGTAAAATGAACCCTTAAAAAACCTTCCCCCCAACCCACTCCTCCCTCCTTCCCAGCTCTACCTCCTACTCCAGTGGCACAAGGAGACAGGGAATGGGGTTATGGTCAGTTCATTATGTTGGAGAATGGTTAGAGGATGAGGGACATGGATCATTGATAAAACCAGATCAATAAAAGAACTGTACAAGCAAAGCCTGCACAAGAAAATGCCTCCATGAGAAAATGCCTGTGTGAGAAACAGGCCTGAGAACCAAAAGGGAGTTTTAAGGAGGTACAGTCCTGTGCTGATAAGATGTACTGACCATGAGAAGGGAGGAAGATCTTTGATCTCTCAAGTCAAAACATAAATAATAGAAGCTTGCCAAATGTAGTCTTTTATCTAACCCAATTATGTAGAAGTAAGAATGCGCTTTTGTAAGTTTAAACTAATTAAAGAACTGATAAGCATGTACTTTCACACTATATAAGTGCCTCTGTGTTGCTAATAAACAAAGCTTGCTTTATCAATCACATTGATTGTCTGCGTGTTTTCCCCTGCCGAAGTCAGCATCATTACCCGTGGTTTCTCCCGCTGCTCAGGGAGAGGACTTATTCCCCTGCACCACTGTGGGGGCCCTCCTACAGGAGACAGTTCTCCACAAACTTCCAGCGTGAGTCCATCTCATGAGCAATGGTTCCCTGCAAACTGCTACAATAGGATTCCATCCCATGGGCAGCAGTCCTCCCAAAACTGCTGCAGCATGGGTCACTCTTCCATGGGGTGCAGTCCTCCAAGGACAGGCTGGTCCAGCGTGGGTTCCTCTCTCCGTGGGCCTCCCATGGGTTCACAGCCTCCTCTCAGGCCTCTACCTGCTCTGGTATGGGTCTCCTCCATAGGCTGCAGGTGGATCTCTGCATCCCCATGGATCCCCATGGGCTACAGAGAACAGCCTGCTTCACCATGGTCTATACCACAGGCTGCAGGGGAATCCCAGCTCTGATGCCTGGAGTACCTCCTGCCCCTCCTTTTCCACTGACCTTGGTGTTTGCAGTTGTTCCTCTCACATACTCTCACCCCACTCTTTTCTGGCAATTACAACTGCACAATAACTTTTTTTTTCTTTCTTCTTAAATGTGTTATCACAGAAGCATTACCACCATTTCTAACTGGCCCAGCCTTGGCCAGTGGCAAGTCTGTCTTTGGAGCTGCCAGGGCTTGTCTCTGCCAGACATGGTGGAAGCTTCTAGCAGTTTCTTGCAGAAGCCACCCCTGCAGCGCCACTGCTGCCAAAACCAGGCCATTCAAACCCAATAGGACTGGCTGAGTGGCATTTAGCAGCCTCACCACCCCTGGTTATCGGTTCATTTATAGAAATGAGCTGTCCCCATTGCCATTTAAAAGTGATTCAGTTTTGCTTGGTTCATCTGATTTGCTGCAGTTCAAGTAGATCTGTACTTTCTTTTTGCTAGTGAGGGGCTTCAATGTTACTCCTTTTATTTTGTGGTGGAGAGTCACAGAAAACTTGGTTACTTTGTGGCCTTTAACAAAAATGTAGAGTGTGAGATGGGTGCTCCTCTCTGACATTGTATTTCTCTAATATATATGTCTCTCATGATATGCAGATGGAGTGGACAGTAAAATTAAATGCCTTTGTGTTTACTTAGAAATCAGAGGTAAAAGATACACTCAGTAACTCTGTATTGGCTTTAGCAACAGAGGGATGTCATTTATGGATAATACCCCTAAAAGCTCCTGTATGTACATGTTGTCCCATTCTCATTATTTTCTAAAGGGTTGGGTGTGGGTTGGCTCAGTTGAACTTTTCTGTCTCTCTCTTTTGTTGCCCCCATGTTTCTTTGGATATCAGAAATTAATGCTGCCAAGAGTCAGGACATAGTTTTCCACTATCTGAAGTTGGTTTATTTGGTGATGCCTTTGTGCATCTGGACACACTGTTCCAAACCACCTTCAAGGGATGTTGATCTTCAGTAAAGTTTATAGGGCCTAAGTCCAACCACCAGCCTTACTTTAAAAATACAGGTTATCAGTTTCCACTTCTTACTTCACCTTCAGGAACAGACCTGTATTGACCCTGAGGCTTTAGAGAAAAAAGAACCATTACTTCCTCTGATTGATCAGCTCACTGCTATGTGTTTGTTTGTGGTTTTAAAAAAAAATCCCCCAACATGCCTATTTGATGTCATCAGTTGGGACTGCCTTCTTCCTCTGGAATTTGATTCAAATTCTCCTGGTTTGAAGTTCTTGATATTTGTGGTTCAAGTTGTGGGTACTGTTTCACTTTTGTACACCCACTGGTATAATTTAGTAAATCTGTCATTTATGTGCCATATAACAGAGTAATTTAACTGCAGGATCTCATCAGTGCAATTAACCCTATTCCTTTAAAATGAGGAACTGATTGTCTTGGCATTCATAGGAGCAGAGAGCACAGTAGAGTGCTGCAGTTTCTGGCCCTTCCAGAGCAGTACTGCAGTCAATTGATTATTTTGTTAACTGGTTTTGCATCGGTATCCTGCTGGTTTATTATCATATAAGGAACTTTATGTACCATGCATAAGTACAAGTATAGTAAAAAGCGATACTTGAAAACTGTTTTTCTTGTAAAGATCTTAGCATCCATGGGCTCCCTTTGATACATGACCTTCATTCTGCTTGCAACAAGCTAGTAACTTTTTCATGGTTTAGTCCTATGCTAATATAGCAGGTGCTCAGAACCTGATCTGTACTTAATCTTGTATCCTAATGAAAAAGGAAGAAATTAATTAAAAATGAAATAAACAAAAGGCTGTTATTGTAAATAAATAAACCTAAGTTTGAGATGGTAAAATTCATGCTATTTGGTAAGAAAATCTTGTTGCTTCATTGGGTTCTAATAAATATCATACTTTACAGGCTTGAATAATTTCGTGATTATTATCAAAAGCCTGAGTCCTATGAATGCTGGTTTTTCTGCTTCATTTAGAGAAACAAGGATTTAAAAGATGGTTGCATTTTGTGTGGGATTGAGGGCTGGGTTCCAGGTCTGAATGTCACACAAGCAGATGGGATTATGGATGTTACAAGATGAGAATGTTTTGCAATACTTTTCTACTGTTGGACATGCAGACATGTTCTCTATTGCATGTGTTTTTGAAACCGTGATGTGGTACTTAATGCCTTTTGCCTCGGTTTAAGACAAATTTAGGAGGAAACGTCCTGAAGTGAACAGGATGTTTTCTAAAGAAAAGGCTGGTTTCGGCACTCCCTCCCCCACCAATTACGAAAGGAATTTTCTTGTATGAAAGTGAAAAAAGCCTATTTATTTAACAAAGTGCCAGCAGGGCACAGGAAAAATATGAGTAATGTCAGATAATCTCCTCGATGCGGAGAAAGCTGGTGGATTTAGAGTTCCCTCTGTAGCTGGCTCGGCCTCTCCCGAGGTCGGGATGCGGCGTCCCTGCAGCCTGCATGCCAGTCCACAGGATCCGACGATCTGGTTCTCAGATCACAGCTAGGCCGAACAGTTCCAGGGGAGGAAGAAGTTCCGGAGGATTTTGGTATGCCGGTATGCAGTCCTGGGAAAAAAACCTCTTGCCTCAGCTAACAGGCCAGCTAAAAGCAGGAAGCTGCTGCCTCGGCTCTGCAGCGGTGAGAACGTGGGGGAGTGTGTGTGCAGTGTCCTTGAACACAAACCTTGCTGAGGAATTCGCCTGGCTTCCCCCTCCTTTCCTCGGACCCAGCTTACAGCTGCAGGATCCATTTCTCGGCATGAAGCAGACAATAGGGGAACACAGTATTGTCATAAAATCACTCCAAGACACCTCTGCATTACTGATGTCCAGGGGAGGCCTACTCTTCTTTCAGAAGAAAACCATGAAATAGAAGCAGAATCAGATGCAGTCCCTCTCCTGATCTAGACTAGATATGAAAGCAGGAATTTCCTTCTCAGAAGGAAAAGCATTTTTCTAATGTAGGTACCCAGTTGACAAGAAGACTAGGATTTTGCTGAATCATCTGTGTGCAGCCCTAAATGGGCAGTTTTCCACCCAGATCACTGGATTTGCATTATCATCTTCCAAGTTTGTTCTTTGGGGATCTTTTTTTCTGGAGTAGATGGATGTTACCTGTTCTTGGGTTCATTGCTTTCTAAACACATCTTTGTGAGGAGAAAGGCAAGTTCTTACCTTGAGCTGGTTAAGATCATGTTACAAGGCAACTGACTGAGGCAATTTGTAGCTCATGGAAAAAACTACCAAGACCTTTTCCAAAACTTTCAACTCTTTTTTTTTTTTTTTTTTTTTTTTTTTACAAAAATGCGTAATCTTTTCCGGATTCAATTGTGTGACTTACTGTCATTTGCGAAAATGAGGAAACCCCCTTTGTTTTTGTAGTGAAGAACAGGTCCCAGAATTTCTGAGAATGTTCTGTCTGTGGATGGTGACATCCTGTATGCCCTTTCTCCAAGTGAAACATTCAGAAAAAAGCCTGCAGAGTGCTTTCAGTTCAGCACAGATTATGCCTCTTTGAGGAGTGTATTTCCTTGTCTCAGGAAATTTTAATGTTTCACAAAAAATACATTATGTTGTATTGTGAAGATGGAACAAATCAGACAAACAAGATGATACTGAACAGGGAAGACAGCCTGTGCTATTTCTGCAAATTGCTCCCCCTCTTCCTCCCCATTGTCTTAAAGACAAGCCAGGGCTCCCCAGCATTGCTTTTTAATTAGTAAAAATCCTTTTGTACTAAATCCTGATTCAGTGCCTTAATGCAGCATGTCCTGCAGAGCCAGCAAGCTTACGTGGGAGCACAAATGCCTGAAATCTTTTTCTCTTGCATCCCTGTGAATGAGGCTTGTCTTCTGTTCCTAATTATGTTCTGTGGTGACATCTTGGGGTTTGCAGTGGTGAGCAGAGAGGCAGGGGTGACACTGGGGAGGGGGGAGGCAGAGTGACAGGTGATCACTCTGTCTCCATGGCATCACTGAGCTTTATCTTAGAACTGTCAAACACTGTGATTTCTTTACTGTGTACAGCGACCTGGTGCCACAAAGTACACCTTGTATGGGTCCTGCTTAGTCACTGTCCTCTTACGAGGTTATTTCATATTAGGTTTTTTCTTTACTTTCAATCCATTCCACTTCTAAAGAACCTGCACTAGTGTTGGGAACACACATATAAATGAAAGCACCAGTTCAGTATTCTACCATTTGGTGCCTTTAGTTAAGGATTTAAAATTCATACAAGTAGATTGTTAGAAACCTTTGACACTGTCTTTTCAGGCCATGCTGTGCCCCATCCTGCTCATTGTGAATTGGTATTAGGTTTTTGGGGTTATAATGAAACAATATAGCTGTGAGGAAAACAGCTTTTAGCCCCTATCAGTTAGGTCAGTTGAATCATTCTTGGAGGCGTCTTTCTGTCTCAGTTAATTAAAGCAGGAGCATAAAAGACAGTGCTTGGTGAGGTGTCTTAAGACAGAGATGAAACTGGGTTCTAAGATCTGATTGAACCTTTGGATGAATTTCTCCTCTGTTGATTTTGACTGACACTATATATATATAGGTTGCTATGACACAGCAGTGTAACTCATATGTATGCATTTTTAATCAAAAATGCCAAAGTCACACATGTAGAAGTGGTTCTCTGAGTTACTAGATTTATTTAATAACCATAGATTCTTTTCAAGAACATGCCTAAGTAAATGTTAGGGGTCTTACTGCTTTCTTGCTGCACCTAAACGTGTACTTAATTTATGGTTTTAAGCATTTCTCTTTGATCAGGAAGGCTAGATTTTTTATTTTCTTTTCCTTTTTTTTTTTTTACAATTAAATGTTGGTACTCTTCATGCTATCTTGTTTCCAGGTGTTAGGCTGAAGAGTACAAAATGAGTATGCCAAAGATGACAGCACTTTTGCAAGGTCTGTGAATATGTTAGTAAATGTTACAACTCCAGTTACAACCACTGAGTCTTCTCCTTTAGGAATGCTCTTTTACATAGGTACAAATAAGGTGATTATGGTCTGACATTTGAAGTTCCTGCCTCCAAAGATATTTGCATGTTTAACTTATATTCTGCAGTGCTTCCTTAAATGTTTTGTGGATTTCCAGTACGTAAAGAAAAGCATTTCTAAAAAACTGTGACGACTTGTGTTTCATAACCTGTATTTTCATATCCTACACTTCAGCCAGTGTGGTCAGATTAGTGGCTTTTTTGCTATACAGTTTTTTCTTGCCAGTATATTTATTTATCACTTATTTATTGGAAGGATAATGCATGAAAGTAGATCACTTTACAGGACATTTTTGAGAGCCTCAGAATTATGATGAAAGCTCACAACACCAGGTTTTTTTCTCCCAGAAAATTTCTTTGGTAGTGTCCCGTCCTGCTGTAAAAAGGGGAGTTGGGGGGGATTCTTTTTGATAGATTTCTCGGACGAAAATAAAGCGCAAATGCAGCATTATATCTGAGAACCGTTCATTGATAAAAAAGGGTAAGTGTTCCTACTGAAAGGGGATACAAAACAGAGCAGAGAGGGGAAAAAGAGATACAGAGAAAGAAACAGAAGACAGGGACAGCGTTACTGCAAGAACCCTGGGCACTATGTCGTTGTCAGCTCAGCAGATGGAGCATGCATGTCGCAAGCTGCGATGAGTCCGCATGGCTCCCATGGTGGGCTAGGCATGATTTCCAAGCAGCAGCAGGCTCCGTGTCCCTTCCGTCAGCGGAGAACAGGCTGCCGTGCCTACAGACTGTCAGGAAAATGAATCCACAAACACCAGAGGTTTGTGTCCAAAATGGAGACAGAGGAGTCCTGTTACTTTATTTGAATAAAGGGAGAGGCCATGGGGCATTTCCTCTGGGGTCTCTCAAATTTTTGGAGGGCGCAGCCTCCTATTTCTCTTAATTTCTTGACCGCATTTCCCTCTCTTTCCCCATTGGCTGAGGAACTTGAGAGGTACAGACTTCCCGAAACGCCTAATACCTAAGACTCCCTTCTAATGTATAACCCCGCCTTTATTTTAATTCTTATGGTTCTTCTCATTGTTTCTTTCATCTCTCAATATCCAATTTCACTTATCAGCAGACCTATAGTTTATTTGTAAAGACAAATCTCTTTCTTTCCATTCATCAATCAGTGGAATCCTTCCCATTGTTTCTTTTATCTCTCAGTACTAGTTTTATCTTCCAGCAGGCCCACAGCTTGTTTGTAAAGACAAGTCCCTCATTCATTTCAGGACGCACTCCTGGAGCAGCTCCGGGTTCTCAGGGTTGGGGCATGGTGGCTGCGGGCGGCGGCGGCTGCGGGCTGGCTACAGGCACCGTCTGCCCTGTCAGGGAAGCAGTGGAGTACTAGGTTGTCGCGGCGACAAGCTGCCTCGGGGGAAGTGGCGAAGCAGAGCGGGACAGGGTGCGGACAGAGAAGACAGCTAGGGAAGAAGCAGGACCGCAGAGAGAAAAAGGTGAGGGAGGGAGGGTGGCCAAGCTAACCCTCCGGGGGCGGTCCCTGCTCCCTGCAAGAAACCCAAAGTAAAAAATGGCCCCCGGTTGTGTCGCAGTTCACTGCTTTTATCTGCTAAAGCTCCTCCCATAGCCCGATTTCCCGAGCATTTTTTTCCCGGGCATCTGCGGCTCTGCTCTGCCGGAAAGTGGGGGGTTGCTCGCAGCCTGATCGTGCAAGCTCTCTCTCCCCTGATTGGCTGCCAGGTGAAGTCTCCCTGGGGACAGGGCTGCCAGCACGTGTACAGCCCCTGTAGGAATCCCTTCACCTCATGTATAACATATGTTGAGGTATAAATGAAAATCAGATTGGTCCCTCTCAGGCAGGAAAGGCTATCCAATAATCTGATAATGCCCTGAAGAAAAATCTGAAAAAGTAGAAGTGTGGTTGAGAACTGCATCGTGATTTTATTAAATGTATACAACTTGGAGCTGTGACATAGTTGGAATTAGTTAAGTAAGTTTAGCTTCTCTTTTGGTGGCAATAAAAAAAAACCAAAAAAAACCAACTATGGCAAGAAGACCCATGATAATAATGATGCCTGGAGAGGTGCTCACTCTTATGCTGATTGTTTGGTGTCTAAAACATGTTCAAGCTGAGCGTTTCTCCAGATAGGACACTCTGGGGGAGTCTTCCCCTCACAGCTGTTGCAGTAGTCCTGGAGCTTTCTCCCTCTTTATAAATTCTGACTGGAATCAGTCCCTGGTTTAGAAGTTGCAAATGAATGACACAGACACAAATAGTGTGTTTTCATAACCCTTATCTCTCATGAAAACAAGTCTAAAAAAAGCTTTTTATGTGTGTCAAGAATGCTAAGCTAAAGATGTAAAAATTAACCCTTCCAGGTGAGGAAAGCTGTGCAACAGGAGGGCTTCAGCAGAAGGAAGCGAGGATATAGAGACATCAATGACATTGACATCAACATGAATGATCCTTTATTTACAAAGCAGTGGTACCTGGTAAGTTTTGAGAGAAAATCACAGTAATCATAACTAAATAAATGTTATCCAAGCCATTCTGTGCAGTTGCAGTGTTTTCCAACAGTTCTTTCCAAATGCACCATGAGGACTTGGGTATGGATCCAAGGCTCTGTTGTGTTGGTTTTAATTGTACGCCGTTTATATTGGGAAGATCCAGCATATTTCAAGAGAAAAATTTCATTTCAGTCAATGGAAAGATTCTTAAAAGGCTTGAAAGAGAACTGTATTGATGTCCTGCGGGCATTGCTGGTGTGCTGATGTGACCCCTAAAACTGCATATGAATCATGTCTCTGAGCTGTTGCCAGGTAAAATATTGTTATGGACTTATAACAAAAGATTCTAGTGTTTGCTAAAAAGTTGAAGCTTTTCTTTTCTTATGGAAATTTGAATGTAATTTCTTTTGTCAAAAACAGAACAGCTGAAAACTGATGAATTTTGGTTTACGCTAATGTCAAAGGAAATTAATATTTTGCTAAATTAATTCAGTTTTTCTGTTTCATTTTTTTAGAGGGAGAAGTCTTTAGTCATAAAAGAAAAGTTATATTTTTACTTTGAAATGAAATGATTTTTTTTTATTTAAAAAGTTGATAAAGTATTTCTGGTCAGTTACATTGTTGCAACATATTTATGATGAAATACTCAGTAAATGCCTTGTTAAATTAAGAAGGGTATTTTTGCTTAAGAGTAATGTTTTTTCCTCTTAATCAATTTCTTACATCTCATTAATCCATCCAATATGGCTGCAGTTTTTCTTGTTTTTAAGGCAAAAGTTTTCAAATGAATGGGGGCACATTAGTGTGGATGGGATTTTATCCTTGATGAGTCAATAAACTAAAGTGAGAATTAATTCACTTATTTTCTGGTAGTTAATCAAAATGTTGCAATGCTGAAAATAACAATTTAGGAAGCTATACAGTAGATCCTTGCTTTCAAGAAGAAAGCATTTCCTGTTCATAAAAAAGTACTCTGTAAAATCAATTGATCTTTTTTCCTGGATTGACCCACTGGCCTGACATGTTAAGTAGAAAAGTCCTTTTTTAGGGTTCAGAAAATTCAGTGTTTAACCAAATCTTATAAACCACAAAAACTTGAATTTTGCCAGTATTGGATTTTTTCAGGTTTTTTCTTTTTTTTACAGCTGCATTATTGCAGTAGATATGATTATGGACAGATGTATACTCTAAAACATGAGATGTATTTTCCATACCAAAGATACATGCAAAGACATAAAGGAAAAAATCAGTCAAGTAAAAAAAGCTATTTTTCTTTTTCACTGATGTATTAGATTAACACTGGTCAAGCAGATGGGACTCCTGGACTTGACCTTAATGTAGCTGAAGCATGGGAGCTGGGATACACAGGGAAGGGAGTAACCATAGGAATTATGGATGATGGTAAGTGAAGACTGAGTGTTAATTTAATACTTTAAAGTAGACTTTTTTCGTCTAATTGAAGTAAAAAAAAGATTAAAAAGTAGTAATTGATTGCTTGTAGTGGTGAGACTGCCAGCCTACATAAATACTTTGAGATCTTCAGGGAAAATATGATACAAAGATAGGGGTACTGAAGCATGGATATCCAAGCATAAAAAGTAGCTTGCAATTACCACTCAGATATTTTCCAGGGCACACTGTAATGGCTGTTAAACCTAAGGAAAAATTCCCCTTAACTTCTGTAGGCAGTGACTGGAGGATGTAATTGCTGTGCAAAAAACATTTAAGAAAATGTTTTTTGGATTACATTATTTTCAAAGTCATACTTGGTAGCTGAAATAATTAAACATTTTCATGCTGAATGCCAATAAAGATCTGCATATTATATATATTACTAATTTGAGACTAAGTTCAGGAAAGATCAATATAAAAGGTACAGTTGAAATTACAGCTGTTCTACTTATGGGTTCTTGCTGAAGTACAGGAATTCCATGCAGTCTCTCAACACTCTTCTTTGGAATAAATTTTGAGTATATTCCTGTAATGGGGCTGAATAATACTAAAAATCAATAAAATGTCTGTATCCATATATGTTTTCTAGGGTCAGCTGGGATCTATCCTCACCTGCTTACTTCTATGGCAAGGTTTTTGTGGAAGCAAGAAAGTAAACTCAGACATCTGGATATTAGGAAGAAATTCTTTGCTATGGGGGTGGTGAGATACTGTAACATGTTGCCAAGGGAGGTTGTGGCAGTGTTCAAGGCCAGGTTGGATAAGGCCTTGAGCAACCTGATCTGTGTACTGATGAAAGATCAATCTCATCTGAGAGATGATCTCTTGAGTCACAGTTTCACTGATCTCACAAAGGCAGGACTTGGCTTTCAAATTAGTAAGGCATGACTGCGATGGGAATGATGGCAAACTATTTGAGTTTCGTGTCAATAAAACTGATGGTCCATCAGATACAGCTTTTAGAGAAGGGAGTAATTTGCCTTATTGTTTGTTTCCAGTAACTCTAAAAAAGAGGGCCTGAATAACAGGATTCTTCATTGAGATTTTTATTGTCCATCTACTATGTGGATCAGTAACAAGGGTTTCCTAATGAGTAATAAGGACCCTACAAAATGAGAAGTAATCTTTTCATCAGAATAACTATGACAATATGGCATTCTCCTTGCAAATAAAATATAATCTATAGTGGTGAGGTGGTTGGAAAAACAGGATAGTCGTGATGATGAAAATGTAACATGAGATTGGCGACCATTCTTTGTATGCTTTAACTGGCTATGTAATAGGTCATCCTAGCTGAGTGTAGATCTGCTGCCTCTGTTACACCATCCCCTGGGATTTGTACATTTGCCATGTGTAGAAAGATGCCATGCAATAGAATGAGTATATTACACATCAGTGCTCTGTTAGAATCCTTAGCATGCTACCAAAATGTGAAGCCTATGCACAGGTATTTGCTAAAATGGTTTAATTCAATATTAAAAGTTCTCTTTCATGCACATAATCTGAAATGTTTGCCTTAGTGATCACCCCAAGTCTACTCTAGGTAGTTTTCTACTTAGTTTACAATTTTCAGTGGTTAAAAACACTTGTTTTTCTATCCTGTACTGATCCAGTGCTTACCAATCTTGTTAGTTTTGGTATGCTTTGAGATGACAAAACTCATACAAAGATAAATTGTCATTTAAACTAATCCTTATAAGTAAATGTGATCTAGTCTACAAAACAGTAAACTTTGTCATTCAGCTCACTTTTTCAAACGGCATCTGGATTTTGACATAAATAATTGAAAAGTCCACATTTTAAAACTGGAATCTCACTTCAACCAGTTGCATTATTTGGCATGATTATTTTCCTGTGGTCGTAAAGGAATCTTGTTCTGTGATCATTAGAAAATCTTTTTTGAAACTCTTAACCTTTGGTTTCTGTTCTGTCATTGTTTTATTGCAGGAATTGATTATCTGCATCCAGATCTTGCATCAAACTACGTAAGTTCATGCTGACCTTTTCTGTAAGATGTGGATTTTCTTACTATTATAGTCCTTCTGCTACAAAATTTTAAATAGGGAGTAGAACAGCAGTACAGTTGGACTCCTGATCTTAGTGATGATACATTTTCCATTGAAAGAAGTAGACTGAAAATGGGACTGCCTGTGCAAGGAATGGAAATGTGACAAGGCTCTTGGTGGAGGAATGACAGTCCTGTGTCACATTAAATAAGCTCCAGCTTGCAATATTGGATTTAGGACAGAAATTAGTAACCTGTGAATTGGCTCTAAGTCCTGCTATTAAGATGCAGAATGCCCCTACCACTTGGAGGGTCATGGAGCTGTGGGCTGCAGCAAGGCATGTATTAGCCTTTGAAACCTCCAGGAACAGTTTGATTCCCTTATAACAGGTGTTTTGATCCAGTGCTTCAAAGTATATGCAGGGCAGATTGTGTATTCTCAGCACATGCTGTGGAAATTGTTTGTTCCTCAAACCTACCTCAGGATTCAGACCTTTGGACTAGAGGGTTTTTGCATTTCTTAACACTTTGTCTCTCTCCAACCCTCCATTAGCACTAGCACTCCTATCTCCCGGTGCCTGCAGATCCCTTCCTGAGGGAAGCCCAGGCTAAACTGTGGTTTAGTTTGCAATTGCAATCAAATGAAAAGAGGAACAAGGAGAGCTGGAGATTTTGGAAAAAAATATCAGCCATTTGGATAGAACAGCTTCAAAATGAGAAAGTAATTTTTCCAAACTTGCAGTTTGGAAAATAATAACACACAGGATGAAAACCTATTTATGTTGCAAGTAACAAAGCACATTTGGTAAATAATAAGTGGGTATAGAAGGTGTTTGCTTTGGAGAAGGAATGTGGGAAACAGCTGACCACAGAATGTAGATTAGCCAGTTTCACACCTTATGAACTGGCTTAATAACTTGATAGCAGCTAATTAAACCCTATGCCCTGACTGCAGAGTTCTCTCCTAAGTGAAATAACTCAGTAGGATATTCACATAAATTGATAGAAATAAAAAAAGTTTGTAAAAAGCAGCTTTTTTCTTTGCAGGAATTGTGCTCTGTGTATGTTCTAGCTTGTGATGTGGACAAAGCACATGCTCTACACTCATATTTCAGCAGCAGGTGTGGAGAAAGTATGTGGGAATATTGTTTCCAAAAATCATGTTTCAAATAAACAAGTAAAAAGTCTGCACAACATGCCTGATATAACAGTTCTGTTGTTAGCAGTGAATCTAGGATCATGCCCAGAAACCAAAACTAGATTCTGCTGTAATATAGTGTTTTCTCTTTTAATTCCAAAGTATGTTCTATTTGACGGATAAATATTTGTCAGGCTTAGTAGAAATATATTGGTTTTAGAGTGGCAATAGTGAGTATTGTGGAAATTAATGGAAAACGACACAGAGAAGGACAATGCACAGACATGATGATAGAAATCCAAAATAATGGAGCTGGAGAGAAATCTGAGAGTTGAGATAAGACATACTGGGATGAAAATTGGAAAGAAAAGCTGTCTAGGAATGGCAAATCTTTAATGGCAGTCATGGAAGACTTGTGAGGACACTGTGAAACTGAGGATCTGAAAAGATTTGTGTAGAAGTGACTTTGTCCAAGTGAGGAGAGGTTCTGTAGCGGAGCAGTGATCAGGCTGTGGTGGGAAAAGAGAAGATTAGCTGGCTAATACAAAATGCAGAAGCAAATGACTGGTTGGTAAGACAGTCATTAAAGGAGCAGCAGAAACCCCATCCAAAAGATCTTGTAGGAGGTAAGACCTCAATGATTTAATACTGAAATTCAAAAATAGGATTTATCACATGAGGTCTATGGTCCTGGGCTGTCACAGTGCTGTGTCTGAGAGGTGGCTGGATAGGGACAGGGTGACTCCTTCTCCTACTGCTAAACCGTGCCATCACCTCCCTTGCTGAACCACAGCAGAGTGAGTGCAGGGCTTGTTTCACCTGTACTTTGCCTCTCCCTGTGAGGCTGCACGGGCCTCCTTGGGCCCCAGGAGTTCCTGCTCTGGAAGCATCTGCTGTCTCTCAAGAGGCCATGGGGGCCTTTTTCCCAGTAGGTAGTAATTTGGGTGTGAACTGAAGATGAGGACTTAAATTCTGCTGAAGAAAAGATCAGTTTAGATGTAAAAAGGCAGTGAATTGAGTCTCTTAAGGAGTGAGTTGTTAACTTGCTTCAGGCTGGCATAGCTATTATAGTCATCTTTGTACAGCTCCTGTACCACATTCGTGGTGTTTCACTACATCTGCACTTTGGGGCAGCTTTCTCTGAAGTTCTATTGTTTCTTTTTAGGAAATAAAAAGCTTCTTGATTGTAGAAAAGCCTGCATACCCTGGCAGTGTCTGTACATCTTGTTTGGGAAACTGGGAGCAATCAGAAAGTCTCTCAAAGGTGGTGGGTTTGGCAGTTGAGCATTTTCAAGTGTAAAAGCTTGGCGTTGGTTCCTCAGTTTAATTTGGCTTTATGATTTTGACTTTCTGGTTTTCTTGCTTGAATAGTTTAATGGAGGTTAGCACTTAGATGAAATGCAGGGCCAGGGAAGAGAAAGATCTTTCTAAAGAAGAAAACTTTGTATTTTCTCTTTAAACTGCTGAACTTTGTCCTATAATATGGAGTGCACTTCCATCCATATTTTTCTTTGTAGTTTTTTAAGATTTACTGCTTGAATCATCCATTTCTGGTTTTAATGCTCTTTATATACATGGAAAGACATATGCCTGCTCATGGTGTGGGTGTACTGCTCTCCCAGCATTGCCTCCTGGCTTGCTGTGTATATAGCTACTTGCTTTTCTGGGATCAGGCAATTATGGCAAAGCTGGAATTTTCCATTCTACACTGTGAACATGGAGAGACTCATTGTCAAATGATCTATATTTTCTTCCAAGCCTTGGAAACCCTGCAGGGAACCTTGGAAACCTTCAGGAAATTACTTTTTACACTGCAAAGCCAGCCCTTCATTATGAACTGATAATTAAAAAGCTAGGGCCTAATGTATACCATGGTTTGCTTTCAAATCATAATGTACATATAAACCCAGCAATTTTCAGGACTGACTTCTCCAAGCATCTGAGTGAGAAAGAAAAGTCAAGTTACAGGGGCTACATCTGAGATACGTCTAATAAAAAGGGAAAAAAGCAGCTGTTGGGGATGGACATAGCAAACTATTTTAAAGAAAAAACTAACCAAATGGAGATTTGTTGTGCCACAAACAGAAACATAAGCTGAGCTCTCGCTGATACCAGTTTTTTATTGTGGTATTTTATCCTTGGCCACTGTCTGCTGGTGAAGGTCAGTGTAGCAGCATTATCCCACTTAGAGCAGTGGGGAGCTGATCATCTCCTATAAGTGGATTTGTCCCTGATTAGCAATAGTTAGAAAAATCAGGTTGCCACCAAGAGACTCATGCCAGGAGTAAAAAATTGCTGGTTTCAGTGTCTGAACTGTGCCTGAAGCTGAAAGCTTGTTTCAAAAAACCTAGGGAGAGAAAGAACAAGCCAAACCCTTTAGGAAAACTGGAAAACTATGTGAGTAGGTAACATTTTCACAAAGTATTGATACAGGTAGAGTGAGAATCAATCAGCAATTCTTAGTAATAGACAGTAATTTAAAAGATTTTGAATTCTGTAGAATTGCACAGATGTAACATGTGCAAACAAGCATCAACCTGAGCAGTGCTTCATTACTGGCCTTCCCCAAACCTCCTCTATAAAAGTGTGTGGTGTTAGGGTGATAGGGAGATCGCTGCTGTGTTCCCTACAACCGTCTTGGGCGCAAGACCGCTCGGGTGCGGCAGTATAGCCACTAGCAAGCTTCTCCTTGCAGCCCCGCGCAGATGTTTAGCGCTGCGGACACACGCGCGCGCGCACACACACACATTTAAGCCAGATAGCTCAATGTTACCGAGATAAGGAGCCAAGGAGGGCCCGCTGCATGGCGCGTTCCACAGACGACGTTTATTTCATCCTCCGCAGACGGAACCAGATGCGAGAGAGGACAAATCGCGTTCGTGATCAGGTTTACATAGTGTTACAGAACCAGTGATCTGAGGGCACGGGGGCGGTACACAGGCGGGACTAGGGAAAGGAACCAATGAGCAGAGGGAAGAGGCGGAGCGGGGGACCAGGTCAGGTATGCAACCACACAGGCTGCTGGGAGAGGTAGTTTTCTTCAATCAGGGTCTGGGGAGTGTATAAGGTTACATTTCATTCGCAAGGAATTGTGGGAGAAGATTTTCCTTTACTCACACAAAGGTGAGAGTGGTGTCTCAAATATCTGAGTTTTTCCACCAGCAGGCCTTTGCTATTTCAGGGCTCTCTGGCCCCCCAGCTGCCCCAGCTGTTGGCTCAGTGACTCCAACACTCCTCTCTTTTCTTCTCTGTACTATGAGTACTTATGGTGCAGCCTTACCTTCCAAGGTCCTTGCCAGCTGTCACTCGAACTGTATGCAGGAAAGGCCCTATGTAAGGAATGAGGGAAGACTTTTTGGATTTACCTCAGGGTTAGTCAGTTTTCTGTCATCTACCATTTCTCATTCAGATGTGAACAGCAGATGGTCTTACCTGTCTTCTCTTTCCACTTTGTCAGCATCTCCAAACACAAAGCAGTCCCTCTCTCATAACTTTTGGTAACTTGTCTCCAGCCAATACCATAACGGCTCCCCCTGCCTTGCTGAGAGGCAAGTGGGAGCATATTTTTGGAATAATTATGTTACCACATAAGTAGTGAAACAGGGAAATGTCCCGCTTCTGTTCTGAGCTGCATTTGCCGTTGTTTGCTAGAGGAACAAAAACATAATTGAATACGTTTTACAGCCACAAAAGAAATAAGAAATAGTACAGCCAATAAATTTCACACTGCAATACGATCAGCAAAGAGTAGCAACAGCATGAAGGATCTTCTTACTGTAAGAAAGTCTGGTTTTCCTTCATTAGCATGAATTTCTGAGTATGCTTTGGCCTCCCTGCGCACCACAAAAAGGACCAGCAAACTGTTCTGGCGGCCATGAGCCTGATCTCAATGATTTACCAGTACAAACCATCAGTATCTCCACTAAAATCTGTGGGGCCTAGTTGTGGGATTTTGTAGAGTTGACAAAGCTCCACTGACATTTATTGAACCACACTGCTTTGGCCTTGGTGACCCACCACCCTTCCACCCCAAAATCCCAGCTGATTTTTTTTCCTGAGTCCAGTAGAGTCCACATATAACTGGTGGGGAGAAAAATGTGACCCTTCTAAGAGCAAAATTTGTTGGAAATACTCTGAAGACATTGAAGAGCTCCCACTCTCTCTGCACTGACATTAATATCAACCCAGGGAATCCTCAGGGATCGTAAAGCCAAACCATAGCAGAGTTAGGTTCATACTGGCCTAGTGTCAGGGAATGATTTCAGGCAGCTTTATGAGATCTGATTCCCATGGCATGATTTTCAAAAGATCCTGAGACAGTTACACTGCCATTTCCTACTGCATTTCAAAGGGCTATTGAGCATGTGCAATAGACACTTCATTTCAATAAACCTTTGCTTCTGATACATCAAAGGTATTTTATGGGCAAACTCTGTGTGCTGACCATCATTGCTAGCACCTATTTTTAATTGTAATGTTTAAAAAGCACATATTATAAAAAAATAAAGAACAGAATAAACTTGTGTCAGCATATCACAAATTAGATTTGGGCTTGTGTCTTGGGGTGACTTTATGATGTGTATCCCCTGTCGCTGCTCTATGCCCAGAAATTAACTTTGTGCCTTTCTCTTCCTTTAAACTGAGCCTGAGAGGGGGGAGAGAGAAAAAAACTGAGTGAACTTTTCAAAGCAGTTGTTCAAGAACACAGATGCATACTCCTCTGCATTCTGCTGTGGCTGCAGCAAGAGCGGAGGAAGCAGCCTTCTTGCTTTTCAGCCAGCTTTCGGCTCCTTTTCTCCGGAGGGAGATAGAGAGTTGAACTTTGTTTTCCTGGGACTTTGGTTTTTCCCCTTCTTCTCTTCTGGACTGTTTCAACATCAGAACACATCGGCAGAATTTTCCGCCAAGGCCCCGGAGATGGGCCCACAACCCAGCTCCGAGGAGGAAGAGGAGGAGAGAGACCACATCTACAGAAGGACTCTGAAATCTTCCCAGGTTTCTCTCCACAGCAAGAGGTTTTATTACTTATCATTATTATCCTTTTCCTGTGTGTTTGTTAAATAAATAGGTTTTTTATCGCTTTCACTTTCTTCCAAGAAATTTTTTGTCCCCCGAACCTGGTGGGGGAGGGATGGTTGTAACCTGCCTTCTATCAGAGGATATTTTCCTCCGAATTTGTTCAAACTGGCACAGCTTGGTTGGTTTCTTTTCATTTTTTTGGTGCTATTTGGAGTTGGGTTCTTGCTAATAGGTTTTCTAAAATGAACACTATCATAAAACCTAAAAACTATCAGCCAAACCCTGGGACAAAGTCACAATACATCCTTCTGCTAGCACCGAAAATTCAGTTAGAACACTGATGGATGAAGGGTGTTGATGAAATTTATGCCACAATCTACTTCAAGAAATTGCTGACACAAAATGAAGCCTCTCTTTTGTCAGGATGGAAGGATGGATCAAGTGTTTAAATGCCAGGCTGACTGATGCCTTAGCAATCAAAACTGGTGGCCTTCTGTTGGGCTGTTTATGCTGCTCAGGTGGCTTCTGGCAGCTCAAGGGCTGGTTTTAGCATTTAGAATGATTATTCAGGACATGCATGACAATGAAGTTTCACTGGCAAAAATTAGAAGTTACTGGGAAGAGAACAAAGTTCTCTCTTTCAGACGTGGCTATTTTTCTGTTATTCTGTGCAGGATCAATTTGTGGGCTCATTTCTATGTTCTGTGCAATCTGTTTTTTTTTTCTCAGAACATATTAAAGGCTAAAAAGAGATTATGCCTTCTCTGATCATATCACCCAGGCATATAAGGTTCTTAGTGTACCTGGCAGGGTGTCCTGAATTAGTCACGTACAGAAAATGCTTCAAATCTTGGAAAACATAATGGGCTCCTACAAACAGTCCTTCCCTGCTGCCAACAGTAACTGTTCGTAAAGGTACATATCATTGGTGCTCGTGTATTAAACTCTAAATAAGATGACTGTACTGTCCCTTTGCTCTGTACCTTACTGCTGTTTAACATGAGCACTGAGGGAGAGAAGCCTGTGTAAAGGATATGTCAGGGTCTTCCTATTTAATGAAAGATAAAAATTTTCTATAATCGTAGCTGTTACCACAACCCTCTAGCTTTCAACTTGATTAAAAAGATGGAACAGCAAAAAGAATTTGAAGACTGTTTCTCCTCTGGATTATTTCATATGGCCAGAGGGCACAGAAAGAGGCTTTTTCTGCAAAAGAGGCTGTGATTGCCTTATGGAGAGATGATTTGTGTCACAGACCTGTGTTTACAGCTGAAAACTGGATTTCTTCCACTGAAAGTTATGTGAATGGCTTTGCTAAAGCCCATTTTAAGATATGTGGACCCTGAATACTTGGCAAGACCTGGGACTTGGTGCTTAGTACCATCCATGCAGCTGAAGTTGGCACCACTCTGCTGATGTTGGCCTCTCCAGGGGGATGCACTGATTTATACTGGCTATAAAATAGCCTCAAAACACTGTTCCTTTGGAATCAAAAGATACTCACATATTGTAGTTGCCTTTGCCCGAGAATATTTTCAGATCAATGTATGCTTCAAAAAGTTTCCAGCTTTATTCTGTATTAGAACCACCTGAAAGGGGAATTTTCAAGTTAAATGCATGCCTGGTGTGCAAGCAACATGAGATGGTGCCAAAGATACTCACTTTGCAAGCTGACAACCACTCATTGTCTGCAGCATTTATTTGTCTCTATAATCAATGCATTTAATTAATCAGTTGCACACTGAGAAAGTGCAAGCTGGCTAATTGTTTTAATCATAAAGCAGTAGTATTAATTTTCACTTAAGGCGTCATTTGTGGAAAGTAAATTAAGATTGTTGAAATGAAAAATGCACAAGGATGAAAGAGCAGATGACATTTCTGCATGAGTTCTGGCCGGTGTTTTTGGAATTGGCTTGTGCCTCTCTCCAGGG
The DNA here is from genome assembly GCF_009650955.1 of Corvus moneduloides. Lineage (NCBI taxonomy): Eukaryota > Metazoa > Chordata > Aves > Passeriformes > Corvidae > Corvus > Corvus moneduloides. The sequence goes on along the minus strand of NC_045478.1, from coordinate 113,454,603 downwards.
TTTCTCCAAGTAAGCCTTTATATAAAATTAAAGTGTCCATGGGAAAATGGAAGTGAAATATTTTAATTTTGGATCAGTTTAACCTAATTTAAAATATTTGACATGCAGAATGTGCTGAATTAAAACAGCAGCAACAAAATCCCACTCTGGTGCATGGTGCACTTGAGAGAAGAGGGTCAGACACATGGTCCCCTGGAGGCAGTGAACGCCATGTAATTTTAAAACCAAGTTCAACAAATTGAAGAAGAAAGCTTTCCTTTCCCCAAAAAGAAAGTAACGCATTTTGCATTGAAAATGGCCCAAACAATTTTTTAAGATTTTTCCATTTGAAAGCCTTTGTTTTCTGTTTCTCAAAGAATAGTTATTGCTCATAGTGTTTAAGACCCTAACCAGTGTGGAAATCCCTGAATATCCATCAACATTTAAACCCAACAATTAAAATTAATGTTGTAGTTATTTTTGGTTACCAAGGTATCACCAGGGAAGTCTGAATTAGATGGTGCATGTGGAGAACACTATTCCCTCACAAAGCTTCATCAAATTTTGATGGGGTTTAGGGAGAGTTTTTTGGGCCCAGTGATGATTTTGGCAAAGAAGGTCACAAACCCACTCTTAAATCTGGACATGCAACCGGTTTTAAAAGGAGAGTTTTGGCCAAGCCCTCTGGATAAGCCAGTCTTGCAAAGTGAAGGAGGGTAGGAGACCTGGGATTCACAAGTAGTGCCCCTTCTTTTGTGATATCAAAATGGCCTAAATACAGTAAATAAATCAACAGATGATCTCCAATACTTTAAACACCTCTCCTTCACTGTACCTGTAAATTAATTTGGTTAATTTGAAAATAATTCAATCTTTTCTATCCTGGCACTTCATCTTGGCATGGTGGTTTGCTTTGCATTATTTGATTTTAGTTGTATGCATTTATGTTCTCCATATTAGTATTTTACTTCTTGGTAGCTACATAGGTGGTTAAGATATTTTTAGACACCTGCCTTATTTCAGATTGCTTTAAGTATAACGTTCGTCATTTCTGTTTCATTCCCAATAAAAGCAATACGCATAATGAACATCTCTTACTGGGGAACAGAATAGCAGTGCACAATGTCTAATAAAATGCTGGCCACATTGAAGTCACTGGTAGTTTTTGTATTAAAATCAGCAATTTGACAGATCATATGAATAGCAGGTTTTTAATGTTTGTTCTACTATGCAACGCCTTTTTTTTAAGCATTACAGTAAGAGGCATAGACTTCAACAGAGCAAATAATGATACTAAGGGCTGTGGAAACATGACTGACTGGGATAACGTTTTGCTGTGGAACAGGAGCTTGTATATGATGAAATTTTGGCTACTTCAAGTGCTGTATAGCTGTTGTTTGGTGAAACTTAAATGGATATGGTAGTGGATACCTCAGTCACATGTTCCCTCTGCTGTCCTTACTTGTAAGCGTTGATGTAGATTGGGGATTGTTGGAAATGCTTTTCAGGCAAATTGTGTTCTGAATTTTGTTAAATGAGGTGACTCTAAATATGTACAAAGGTGAGCACGAGGATTGTGCTGTGTTCAAGGACTTCATAATTTCAATGCCAGCATGTTTTTTAGAATTCCTTCTTGTGAGAAACTAAATCACTTTAATTCAGTGGCACTTAACTCATTTGCAGGATTAGTCAACCGTGATACCATGTCTGACAGATGTAGTTGTGAATCTTTCTGTCAGTCATCTCATGTTGTGTAGGACACTTCTTAAATTTAAACATCCAGTAAATTACTGTGAAAATATTAGCTATGATCAAATATGCTAATCTTTAACAGAAGAACCTGGAATGATCATGTACTTAAATACTTGAAAAATTTAGTATGTGTGGATTTACATGAGCACATTCTGAAGATTCCACATTCTCTCTCTGTAATTTTGGATTTAGCTGATTCCACACAGAATAAGGAAGGCAAATTTTTTAATTAATGCCAAAGCATATAATTTGGTGCATTAAAATCCGTGAGAGCCCAGCATGTCTTGACAGGTATTAGTCACATTGTTAATTCTCCCCCGGGATGCTCACAAACTGTGCTAATGAGGTCAGCATGCAACTGGAATAAAACACAATAGGTCTTCAAGACCTTTTAATCTAAGGCTTGTAAATCAACTTGTGTTTGCTTTTTGTGACAGAAGACATGTAGGTAATAGTTTGCATTACATTTTTTGAGTCTCTTCTCTGACATCTTCACCTCCTCTTGCTTCACCTACAATGTCACTTTTATGTGTTCATTCGTCTTCCATATTCATGCAATTTAGGTGAAACACCAGCTGTGTGGTTGTGTTCCGGTTTGGCCAAATTTGGAAATACATCCTCTGAGAGAAGGCAGGTCACCACCCCTCCCCCACCAGGTTCGAGGAAAATAAATTTTCCTCAAGGAAAGTGAAAGAGATAAAAGCTATTTATTTAACAAACACATGGGGAAAGGATAATAATGCTAAATAATACAATCTCTCGCTGTGGAGAAAAAACCTGGGAAAGTGTTAGAGTCCTCCCTTTGGTATCCTCGGAGCTGGGGCTTGGGCCAGGGCCAGGCCCTCTGTGCCCGGTGGAAAGTCCTCCCGATGTGCTCTGATGTTAAAGCAATCAAGCAGTCCAGTAGAAAAGGGAGAAAAATCCGAAATTCCAGAGAAGGAAAAATTCAACTCTCAGTCTCTCTCTGGAGAACAAAGCAGCTGAACCACTGGCCAAAAAATTGTCCTCGGGAAACAGCAAGCCGGGTGCTTCTTCCCTCCCCTGCTGCAGCTGGAAACAAATTGCTATCTGTGTGTGATCTTGAACAAGCTGCAAACTGCTTTGAAAAAGTTTTGCTCAGTTTTTCCCTTCCCCCTCTCAGGCTCAGTTTAGAGGCATAGAAAGGCACAGGAATTAATTTCTGGGCATAGGCAGCAATATGGGATACACATCATAAGGTCATCCCAAGACAGGTTGTTAACAGTTCTTTTGTCAGCTGAGAAGCCTTTCATGAAAAGGAAAATACCCAACCAGTTTTCTGTCTTGTCTGCTTTCACTTTCAGATCCTCTGCATCACCAGACTTGCTTTGCCTGTCCTCCCCTCTCCATAACCCACATGGACCAGGTCTCTCTGTTGTAGGTCGCCCCCCAAACCACCTAAGTCACTTTGATTTCCCTTTTTGCAAAGCCACAGTTTGGCTGTTTGGTAACAATAGATTGGTGTAGCCTCAAGAAGTGGTTATCTTTAACAACTTGCCATGTTTGTTTTCTGAGTGCCATTGCAACCACAAGTCCAGTATTCCTGCCCTTTGCTGTGAGCATTGCTGATAACTGGTCAGTTTTTATGGACTTCTCAATGTGGATGCCAATGCCTGCTGATCATGTGCTGCAGCAGGGAAGGGTTGGCTCTCCTGGCATAAGTGACCACTCCTTGCCAGACCATGTCATGCTGAATGGCTGGACTTGAAGGACTGCTGAGTTTGTATTGCAGGCTCTGAGCTATAGATTTTCTTACACTGATGGAAAAAAATTCTCCCTTATCCCCCACATGCTGCTTAAGAGACCTTGATGCTGGGTGTGATCTGGATCTTGCTATGTTTTGATGAGAAGAGCCCATGGCAGATTTTGCTGGATATTGGTCTCATTGGCAGGAGCAAGATGATTTAGCTCCCCTTCCCTTCCTGCTTATCCCTCCAAGAGGGTCTAAGTGCTGGCTGCCATCAAAACGTTGCAAACACAACCTTTACTGCAGCTCAGTGCCCAGCAAGCACATATTTGATGCACTGACAGACTTGTCAGCTGTTTCTTACAGTGACATAACTAAGAATAATGGACTTGGACCTCATTTCTCTGCTGCCAACTTTATACCTCTCTTAGTCTCTCAGCTTCAGTAGGTCATACTAATGCATAATCAAAGTATCTGAAGGGGAAAACGTTCCATGTATTGAAAAGGGAATGTGGGCCAGGTTTTTAATAAAATGGAACACTAAACCTAAATGAAAAGTGTGTTCAGAGTATTTTTTGGTAGAAGTCACTGCACAATTTGTATATGCTGTTATAATAAAGCAATCCAGGGGCTCATATCTCTCTCACAACTTATATGCCATTTTTTTTCCTTTTATTTTCCCCCTGAATTAAAGAAACCAAGGAGTTCTCTCCGTAATCCAAAGCTTTACATTTTCTACTTGTCCTGAAAATCTTTAACAGCAACTAGTTGCTTAATTTATTTTTATTTTACTCATTTCATTGCCTTAGCCATATGACTCCCTATGAACATACCTCCTTGGTATGTTGTAGGTACAGCTTAAAGATTCTTGTGCACCCCCTCTGAAAATTAAGGAATGTTTGGCTGAGCACAAATAGGTTTCAGTGTTCTGTAGGTTAACTTGCTTTTGCCTTAAGATCTCTGGCTGTGAGCAATTAACAACTGGTGATGTGCTTTAGGTTTTCTCCCCATCAACCTGAAAATTGTGGAGCAGGCTAGGAATGCCAAGAGGTGAATCATGAAGCAGTGTCTTTATTATAAACAGAAGTTCATTTGCCTGCTTCTTTTTAGTAAAGTCTCATGCCTCCCTCAATTTCTTACTCTTTTTTCCTATGTCAGGTAAAGATTCAGGGGAGAAGAAGTGGAGGGTATTTAAATAAGCTGGTTTTCTTTTTAAAAATTGGTTTGAAAAAAGAATATCTCTTAAAAATTCTGCCCAACCTAACATGTTCTTTGAGTCTTTTTGACTCCCATTTTTTTGGTCCTGTTTGACCATACACCTCTGAGCTAAGCATTAACAAACAGCCACAGGGTTAGATGGCATTTAGCTGGATGCACTTGGACTTCCATGTTGTTCACTGGGAAAACACCTGACAATCTTGGTACCTAAGAATTAATTTCTGATTTCTTTCCAATTCTTTGGAACTGGGAAATATCTGTGCTTAGATCTACCTGGGTGGTATACAGCACTGCTGTACTGCCCGTGTACTTTACCCTGTGTGAAATAAAAAGTGTGTTTACTGCACCTTTTTTTTTAAAGATGCTCGCATGCTGAAGAGCACCAGCCAGCAGTGTAACTAATGTTGGTTTTTTCATTTTGTCTGCAGGGGAAATAGGAAGGCCGTTACTGAGGAAAAAGTAAAATAAGTGATTGTGTGACATTGTAGTGCTAAGTGATATGTAGAGAGGATCATCAGTTAGTTGACAAAGAGATCTGTTTAATATAGAAAGAGAATACAATGTGATATGACCTCAGCAAAGCTATTTTTCTTCGTAACTGTAACTATAAAAATAATACTACCTTAATGAAGATAAATGCAAATGTTAAAGTGAGACTCCATGTGTTTTTCAACTGCATTTTTGTTTGTTTTTAAACATAAGCAGTGAAGAACTTTCAACTTTGCAAACTAAGTTGTTAGATAGGTAGGGGACAGCCAACCTCTCTTCCTATAAACTCTGAAGCTAGATTATTAGAATTCTTACTTCTTGTTATCTTAACTATTTTAAGTGTTGAAAATTAAGCAGTAGTCACTTGTGGTTTACCGTCAGTTTATCTTCTTTTGACTGTAATTCCACTCATTTTTCCTTTGACCTATACCCAGATTCTTGGTGATTGTTGAGGAAATTGAAGTTTTTCAGTAATAACTACAAAATGAAATCACTACTGTGATGAGTTCTTTACTTGCTCATTCTGTGGCCAAATAGAGCCTGTACTGAATACCTGGAACCGGAGTACCAGGAGGGCTTACAGGCACCTCAAGTACTATTCTGGACCCAGGACGCAACTCCATCAATTTCAAATGATGTTCTGATTTATTATTCTGTGGCTGTTTTGAAAAGAAGAACAGCAGAGAAGTGTGCTGCTGTCTTATTTATTATTCAAGATCTGGCTGGTGTTGTCTGGCTCAGTATTTTTACTTTTGTGATGTACCTGTAAGAACTGGGTAAAAGGCTGCTGTTTCTGGAGAGACATGGTAGATTTCACCAGTTGTGAATTTGCTCGTTAAAGTTAATATTTTTTAACAAAACCCATTACTTTGTGGATATATTCTTGGTGTTTACAAGGTCTTCAATACAGCTCTGAATTTTCTGGATAGAGATATAGGACATGTATGTTAGTTCCTGTAGAGGCAGAGGTATTTAAAAAGTTACAGGGTTTTTTTAATTTCCATTTAAAAACCCCATAAATGAAACCAAAATAAAAGTGTGCTTCTCGTGGCAGAGAGGAGAGGGCTTATTGTATAATGGCTGACTTAGCAGCAGTGCCTCTGTTTCTTGTTAATGATCTTGAAGCCTTGCCGCAACTCTCCTAGGTTAAATATGTTACCTCCTTTTTCGCCTTCTGGTGAACATATTCCATTTATTTAAGCCTGTGCGTGCAAAACTGAATTTCATTTTGCCACCACGTGACGTTGAGTGTTATTTTAGTACAGTTTCCCTGAGACATTATATGTTGTAATTTGAGTTCAGGGGTTTGCTTTCTCTTTGGATCAGTAAAGAAATAAAACAAACAAAAGCTATCTTTCTGCCTCAGATCTAGTCCAGGACATTAATGTCATGAATAGAATCACCCTGTGACCAGTGGGATGTGTCTTTAATTTTCTCCTGGACTAGCATGTGAGCATAGGCATATTTCTTGACTTACAGAGAAAAAGAGAAGTATATGTTAATTGCACTGCAGGGGCTGGTGAAGTAATACAAAAATTTATGGGCTTGCTGCATTATTCAAGGTACATAATTTTATTACAGTGCTGAACAACGCATGGTGACAGCTGATTTATTGTTAGTGTCATATTTTGCATAATGAATTTTTCCCACAGATGATTTTACTGCATGTGTTTTAAAAGGTACAAGGCAATTCTTTGGGAAATTCTAGTCTAAGCTTATTTTTAAGGAAATCAGAATTTTGTACAGAGGCGAAAGTAATCTATTTGTGTCAAGGTATACAAGCCATTGCTTAATAAATGACTGAAAGGGTCTCATCCTGGGATCTGATACTCTTCTGTTAGTATTTTATTTGGCATAGAGGCTAGAAAGCAAAAATAGAGATATGCCTTAAAAAGCAATACCATTCCTCTCTGTAGTAGCATTTTTATTATATAATAGATGCTATTTATAAGTAATTGTGTATAGATAGTGACTGATAATCATCAAATCAATCTGCAGCAATGAGCTGGTTTTGATTGAACATGAGGGATTAGATTCACCTCATTGTAACACCCAGTGCCAATGATTGGTCTAAGGCCAGACCAGTGTCTGAGGTTGGTGGCTCAAGTTCTCCCTGAAGTTAAAAAACAGGCAGCTACCTTAGATATTGAAAACCAAATGTTAAACACTTCAAGTCTAAGAGAAGGAACTGCCAGTAGACTAGTTTGGCAATGAATCTGGGCACTGAATCACCTGAGTGGAAAAGCAAAGTGTTCTCATTTGAGTGTGCTACTGTGGATCCTCATCTGCACTGGTTTTGATTGGAACCTCCCAGGTTCCTATGCTGATTTATTCTCCATGTTAGCAATAAATGCCCTCTTGCTGCCTGCTGGGGACTCCAGCCTGTGGAGAACAATGGCAAACCACAAATTTTAATATTCACTTTGCAAAACACAAAATGAAATATTTAAGGTATCCACTGAAGCAGTTTCCTTTGTGGTGCAATGTTGGAACTGATTTAATTTCTCACTTAAGCTAAAAAAAAAAAGTCAACAAAAGTTGAGGCTTAGATATTTATGGATTTGATCTTTAAATTAGAAACTTGAAGCAGTCCATTTGTATTTGTCTCTGTTTCATTATCCATTTCACTGCTTCCATAGTGTGGGTGAAATACTCCTTCAGAATGCTGAAACTCACTGTCTTTTCTCAAAGACCCTAATGAAGATAACTTGTTCAGTTAGACATTGTTTTCTTTCCAAGAATTCTTCTTAATTTTGCCCTTTGTGGATGGTTCCCACTCCATTAGATATCTTTTTCCTTTGAGTGCAGTGATCCAAAATGAAGCAAATGAGAGCTACAGGATGTGGCTGCACAACTTGGTTTGTAGCCTGCCAAAAGGCATCTTTCCATAAGCTGGGTTACCTGGGGCATACAGCAAGGCTGCAGTCTCCTGTAGGGTGTCTCAATCATTCAGGCTGTAATCCTTTTGTCTGTTACTACTATGAACAGGAGTGGTACATCAGCACAGCTAGAAGGGCTTTTCACCTGTAATTTTTGCTCAAGGAAATTCTGGAGTCAAGAGTGGATGATAGCAAGTACAAGGTGCTTGCATATTTGATGATGTTCTGGAAAGTCAGGCTCACCAGACCCCCTTTGAGCTTAGGGTATGTAAGTGGGACTGCATTTCTTCCAGATGGGAAAATAAAACAGTTGACACATGACTGAGTTTAAATTCTCCTTTGTGCAATATTTTTAGAGTGGAAGCAGAAGTTCTGAGTGAATATGAAGCTGACAATATGTCTGTGTGGTATCTACATGACAGTGAATTTTGTAACTCATTACACGTTTTGTGGAAGAGTACTTCTTGCTTTCTGCTGCATCTAAGTTTCCCACCCAGTAATTTCAATTTCTTGAATTATGAGAAGTAGTAAAAAATAACTCCTTGTCCACCTTCTCTGTACTACTCATGATTTATAGACAACTGTCAATTTCCCCGTTTTTCGCTGGCTGAAAAGTGATGTTCTGTTTACTCTTAGCTCATGCAAACCTATGCCATTCAAAGTGATGTATAAGCAATTGTGGTAATTAAAAGAAGCAAATTAATCAGACACCTTGGCACAAAGAAGCACTGAGAATTTTTGGCTATAGCTGACATGATTGGAAGGCATCTTCAGGCTGAAAATCAGGGCTTTAGTGTGGAGATACAGAGAGATCCATAATCAAAAAGGGATTAATCTCTGAGCTGGAGGACATCATCAAGCCATTTGAGAGCCATTCTTAAGATCTCTGTTTCATTCAAATGCTGCAAAATATTTACTGTCTGTGCTGAATATAAACAACCAGGCTTTATGAAATGACCACTCAAAAAACGCCACTGTACGATAACTTGAAAGATACTTATTTTTACCCTCCAAGTATCAAGCACAATGTTGTCCTCATTTCATTCTGGAACAAGTTTTTGGGAGTTAAAGGGTTTGAATCCAAAACCCAGGGACTTGGGTGCTACCAATGGACTGTCTATTCCTGTATCCCAGGAACTGAAAATCAGATGAAGGAGAATGTTTTTAGGAGTGAAGCTATTCATGCACAAGTCTCAAATTATCTTCAATAGCATGCTCAGCCAAATCTTAAAATGAATACAAGTACACATTAATTAAGAATTAACATAATTTTGTTTCTTGAGTATGGTGATTATTAAAACATAAACTCAACAAACATACACTTGAGAGGAAGTTGCTAAATATTTTTAAAAGCCTAATTTTCAGTCACCCTTTATTTTTTCATTAAGAGAGAATAAAGAAGAGGGCACTTGACTTTCTGAAACTTCCCATTTGCTTCAGATCAAAAAGTTGCTGAGTGTCCTTAACTGCTGATAAGACAAATCAGGAGTGATGTAGATTTATATAGAAAGCAGAGACATGGGATGACATTTTGAAAAGTGCCTGAAAGCCACATTTGTGAAGCTGTTCAGCCAACTAAAGGAATGAGAAAATATGCAAAGAGATTTTCAGGCATATGTGCTGGCCATTAATGCAGTTTTCACCATTGAATTTTGAAAAAATTTCATTTTTAGGCATTGAAATGCTTTTAAAAATCTGACTGTTGTAGTACCGTAAATGAGGTTTGCAAAAATACTTCTTTTGTGGAAGACCCATGTGTCTTGTCACTTCCATCACTGTTTGGAAAATAGGATTTAAACTTTGCTTTGCTGTACCAAGTAGTTTAATACCTGAATACTCTTCTAAGTGTTGATGAACAGTCCCTCAGTAGTGACCTGAGCTCTCACACCACCTCACAGTTAACCACACTGGAAATATCAGTAGTCTGCAGGAGGCTTTGCATGCCAGAAAACATTGTTCCCCAGGCTTGCTGGTGTGGAAAATGGGAAATGGCACAGCACAATAGGGACAGGCTTCTGTCCAGATACGTCTCACAGAATGAAGAAGGCAAAGTTTGCTATTGATTCTCAGCTTCTCACTCAATTTGTGTTTCATTTGCCCTGCATGTCTGTTCTTCAGCTGATTTTCTGTGTTCCCTGTGTTTTGCAGAATGCCAAAGCCAGCTACGACTTCAGCAGTAATGATCCCTACCCCTATCCCCGCTATACAGATGACTGGTTTAACAGGTAAATGGATTTTGGGCAACCTGCCCTTCACTTTGGTTTGTGTAAGAAATTCTGCATCTTTGTGAAATGTCTGTTTTCTGCTAAATTCAATGGTCACAGAACAGACACTGCAGTCTCACTACTGCTTGAAAATTAGAGATTACTTACAGCTTCATTTTTTTAGGTTTGTAGTTTATAAATGAAGTTGCTGCTCCAGAAAAGTGTATTTTCAGATTGTTTGAATAGGTGATAGCTACATACCTTTTTGTCAGCTGTCCTAGGACAGTTCAGTAATCCAAACCTGTATAAACTGGCTCCCCATCTGCTAGCTAAATTTAAAGGGAGTAAGCTGGAGAGAGGAAAGACTTTGGGGGAAAAAGTCTTTTCATCCTAATGTAGCCTAAGAAGCCAGAAAAGCAGCATGGTGTAGAATGACCAGTTTAAAAACAATTAGATCGTATGTTAAGTTCTGAATCACCTTGATTTAAGGGCAGTGTGCATGGGTAGCGTTTTTCTAGCTGCTGGAGAAGTTAAAGTCCACATACAGTGGAAGCTGTTCTGTTATGTTTATAAATTTGGAATCAACAGTTCAGCTGTGCTTGCTGTGTTAGTTCTCCTGAACACATAGTGATTGCCCAAGACCCATTCCTTCTTCAGTATGTTCTGAACTTAGCTCTCCACTTAACCAGTTTTCACTAGACGAAGGACTGGTTCTCAAGGTATGGTATAAATAAGGATGGCCCAAAAGAAAAGGCTTAAGATTTTAGGAAGTGTGACTTTTAGTTTCCCTAAACTCATTGGCTTCTTTTTTACATGGAATGGAAACATGTTTCAACAGTTATTTACAAAATGTGTCCTGGGTTCTGTAGCTGTCCCATGGCAGGCTCTAGCTGCTTTCAGGATATTTTCAGTGAAATTTCCAAATATCCCTTAGACAAAAGTTGCCAGTAGTGCTGAGGATTTGAAAGCTTTTTAGAGATTTCAGGGACTGAGTGTTTATCAAAAAATATTTCAGGGCTTTTGATGTGGTTTTCATCTCTAATTTAGGATGACTGGATGGTCTCCAAGTTTTGGGTGGGGTTTTTTGTTTTTATTTCTAAAGAGATCAATTGTAGTTCTGTCAGAGTGACACAACAAAGAAGCAGCTGTGCTTCTACCTCAGATATGGACCTCCTAGAATGGATTAAACAGAGTTAGGAGCTGTGATGTTCTTCTTTGTAGTCCTGCAGTTTTTCAGCCAAAGCAAGATCTTGATGAGATTTCTGCTTCATTTTGGGAAAGGACATCTGACACTTTTAAAGTAGTATGATTCCAATTAGTGAATGGGAAGTCAGAGAAAGACTAGGGCTCTAATTTGTGAAGGTCTGCTGCCTTTCTTGCCTTATTTATGCAGAGGATCTTTTTAGGAGAAAGATACCACTTAGCTCTGGAGAGGAAGAAAATTAAATTTAGCTTTAGTGTGTAATGGTAGCTCTTGTTGTTTTCAGTGTGAACTTCATAAAATTGTGTTCTGCCAAGTCCCATTAACACTGATTCTGCTGCTATCAAGTATTTTATAGTGGGGCCCCGTCTGCCATCCTTACCTGTTCTGCAAGGTAAACTCTCCCTGGAGGGAAAGTTACCTCCCAAAGTCTCTTCAAATACACCTCAAGCATTCCAGATGTGGTATGGGTTATCGTCTCTGCTTCCAGGTGCCCCTGGCTAACTTCAAGCACTCAAGTGAAGAATTGAGGGTGAGCAGCACTATTGTCTGCGACCCGATCTGTAATAATTGAGAAAAACATGATTCAGGTTTTCAGAGAACTGCAACACTTTCTTCTGTTTCTTGGGGGAATGGGGAGTTCAGGTCAGCAACAGGAGGAGGAAAACAACAGAGAAATTGCTTTGCAGATTTCCTTTATTATTCTTTCTTTTCAGAAAAAAATTAAAATTGATACTTAGGACGTATAACATTGCTTGTCAATAAACCTTAGCCATGATGGGATGCCCCATCCCTGGAAGAGTTCAGGGCCAGGCTGGATGGGGCTCCTAAGCAGCCTGATCTAGTGAGTGGTATCCTTGCCCATGGCAGAGAGATTGGAGCTAGATGATCTTTAAGGTCCGTTGCAACCCAAACCACTCTATGATACTATGAACCATGAGATTTCTTTTGCAAGACAGGGAGCAGCACATTCAGTGGAGCATCCCTTTCCTGCCTTCACAATATAAGAAGGCTTTAAGATGCAAGATTCTTAGTTTTATGCAGGTTAAGATACAAACCAGCACACCATATCCAGCTGTCCAGGAGTAGCTGTGACTGTTTTTCTCTGTGTATTTCTTTGCTATTCTGTTAATTGAGCTGACATACTCCTATGTAAGCTCTTGCCATGGCTTCTGACTCCTTAATTACTGTTACTGATACGTAACAACTGTCTGCCTCTGACAGTCCATCTGTCCCTATGTGTAGCTGCACAGGTGCATCTGGATAGGGCATGATTACATGGAAAATCTATTGAGAGAAACCTGAAATAAAGGCTCCATTTTGCACAGCCAGTCATGTATCTCCCACTGAATTTTATGCATGCAGAAGGATCACACTCAAAATAGGATAGCGTAATACCCTTTTTTTCCATAAAGAATACATTTCTATGTGAGTAATTCAAGCGATTTGTGGAACAAGAAGCAGAGGACTGATCACCAAGGGGCTTTTGTGAGCTGCCAGCTGCATGTGCAAAGTGTTCATTAGACTTTAAGAATAAATAGGAAAGGTTTTTGCATGGAGTATTTCATTAATCACAGCTGCTCTGCAGATCCCCCTTCCATTTCATTCTTTTTAAGACTGCTGGAATCACTTTGGCCTTTCCATCTAACAGCCACTGGCCTACAAAACCATGCAGGGTGGTTTTTGGAAGGGGAGAGTGGTGCCTCAGGCAGGAAATTGCTTTCAGGCAGTTCAGCTGCTGCTATGGGCAGAGGCCCATAGATGGCTTGGCAGCCAAGGAGTTTATTCTCATGTTTACTGTACTCACTGTTTGACTGTGTTCAGGTCCACAGCTTGGGAACCCAGCAGGAGAGGGTACACTTTGTGCAACGTTGAACAGAACTGTGTTGGAGCATGAGGAGGAGTGGGAGCAGTGCAGGAACCTGAATCAAGCCCTGTGTCCAGAACTAGAGGCAGCCCCACAGAAATCAGTGGTTTTTAAGAACCACTTTGGGGACTGACTGTGATTTTGAACACCCTCTCCTTCTGAACCACATTCAGCCAAGGCATGTATCACGTTCTGCAGTGAGGAAGTAGCCACAGGAATCAGTGATTGCTTGGCCTCCTACAGCTCTCTGATTTCATGTTGTGAGCATGCAGAAAGCACAACTTGGGCTCTCCACCTTAGAGCACTGAGATTACAAATTTCTGCCCCGATCTAAATAACCAGTAATTATTTCCACGCCTGTGGCCTTTGTATTCTGTTTGTTCTCTCATTCAGCTAATGAGTTAGCAGGGCAAAATTTATTTGCTATCTTGGAAACCTATATTCTTCAGACATAAGAATGTCTTTTACTAATTATGGATCCAAACCAAAGTAGGGGAATCCTTTCCCTTCTGTGAACACTCAAATACTCAGAAGCTGACAATGTCATATGAGCAAACAGGGGATTGCACTTGCCCCACAAAAGTGTCCATCTGAGGTCTGCATGTTTAATTGCTGCCTAATGCAAGCGGCTAAAGTGGTCAACAAAGGCAGATGGTCCCAGCTATTGAGACTGCAGCACTGCATAGCACTCCCCTGCAAACAGCTGAAGATAGGATGGATGGGTCCTGTTCTTTGCTGTCTGCAGAAGCATTTCAAAGCAGATGAAAAGGACCCTCAATAAAAATCTGTGCCACCTCAGACACTTTCAAAAACATGTCAATAGAGAGGCAGGCACAGTACCATTGGTAGTGGATTTTAGAAACAGAATTGTTTTCAAAGACAAAGGAGAGTGAATTTTTCATAGCTAGTATAGATTTTTTTTAAAATACAGTATGCAAAACTGTTTTTTAACTAAATCCACTTCTCCCACCTTACTTTTTCATGCATGTTTGTGTAAAATGTTTTCACTTACATAAAGTTTATGGAAGACTTGCTCTACTTGCTAATATATGGTTGGCCTTTGAAGTAGCTTGTTCACAGACGAAAATACTTTTAATTGTATTCTGTCCCCTTGTTTTAAATATTGAAATAGGGAAGAGGCGAACACTGTAGAGAAAGGCTGTGATTTGTGCCTGTGACATGAGCCACTTCATAGAAACCACAAAGGGTTTATCAGTAGTACATGAACAGCAAATAGGTCTGAGTTGGAAAAGTCTGCTATTTACCATTAATCATTCAACCAAATGCATTTCCACTAACTGATAAATGATTTTTTTTTTCTCTCTAGTCAGCAGCACAATATTGAAACTCTGAGCTGATGGAATAGGCCTGTTTGCACTCTCCATTGTATGGGCCACTGCTCTGGAGAGGCCAGGACAGGGAGAGGACCTTCTGGTAAAACTTCTTTGTCAGGAAGGTTGTAATACAGTTTTTCTCACCGTAATCTGGCAGCATCACTGATTTTTTGCACCCCAGCATTAGTCAAGCCAATTTTGAACAAAGCCATTTATTCTTCTCTGTGGCTCGTAGTTGGCCCATAGGTGACTAGGTAATGAATGCCTAGCACTGATAGCACCTAGCAATGAATGTTGTATTTCTGTTACACTTCCTTGAGCAAGAACATGAGGGAAAATCTGTTTGATTGTTGCTAGCAATTTCTGTAGAAGCTGAATAAAAAATCTGTATTGCTGTCCTCTCTGCCCCCTTTGTAAAAGGAAGTGGATAAGATCTTCAGTCATCTTCCTTTATGGAACTGCCTTTAAAAATATATACTCCCAAGTAGAGCAGGAAAATGTATGTGTTGCTTCTTACCTTTTTATTAATGTTACACTGATCTTCGCCAGACGCCCGTAAAGGGAAAGAGAGAGGAAAAGGTGATTGAAACAGTTCTGCTGCCTCCCAGGGTGGTCCATCTGATACTCAGGATAACCATAATACAGCATTTTTAATTGCATGAATCCTTAGCATACTGTAGAATCAACGCCAGTTTCAATGCAGAGATGTGAGCAGTAGGATGGATTCATATATTGATTCAGCATCTTAAACTGAAAAAAACCCTGGCAGCAGCACAGGTTTCAGTAGTTTCCCTGCTGCTATGCTATTTTTTGAAAACTAGGTTATGGTGTCTGTATTTCTCTTCTCCTGAGTTTAATTTCTATGATGAATTAGGAGAAAGGAAAATGCAATCTCCCTTCCTGCAGGAGCCACTGCTGGTTAAAGGGTCTCTGTTAAGAGCTGTAAAGCACTTTAGAGACACCAGATACTATTGAAATACCATGTGTCGGCTCAAACCTAGACCTCTGTATCAAAGCAGTGACTTTTCCCACTTGAGCAGACAGCAGTGGCTGTGTGAGCTGGAGCACCTTGTCAGTTCTTTTGGGAATTAGGCACTGGATGAGAGGGATGCATGTGCCCTTAAGTCCCACAGCTTTGGGCCTGGCCAGCCAGGCTGCAGCTCTGCTGCTGAGGAGTGCAGTGACCATTGTGGCTCCTTTCTGCTACTCCAGCTTGGTATTGCACCCACCTCTTCCTGTAGCATTTCTTTTGTGGGCAGCGATAGGCTCTTTGCACGTGTTCAAACAGCAAAAAGGCAACCAGACTTTGTTCTTTGAGGTTCAAAGTAATGGGTGTCACACTGTCAAGCCACAAAAATAAAGGCATTAACATTGATCTTAAATTTACACTGTTCTGTCAGGGGGTGTTTCTACTGACTAAGAGTTGGTAATGAGGCAGAACCTATCTCACAAGCTAAAAAGAAAAGGCCTGAATAACTTGACGACTAAATGCAATGTAAGGATACATGTTAACGTCAGAGCAAGCATCACTCATCCTGCAGAGGGGAAACTGGGTATCGCCTGCTTCACGAAGGAATGAACTCATCCCAGTATCCAGCACTCAACAGTTTGCCTGAGGAATGGTTTTCCTCCGCAGTACTGGGAGCTGACTGAGGCAAAACAAGCTCCCAGTGATCCAGCTCAGCTCAACACGTACATTAGCTGGGGTTCATCTGGTCTCTCTGCCTTCCTTTTCACAGCCACGGGACAAGGTGTGCAGGAGAGGTGTCTGCTGCTGCCAACAACAACATCTGCGGCGTGGGAGTTGCGTACAACTCCAAAGTGGCAGGTATGGTAACAATCCAAGGTGTAAATGGTCCACTGTGCTTCAGGCAGAACTTCTGCAGAGCCAGGGAGTGTTGCCCAGGACAGGGCTGCAGATTGATACTGGACTTTCACAGTAGCTGGGGAGAGGAATTTCTCCATGGCTTTGCCTTTTCAATCAAGGGCCTTACATAAGCTCTTTAATAACAGTGCAAAAGAGCAGCTTCTGCTCCTTCTGCTCCTGCTCAGCTCTTGTTTGTATACTGATTTTCAGTGCTTCTTCCCTGCATAGCTGCAGAATCAGTTGTGGCAAATCTCATTTTTCAGGAGGTAGAGTATAAACTCCTGCTGCACTTAGAAACTATCTGAAAAGGCAAATGTCATGCTGCTCTTACCCTTTAGGCTCTCACAGGGCAGGACCTGCAGTGGTATAAATCTCTGGTCGTAGGTTTCCTCTGTTTTAACAGTGATGTGGAGTGATAGGAGCAGATGCAGAGAATGAAACAGCTGGTACCTAGCACCCAGCATCCACACCTTGGGTGTGTTGGGTATTTTTACTTCTAACGAGTTTTTCTCTGCACAGATATACTGAATACAGTGCTTGGAGTCAGTTAGGCTCTCGAAACCATGTGTCAGTTTAGTTGAATCTGAAGAAATCCAGTTTTCCCACTCTTAAGACTGTTCATGATGAGAACTGAGGCACAGCAGGCAGAGATAAATGCTTAGGAATTTCACTTTACTTTCCTTGATCCACACCAGAACATCAGCATGGATGTACCCATTGCTTCGTGGAGATGGTCCACAGTGTGTATTCAGAGACAGTTCTGCTCTGCTTGGCAAGTCCCTGTTTCACTGTAGTGTCAGGTGAATCTGGGGAAGGCTACATTTCACCTGTCACCTACATGACTGAAAGCTGAATCTCCACCAGAGAAGGGCACCAAGCAATGTTTGCTAAGCTGTTACCCAAGAAATACCATTGAGAGTTAGTAACTAGCTGGGCAGGTCTAATGACTGTCTCCTTTCTTCAGCAAGGGTAACATCTCCTTCAGGGATGGGACATTCCACAAAATTTGCATTCTAGCAATAGTTAGTCTTAGAGGAATCTGAGTTGAGGCATGGGATTTTGACTGGGCCATGTCCATATTATTCATATAACTCTACAACTTCAGGCTGGTTGTTTAAAAGTCAAGAGGTGTGAAGACTTTTTCTGATGACCAACAGCCTACAAATAATCATCTGTGTTTGTCCACTTTGTAGTAAAATCCCCTGAAGTTTTTGGAAGTGCCAGCCAGCCTTCCGTGCCTGAGGACAATGTGCATTGGCAACACCACTGTGTGGTCCATGGGCAGTGGAAGTCCATGAAAGTTGATGGTGTGCTGCTGTCATGGTTCAGAGTCCATGTTTGCAGACTGAACTGGAAGTTGGTTGCCAAGGATCTGGGGCATCACTTGGTTTTTTTCTTGTACCTCTTTTTTTCCTTGAAGATGGTTTGGCTCCTCCTGTTGTTCCCCCACTTTTCTTGGGGTCAATAATTAATTTTGTGGTTGTTCTGGGTTAGGTTTCTTAGGGAATATCTTCCCATTTGTTGTTAGGGAGATGGTGAATGGACAGTGATTCGGAGACAAAAGGGGTAGCCAAGTGCTTTGACATGCCATTTAAATGGTTCAGAGAAGGGGGGAATGGGGGTTTGGGTAGTTTCTAGCTGGGGGTAGATAGTCCTTGCCCGGCTTGGAGGGGAGATGGTTGAGGTTTTGGGTACTGGACTGCTGCTTCTCAGAGGGCTTGGTGCTGCTGCAGAATTCTCCTTGCTGCCCGTTGGTGAGCCCGCTGCTTGCAGGAGCTGCCAGCTGACTGGGAGTTTTCAGCACCTGCCCTCGCCAGGAGAGACCCTCACCATCTGCAGGTGTTTCAGGGGAAACCGGGCCCCCATGGTCCATGCTGCTGGTTTGACTGGAACCTCGGTGGCTGCCATGGCCAGGATGTGAGCAACCGGGGAAACCAAACCCCACCTTCTCTCTCTTCCCGGGGCCGGCATTAACCCCCGGAGAGTCTGAGGGTTCCTGTCGGAGCGCCCCCTGGAGCCGTGGGGAGTCACTGCAGCCCCTCTGCAGCGACTGAGCCAACAGCGCCCCCTGCCGGCTGTGGTCATAGCTACACAAAAAGGGGAAATTGCTTAACGGGGGGCAAAAGTCTGTTACTGCGTTTTTGTTGTTTGTCTGTCTTGTTATATATATTCTAGTAAATAACTATTATTCCTTTTCCCGTAATTTTTGCCTGGAAGCCCCATAATTTTGAAGTTACAATAACTTGGAAGGAGGGGGTCGTCTTTCCATTCCAGGAAGGGTTCCCACCCTCCTTGGCAGACGTTTGTCTTTTAAACCAGGATGGTGGTTTCTGGGCAGATCTGCATTTTATACATATGGGAAGCAAAATTTGAGTTTGACTTCATCATTTCTAGCTTGAGTTAGCCCATCAAGAACATCCAGCTTTGGTCTGATTTCTATTTTTGTCACCTTTTTTCCAGCCTTATATTTGACACACTGGTTTTCTATTGAATATAGTAAAGTTACTGGCTTCTAAATCAGGATCTTTATCGCCATTCACACTGTTTGGCATTGTGCTACTGATTTCTGCCCTGTGCCCTAAACTGTTGGGAAAAACTGAACTTCAACTCAGGGCTACAAATTAAACTTGGAATGAACCCCTGGTTACTCGGATCTCATCCAGAGGACAAGTGACAAGTTGGCTGTCAGTGAAGTTGTCCTATGTGTGGGGCACGATGGATGTAAGGCTTGCACTGCTGTCTGTTGCACTCTGGCTGGCTTAGAGTCAACACTTTGAGGTTTTATGAAGTTGACATGTCCTAAGATTGCATCATTTAAACTCTTAACTTCTACTGCAGTATGGGTTAAAGGAAGTGGGTTTGAGTTTGCTTTTTCCCTCCACATGCTGGCCATATTTTGCTATTGCATCTGCATGTTGGCAGAATGATATTTTTCCAGGAAAAATGCTGTGCAGTGTGTTTCCCTCCTCTGATTATATTCTGGAGATGCACCAAAAAAAATAGAAAAATTACTTGAAAAGCTAATGACATGTGAACACAAAACTGAATATAAGTTAGATGAGGGGTGCCCTTACTCTTTTTCCCTGGCTTACAGAATACTATTTTAAATGCCATTAATATTATTTAAACACTGAATTTCTGAGATTGCTGAATTCTGGTATTTTTTAAGTGTTCTCAAAGAGTAGATGGAAAACACAGTTTAATTAGAAAGCTAACAATAAAGTTCTTTGTCTTTCTGGGCCACGCTGCCTTGGTGGCTGGGTGTTTAATACCGGCACCCTGCTGGGTAAGTACACCTTGGTGAAATGGGAATTTCAAGTGCAGAATTACTGAATGGGTGAAACTGCCAGTTACTTAAAATACCTGTAACTGGGGGCCTTCTGCAGGTGCTGAGATTACATTTTGTGCTAGGTAATGCATATTTCATGTTTATGTTGATTAAAATTACAGGTATTCGAATGCTCGACCAGCCGTTTATGACAGACATTATTGAGGCTTCCTCCATCAGTCATATGCCTCAAGTCATAGATATATATAGTGCCAGCTGGGGACCAACTGACAATGGGAAGACTGTGGATGGACCTAGAGAGTTAACACTGCAAGCAATGGCAGATGGTGTGAATAAGGTAACAGTCTTAATAATCTGGGTTCTGTGGCAGAATGGTGTGTACATGCTTGTGCTGAAACCAGTGACTTGGGAACACAGTGCAGTTGCACAAATTATCCAACTTTCAGCGTATCTCAAGTTTCTTTGATGTTCATTCTGCAATATTTTGCTCTTGCTTTTATTGTATAGTCTCAGCATACTGTGTTTATCTCTAGTTAGCTTATATATACTTTTCATAGACCATCACAGTCAAAATGGAAGATCCTGATCCTCTAAATATTCCCCAGGTTGAAACATGCCAGCTGAGCTACTGACACCGCATTATCTGTTTTGGTGTTTTACCAATTTAATTATTGTTTTGGATTTGGAGTGTCTCTTAGGTCACTCATGTATGGTCATTATTATAGCTGTGATTGAACTGCAATGGTTCAGATGTCCATGGACTAATGTCATCCAGGAGCCTCCGTATTTATTCCCGCATTTCCCCCTCCTTCTAGGAGTAGTCTGGGGTCTTTGTAAAAGACACTCAGTGTCATCCTGTAATCTGTTTAACTTGTACACTGTTGCAATTATTAAAGGATCGGGGCATGGATCATTCATAGAATTATGGGATCAATAAAAGAACAGTAGCAAGAGCCTGCAAGCAGAAGGCCTGTGTGTGAGAAAAACTCTCCATGAGAAAAATCTCTGTGAGAACCAAGCTGGGAACAAGAAGGGAGTTTTGAGAAGGTACAGCTGTGTAGATAAGACTGAGAGAGAAGGAAGATAAACTCTGAATTCTTTTAATCATAACATAACTGTAGAAGCTTGCCAATGTAAGTCCAATTATGTAGAAGTAGAAATGCGCTTTGATAAGTTTTAAGCCACTTAAGAGTTAACAAGCTGGTATACTATATAAGTGCCTTTGGATTGCTAATAAACGGAGTTTTGCTCTTATCAACCATATTGGCTAGTCTGCAAGTAACTCCCCCCGCCGGAGTCGCCGGGCCTCTCTTCTTTTTACAATTCCAACATTTGGTGCCTGAACTCGGAACTCGGAACTCGGACTGAGGACTGGCACTTCGTTTTTTTTGACTTCGGTGGCAGCCGACATGGCACCGATTAAGCGGCGATCGGAGGGCAAAAGGTCAACACCTGCTGGCGAGTGTCTGATCCGTGCCTGGACTGACCTGACATCAGGGGTCCGCCGAATCGGCTGACAAGGGCTAAACCTGCAAGGCTGCACGACCCTGACAGCAGGGACAGCGGTAAGACGTGGATTTTGTGGTTAGACGCAGGGGGGTTGCGGAAAGACGCAGTTACGGAAACTGAGGTGGCCCTTGGTTTATGCTTTTTAGAAAAGTGGGGACTTAAAGAAGTACACCTTTATAAGGAACTAGCTGATCCAAGATCGGTTAAAAAGAAAGCTAAAGAAACAAAAGCTCTCAAATTACCTGGAGAGCAGTAACTAGCACTCTCACAGAAATAAAAACAGAACAGATAGTGGCCGCAGCTGCCATAGAGACTTTAGAGAGTGGCAGTGCTGGCTGTAGCAGCTCCGGGAAAGAAACAGACATGGGTCTTACGGAGCGGCGGGCAGAGACCGGAGCCGAGTCCGGGGTAGCACGGTCCTTCGGGCTGGCCGCGAGAAAACCGGTTAAAAACGCGGCGGCGCGCATCCGCTCAGTGCAGGAGCTGCTACACTCGGCAGAGCCGGATGTTATCCCTCCGACGGCCGAGGGAGAAATGGCTGCAAAAGCGGAAGCAGAGACACCCGATCCAGGGGGCGGGGCACAGGCAGGCCAAGGAGACACAGGCAGTCCTGCTGTCCCGCTGAAAGCGGCAGAGCAACAGAGAGGTCCTAAAACCCGGCCAAAAGCGGCAGAGAGTAAACCACCCCCCCCGCCGAACAGCGGGACGTCAGGCAGCAGCGCGGCTTCTGCGCTTTCGTCTCCTGCAAAGCCAAAGCCAGCCGGGGGTCGGCCCCGGGACGGGGAGAAACACCAAGAAATGACACAAAAAGTAATCAAAAAGCTTGCTGACTTATCTACACAAAGCATTTTGCAGTCTATCTTTACAGCAGATGTCCTGTGTTCAAATGACTTCATCAGCATCGTACAGTTGTTATTAACCCCTTCACAGTTCCTGCTCTGGGGAACGAATGTGGACTGCAATGCTACAGAATGTCCTGCAACAACAGGAACAAGTCATCTCTGCATCACTGACCAGAGCTGTGCCCAGCAAAGTGGTGCCATGCTACAGGACCCCGAAACGAGAAGGCACAGTCAGCATCAGCTCCTGAGGAAAGTGACGCCACTACTTCAACAGCTGGGACTCTGAGACCTGTCCTGAGGAGCCTTGAGAGAGGCTGCAGACATGGCTGAGTGAAGGAGCTGAGGACTTGCCAGATCCACCACTCTCCGTAGCAGGAGAAATAGTGAGACTCTAGGGCAAATGTGACAGCTACCCGGGGTGGTTGCTAGTGACTTGTGGTGGGTGTCGGGGAACCCTTTCCAAAGACAAAACTAAGAAGAAGAATTGCATAAATTTTTGGGTATATTGCATGAAATTTTGAGTATAACACCAAACACAGAAGTAAAGTGAAAAGTTGTTTTTTAACTGTCTTGAAACAAGAGCATTAGCAGACATTTTCAATCAGCTGTCTGCCCATTTAGATCAAGTAAAAGCAGTTGATTTAGTTAGCATTTTTGTTTTTACCTGGTACTCTTAGCAGCCAGGGCTTACGCTATATTACATAAACTTGCTTGCTGGGAGAGGGATAAGTTTAATATGACTTTGCAAACGCTTAATGAGTTAAGTGTGTGTGTTATTAGTGTTAGACATATAATATTACAAGATTAAGCAGCCATTGATTTTCTACCATTAGCTCACAGCCACGGCTGTGAAAGGTTCCAAGGTATGTGCTGTATAAATCATTCTAACCACTTTTTCCTACTTCACAAGCAGATAAGTGAGTTACATCAATTAACTACACAATTACAGAAAAAAGAAGACGGTCTCAACATAGAGGGATGGTTAAAGTTACTACATTTAAATTCATGGCTAGTTTTATTTGTGAAGCATTTGATTACTGTAGGACTAGTAATATTACTAATAATACTGTGTTCACCTTGCCTTCCAATGCTTGCAAAAGATAATATACGAAGTCACTACATCTGTGACTCATCAAGTATTACTTGTACAAAAAGAAAAAAAAAAAGAGGGAATTGTTGCAATTATTAAAGGATCAGGGGCATGGATCATTCATAGAATTATGGGATCAATAAAAGAACAGTAGCAAGAGCCTGCAAGCAGAAGGCCTGTGTGTGAGAAAAACTCTCCATGAGAAAAATCTCTGTGAGAACCAAGCTGGGAACAAGAAGGGAGTTTTGAGAAGGTACAGCTGTGTAGGTAAGACCGAGACAGAAGGAAGATGAACTCTGAATTCTTTTAATCATAACTGTAGAAGCTTGCCAATGTAAGTCCAATTATGTAGAAGTAGAAATGCGCTTTGATAAGTTTTAAGCCACTTAAGAGTTAACAAGCTGGTATACTATATAAGTGCCTTTGGATTGCTAATAAACGGAGTTTTGCTCTTATCAACCATATTGGCTAGTCTGCAAGTAACTCCCCCCGCCGGAGTCGCCGGGCCTCTCTTCTTTTTACAATTCCAACAGTACACTGTAAGAAGATTGGGGGAAATGTGTGTGCCACAACTCAGAAAGAATATAAATTAGCCCAAACAAACCAACCTTCCATTGCTTCATTTCCACCTCTTCAGTGTCATGCAGCCAAGACAACCACGGCTGCCCCTGGTGTTGTAGGGAATGAACCTCCTCCCCTTGGCTGATTATAGATGGGTTTCTGTATTGACAAGATCTGAAATTACCCAGAACATCTGGGATGGTTTTTTGTGGGAGCTCTACAATTACTCACTTTTCCATCCAAATTATTTCTTCCTTTTACTTGTGCCAAATTCTCCCACTCTTCATCACCAGCTCACTGTAAGCAGCACATTTAGTTTACCATGTTTTGTGACATGATAATTAAATCTACTGCTGTGATAAGTAGTGAAGCATCTAAAGCTTTCTCAAATGCTGAGCCTCAGATGTTTTGCCTATAACAGAGGGATTATAGTCATCTTCATGCTTCTGCCCATAAAACTGGCAATGTATGCAATAACACTGGAAGACTTGTCACAAATTCCTTCTGAGTCTGCTCAGTTTTGTAGTACAAACTGTACAAACCTCTGATGAATTCAGAGTCCCTCTGAAGTCCAGAAACCTTCCACAGGCTGTGTTTCTTTTTGTGATTTTAATTTATCTAGTGTTTCTGTAAAGATCCCCTTAAACACTTTGGTTTTGAGGAGAATCTTTTTTAGGTGTGTGACAGTTTTAGCAGCACCTTGATGTGTTATAGTTGCTTGATCTCTCTTCCACTAATGTTGATTGTAGCAGATATAAACTGTGAACACAGAAAAGTTTCCATGTAATTTTTGCGTTGTCCTCCTCCAATGGAGAACTTGTCTAAAAGTAGCAAAAAAGTGGGAGAATGAAAACTGAACTACAGTTATTGTACCCTTCAAGAGAAGCAGATTTTAAATCATAATCATGAGGATTTTTTGCAATTTGTTATATAAAATACCTTTGAATTAACTTGCTGTCATATTTCCCTATGCTTTAATTTGTGGAGTTACACTGGAATTAGCCTTCTCTTTGAATGTTAAATATTGGCATAGGGATTTTTCTTTTCTGTTTTAGTGCTTGGTTGGAGTCCCATACTCAGAGTGTTGGGCATATTACTTTTTTAATACCTTGCCCTCAGAAGTGTTTGTGGTTCTCTTCAAGAAATAATTTGCAGAAGGGGCCCTGAGATCACTCAGGTTGAAGGCTCAGGAAAGCGAGAGAACAGTGACAGTGAGCTGTGCTCTGCCAAGGGTTGCTCTCATACCTTATCAGAAGACACAAAATTAACAGGAGAGCCTGCATTAGTAAAACAGTTCTGTTGGCCATTGCAGAATTAGGAGGAATGATACTGGATTCTACCTTAAAAAAATAGTGTTGTCCAGGGGCAATTACACTTTATCTTATAGTGGCAGTATCCCAGCTATCTCCCAGCAATAGGTGCACAGAAGATGAGACAGTTCCACCCCAAGTAACTTGCTTTGTGTTGTGATCATAGCTTTGTTTACCGTTCTTTAGCTCATTACATTTCCTAATATAATGGTTTTTTTGGGTATAGTTTATTCTGATCTGGTTTTTTTGGAGAGCCAGATTTTCTAGAGATATTTCAAACTATCAGTGGATGCTGGGTATTCTCATGGTGCTCTGAAAAACCCACTACAGAGTTGGCTGCATGCAAAGGAAGACTAACATGCCTTTGGTATAATACCCTTTTACCTAGTTTAGGTCTATAATATATGCATCTAATTCTCTATTGACTGTAAAAATGTAAATCTAGTTTATGATTATTTTTCAGTATAACCCTCCTGTCTTATCAAAAAGTGTCTTTTGTAAACTGAGAGACAAATAAATGTAGGAATTCCTTTTCTCAGCCTAGAGCTGATTCTCACCAGAGTTACGGCTCACAAATTAATGATGAAGCTGAAATACTGGTGAGGAGGAAGCAACATGCTGAGAATAAAAATATGTTCTTAAACTAAAAGCAATACTTCCAAATGTCCTAGAAGGCAACATAAGATCTCTTGCATGGAGCAAGATTAATATCCTTGCTTCTAATGCAATAAAAAAAAAAATCAGTAAGTGGGAGTGATGCATTTAATTGAATTGACAAACATAGGTAATGTTTGCTTTGCTGCCACCACACTTTGGAGCCCAGCTCAAGGAGGAACTCACTGCCAAGTGTTTCATCCCTCCCACAATCTCCATTCCACTGTCTTGTCCTTCAGAATTCCTCCTTCCAGAGCTACTGAGATGTGGGAGTAACTAGTCACCTGATAATGACAATGTTATAAAAACTGCAGAAACTGTGGAACTTCATGTTTATATGTCTATTTTTATGTCTTGAAGCCATCCAGCTATAACTAGGTGGGCTAAGGCCAACAGATCTTCTATTTCTGATATATATTCTTCTAGTTGAAGGTATCCCTTCTCATTGCAGTGGGGAGTTGGACTAGCTGACCTTTAAAAGGTCTCTTCCAACCCAAACTATTCTCTGATTCTATTTTCCTGTGTTTCCTCTTCTGTTATCCATTCTTGGTATGTGTTAAACTCATTCTTGCCCTCTGTCTTAATCATACGTTCCTTGTGTGTGCTCTTTGCTTGGAAGGTAAATAGCATTAATAGAGGCAGCACTAAAATAGCACAGTTAAGGACAACACAATCTACCATCACACTGACAACTCCTTTATGGGCTCTTACTAACAGTATATCTAAGGCTGAACACAAAAGGGGTAGTGTGTGTGAACTGGGTGTCAGCATAACCCATGTAATCAGAAGTTATTGGGAAACGTACTCAAGCAGCTTTTTGTTACTAAGACACAATCCCACTCATTTTTTTAATGTGATCTGTCTTCACTGTGTTATCTCATGGCTTTAGTTCAGGGACAGTAGTGATTGGGTCATTGAGTAGTGGTAGTTGCACTGCAAGGATAATGAGCTCACAGTTGAATTAGCAAGAATTTGAGAATAGAGATTGAAAAGAGTTTCATACACAAAAAGGTCCACAAGTATTTGGCAATTACCAGCACTGGCCTGACACAGGTGAACACTCTTACTACTCTAGCAACTTTCAGCTGCTAGAAAAGACATACTTGAGATGTAATCGGAGAGGACCTTTAAAAACGTCTAGTTCCTAAAGATTAGGTTGAAACTTGTCTGTATACAGTACTTGCCTAACAAGGGGGCCTTGCATTCATTGTATGTATAGTGTGACTGGACAAAGCAATGCTGTGTGATTTACATATCCCTTGTCTGAGCTGTGCTTACCCACTTTGGGGGCTAGAAAGCTTGGAGAGGGAGGTAGAGATGGTATGTGGAAATCCTGTGACAACACATCTCTCTTAATTAGAGACTTTTTGTTCTCTAGTATCTTTGCATTCAGAGTTGTATCAGCCATCATCTTAAACAGGAAAAGACAGCTTAGGTCAAGAAGTAATTCCACTCATATTTTGTGATAGATACTGTCTTTAGTGTAGTGTCCAGTAAAAATTTCTTATTTGCCGTTTTGTGAGTCCAGTTTTTTACAGCTTCAGTTATTGGAATTTAAGCCAATAAAAATAAGTCATCAACTAAACTGGTCTCTATTGCATTTTTATGATGTAGGCTTTTGTATTAGGAGGTTGTGAGGTGTTGCTCATGGACTGAATTAATTCCTTCAGACTTCACTGGCTCAGCCAGAATATATAAGACATGATCTGTTCGTGCTTGTGCTGGTGAAAACATTATTGCTTTCCTAATGTAGTGCTACCTAAGAAAGTAATGCCGAAGTGCAAATTACCAGGAGAGCAGTACTAAGAATTCATAGTCACATCATGGCTTTGTAATTGGGCTTACCAATTATGGAAGAAAATACAATGTAAAAACACAAAAGGAAATATTTCTCATTTGCCTCTCTCCAAGTACACAGAAAATGTGGTATTGTTCTTTGAAAATAGCATGTTAATGAAGTATATACCGTTAGATACTGTTGGGGAGGATGAAAGTTTGGTAAGAAAGTTTCAAAGATATGTAGGCTTGGCAGAAAGATCTCTGAATGTAGAAACTGAGGATGAGGTAGAAATGGAAGCAAGTTTTGATATAGAGTAAAAGATGTTTTGCTGAAACACTGACTGCTGAGTACCTGAGAAGGCAAAGGTTGGAGATGAGTTGGAAGGAGATTTTTATGAATAGGACAAAGGTATGTGACTACAAACAAAGATGTTTTTCACCAAGTAAGTAAGTCTCAAGAAGAGCATAAGTAAATAGAAAACATGTCTTTACCAAAAAGAGAGATATGGCAGGCAAACAAGAAATGTTGAAGTAGGAAGAAAAAGAGAGGTCTGAGAATTTTCCATTGTAAGCTTAAATTGTAACTTACTTACTCTTGTGATTGTATAATAATGACTATAATATGGTGATGGTAGTAGCTATGATAGGCTATAGGCAAATGTAAAGGTATTGTGTATGGTGCTTATTGGTTGTTATGTATTAAGATACTCTGCAAAGAAAAGTATATATTTCTTTGTTTGGCCGAATTCAGAAATATATCCTCTGAGAGAGGGCACAACCACGCCTCCCCCACCAGGTTCGGGAAAGATAAATTTTCCTCGAAGGAAAGTGAAGAAGATAAAACTATTTATTTAACAAACACACGGGAAAGGAAAATAATGTTAAATGATAAAATCTTTTCCTGTGGAGGAAAAACCTGGGAAAGTGTTAGAGTCCTCCCTTTGGTATCCTCGGAGCTGGGGCTTGGGCCAGGGCCAGGCCCTCTGTGCCCGGTGGAAAGTCCTCCCGATGTGCTCTGATGTTAAAGAAATCAAGCAGTCCAGTAGAAAAGGGAGAAAAATCCGAAATTCCAGAGAAGGAAAAATTCAACTCTCAGTCTCTCTCTGGAGAACAAAGCAGCTGAACCACTGGCCAAAAAACTGTCCTCGGGAAACAGCAAGCCGGGTGCTTCCTCCCTCCCCTGCCGCAGTGGGGAAAACAAATTGCTATCTGTGTGTGACCTTGAACAAGCTGCAAACTGCTTTGAAAAAGTTTTGCTCAGTTTTTTCCTTCCCCCTCTCAGGCTCAGTTTAGAGGCATAGAAAGGCACAGGAATTAATTTCTGGCCATAGGTAGCAATATGGGATACACATCATAAGGTCATCCCAAGACAAGTATATACAGTTAGATACCTCTAAAATAATTTTATTTGTTCAACAGCTAAGTGAGGACAGGGAAATTTATGATATGGCAACCTGATGACTCCATTTTTGAGGAAGCCCAATAAGCTTCTTTATAACTTGGGAGCCCTTTACTATCATATTGCCATTGTGTCTGAAATATGCATTATAATTCCATGCCTTGTCTTATTCATGTAAGATAAAATCAAACCTTATTAAAACCCCACACATGTTGTATCTGCTTGGAATTCTGAACCCTGGTCATCTGACAGGGATGTTTTCTAAGGAAGCAAGACAATAATGTAGCCTGAAAATGTTAATTTTGTTGTCTCACTCTGCCCTCAAGAGTGTTTTTTGCCTAATCTCTGTGCCACATCTTGGCAGATAGACGGTTTAGCTTCCCAGCAAGGCTAATGCTGCAAGCTGGGAACCTTTGCACAGTGCTTCCAGGGGCACAGGTGAAGCTATGAGGCCAGAGTTCGTCACACCACTTGGGAATGCTGGGAAGGAAATCAGCATTGTCACTGGTAAAGAGTAAATTAGGTGTTTAGAGTCTTTCTCAGGGATAATCTAGCTCAGAGATAATGAGAAGAGGATGAGATTGATTTTTTTGCAAATATTATCAATACTAGAATTAGGCCTGTAGAATTGTTATTTTATCACTTGTGGTACACAGCCCAGCATCCAGCAAAAAAGGAATGGCTAATTTTTGCTCTAGCATTTTCAAAGTTCCCTCCTCATTTCCCTGCTAGACTGAACCCTAACTGAGACCTAATGCTGCCCTCTTCACCAAAAGTATAATTTTACATTAATTTCTCTTGGCTGAGAGAAGTCCATCCAATTTCAACAGCAATTTAGATGTAGAAAATGGCTCAAGCATTATTTTTAGCCAAAGGAGGTATTAACAATTATGCAATTAATTGTGGGTTGGTGGATGTGAGTTCAGTACTCTTCTGCAACCAATTCTAAAATAAGTTACAGAAAGCCTTTTATTAGGGTTTACAAATTATAGGGCTTAGGTTTTTTGAGAGTCTCGTATGCAGCAGTCTTTTGGAGTTGGTGGTTATTACTTGACCCAAATAGTTTCAGAAATCTGCTAGGACAAACCGGACAGATAGTTATTAAAGACAGCAAAATGTGAAAGGGACACAAACAGGAGAAGCATGACTGAAATGTGGTTCCAAGTGACAGTTATCCTTTGCACAGTAGCCAAATGTTGAACTGAGTTCTTGCTCCTGCCAAAACAGCCTTTCCTCTTCCACTGTTGAATACCGGAAGATTAGACAGGCCAGCAGGGAAGGGACAGGGCTTTCATCAGTGGTGAATTTGAGAGGATAACCCAGCTGCTGTTTCTTCTGAGCTGAACTCCATGACTTGTGGCTGTGCTGGGCTTTTCTACGGTTACAGTTCAGTATCTCCAGGCTTTTGGAAGGAACTGGATCTAGACATGCAAAGGCATTCAGCTAAAACAAGGTAGCTGTCCCTCTGAACTTGTGCGGTAGCAAATTTGGCAGTCCAGATATGTTTCCTGCCTAAACTTTGGTATCTCTAAGGTTAAATCAAGATTACTTGGCTGGCTGTCAGAAATGTTTCTGCCTAGATGTTGCTTCAGGTTTTAACAGTCCCCAAGTCATCAGTATAGGAAAGGAGCAAAGGGATCCAAGAAGTCACAGGCTAGCAGATTGCTCTAGGCAAATCATCCTGGCAGCTGGAGGAGCCAGGAGAGCGAGGGATGTCAGGAATGCAGGAACATGCACGCAGGCTCCAGAAGACCCTGACAGTGCAAAAAATGGGCAGCAGTTCAGGGACGCCAAGGACTTGCTGCCTCCAGCTGGCTTATACTGCATAGCCAGATTGCCAGTGAAAAAGAAGGTTGGGGAGACCAAGGCAGAACGAGGTCTCTGTGTAATCTCATGGAGGGAGGTCTTGGGAGCAGGCTGATGCTCCCCACCAGCTCACGACAGCAGAAAAGTGGTCCCATAGCTCTTCCAGTCTGTCCTTGCCTTGGCGTGTCCCAGGCTGGGAATACAATGGTGATTTCATTTTACCTGTGTGGGCTGCAAACTATACTTTCTGCAATAATTAGCAGTCATTACTGAAGGATGCAGGTTTTAATTACAAAACGTGTAAGGATTTTCACATAATTCAGTCATGAAGAGAAAGGAATCCTCTTTTCAGAGGAAAATGCAATCAAAATTAATAGAGGCCAGAAATTAACTGTGTCCTATTCATAAGTCAGTAGGACCCCTGAGAAAGATGAGAAGAAACTGTAGAATTTTTTGCTTTTCCTGGAAAACCAGTTTATCTCTTGCCATAGCCAGCACACAAATTAGTATTAAATTATAGAGAAGGTGCTGAAATACCTCTGTTTTCCTAGGAGGAAGAATTACAAAATAGCTATCATATGTCAAGCAGAAAGAAAGATGCATATAAAATAATGTGTGCTTTGAATTTGTTGCAGAAAGCAATTTTCAGTTCAATAATTTTTTCGCATTTTTTTCAAATATGCTCCATTTTAATTTGCTTTCATAGGAATAAAACAGTCCATAAACATCAGCAAGCCATTTGGCTATCCTTATCCTGAAATACCTTTTCACTGCATGTAAACCTCCTCACAGTCAGGTGCCGCTTTTTTTTCTTCTTACCCCACTCCTACCTGCCTCTTGGTGTCCTGATTCTGTCCTTCCCGGGTACTTTGCTTTTCAGGGCAGGAGCCTGTTCTTTGTTTTGAATTTGTATTGGTTGGAAGCTGTTTTTTCTGATCTACAACTGAAGCATTAGGCCAAGTCCATATGAAAAATGTGCTCTAAAGACTGTTACATTCCTTCCACCCATTATCAGCCAGTGGCTGGGTGGTAGTGAGAGAACTGGAGAAGCCATTGCAGAGGCCATGCTGTGTTAGAGGTCAGACTGTTACTCATATGGGACCTTGCCAGCCTTGATGAGAAAAGTCAGGGAAGCTGGAGGAGCTTTATTTGCCAAATACACCCATTTTTCTTTGGAAAGTGTGATCCAACAATCAAAACTTTGGGAAACACTGGCTCAGGTACTAGCCCGGCAAGCATGATGAATAAAGACAATAACAAGGGGGAAAAAAATAGTTTAAGATATGCCTGAAGTTACATAAAGTGAGAAAGGCTGAAGTCTTCTGCCAGCTCACTTTTTCAAGGTAGTTCAGTAAAGACATCTCTCTGGGATTGTGCACTTGTGGAAGATGAGAAAAGGGGTAAGAATATTTCTCAGGGATACTTTTTCCTCGTAGCGCAGCTTCCCACCAAGGACACTGGAAATAGAAAACCTGATGTTTTCTCAAAGAGAGCTTCTCAGGAACTATCTGTGAATTACTAAACATACAGCCTTGCCCAAAATTTAGTTCTGGTTTAACCTGAATTGAGAACTGGGCCTCTCTTGGGCTGGTACTAAATGCACCAAGGTCGATTTTCAGCTCTGAATGAGATACATCTTCAGATGGCTCAGAAGGGCAAGTGCCAGGCTATGCATCACTTTTGGAGGAAATGAACAGGTTTCTACAGGATTCTGGAGGAAAGATACTCTTTAAAATGTATTGTACAATCTTGCTGGTGTTGTCTTCTTCCTGACTCTTCCTTCAGGCTCCCTCTGGTATTTATAGTGTATGTTACTACTGCCTTCTCCAGTCCTGTTTTTGGTCCAAATGTACAGCAGCTTGAATCACTAGTAATATTTTCTAGGTTCACATAAGGTTGAGATGCAAATAGGAGCTTTCAGTTCCCTTTAAATATGATGCTTAGTTAACCCAACTGGGATTTTTTTTCTGGCTTATCGTAGAATCATAGAGTGGTTTGAGTGGGAAGGGACCTTAAAGACCATCTAGTTCTAACCCACTGCCGTGCCATGAGCAGGGATGCCACCCACTAGATCAGGACTAGATCTGTTTTATTACTACCATCCAGAGAATTGAAAATTCTCTTCTCCTGAAGCCATATATTTCTGTCTGGTAAATTACATGATGCCTGAGAACAGCCAGCAAACAGTTTGCCTGTGCAAACAGTCCCACTGTGGGGTCTGGCTGTGGGACATGTAAACAACGAGTCCTAAGCATCATTGCAAATAACGCAGTTGGGCTGCTATCAGTTTATTCCAGCAGTATTTGCTCCTCTTTCCAGTCCTGGCTAGGAAGAAAGGCAATTGAAATTTGAGTATTAAGAGATGAATTACAGGTTTTAACACTAAGATCCACTTGTGGATGTGACTCCCATGAAAGTGATATCCTGAGGCCATTCTCAATTTGCAGAAATTGCATGCATAAAAACCTTTCCCAGAGTTTCAGTTCCTCTGTGAGTTCCCCTTGCTTCATACCAGCAATCTGTTACATGCTTTTTCTGCCATTCTGCCACGAATCCCATCTGTGGGGTAAAATACTTGGCAACATGGAACAGTCCTGCTGAGCAGGGTTAAGTCTTTGTTCTGGACACTGCAGAGGTTAACTTCTTGTTAGCACTTCAGTGAATTTCTCACGTGAAATTGAAGTGTTCCCTCTCCCTTTCAAATGACAGGAAGGGAGATTGTTTAAGAATGGGTCCACACATTACAAGCATCCCATTCCTGCCACCAACAGCCACCTGATCTCTGTGTTGGACAGCTACCTGCTTTTTTTGGGACAGAGGCTGCCCAGAGCAGGTGGAGGGTTGCAAAGTGGTGTGGTGGTGTAGGTGGGCATGGTGGTGGCAAGATTGGGATGTAGCCTCTGAAGGCAGTCCAAAGACCATGTTTGGGTCCTGTAAACTAATGGCAGTCAGAGCACAAGGTGGGATATGGAAAAAGTCAAAGAGAAAAAAGGTGTATCTGGTCTTGTTCTACTGATTTTTATTTTATTTTTTTAAATAAATTGCTAGCATGATTTTGTTCTTAAAAGTATATATTTTTGCAACAATATCATCCTCCCTTAAAACTCGACTGATACCAGCTCTTTGTGGAAGTTCTTAGATGGATTTCAGTGAGCTTTTCATAGTCATTATCTTTATTATGAAAATCTGTGTCCTGAGATGTTACATATCCCAGTGTCAGCAAACCTGCTGTGCAATTCAGTGGATTATAATGCAACTCACTAATGTGCTTGAAATAATGAGGTTGCTCTGTTCTGTGGGGTGCAATGAAAAATAGAAGGTACTGCTGGGAACTCAGATTTGATTTAAAATCCTGACTGAAAAGGTTCCCTATTAAAATGCCACTGCAGGTTACTAAGTTTGTATATTCATTAACTTCTATTTCATGCTGGGCATTGAGAAGGCCAGAAGAAATTTTTTAGTCTTTTGCTCAGTGCGTCTAAACAGTGTGTTAAATTCCAGCCTTGCAGACTTGCGGTCCTCTTGGAAGTAAATGTTGGATTACTTGAACTAAACACAGAGTGGTTGCTGTGCTGGAATCAGTTGGAGATCTGAGCTTTGAATTCCATAGCACTGATCTTTCCCTGAGAGTTGTAGTTCTCAGATCTGACTCTCAGGCAGCTCCTACCTCTTTCTGATTATGGAATTAGAAGGAGCTGAGTTGATCCCTTTGCACTCCCTGCCTATCTGGAAGTTGGGGAGAGGGTATGGATTTCTTTGCTTTAATTAACAGGAAGCCTTTATAGTGACCCTTCAGCTTCAGTCACTCCTGTCCATCTCAACATAATTGCTGGGCCATTTTTCTGTAGATTATTTTTATGGTCTCATAACTTTATTTTCTCCTTAGAAGTAGAAGCTGGTTTGTCAGAAAAACAGCTCCGAGCCAATCATACCTTTGGAAAAAGAAATCTATTGAGAGAAAAAGGTGCTGGTAGAGCTTTTTAGCCATTGTCTGAACCTAACTGGATCTTACAAACCCCGCCTGTGAGATGACCTATATCCCTTTTAGAAGAACACTTTTCCTCATGACACTTAGACCATGACATAAATGCTGATGAATCCGTAAAATGTCTTAGCATCTGCCACAGGAGCCTTCAGGGTGTGAAGCAAACCAGGAGATAAATGGAAGTGCTCTACTTACACAAGACTGCAGAACTGGCTTTGGCTGCCAGTTGCCTGGATTAATAACCTGTGTAGGTCTGTGTATTTCGTCTGAAGCTTGATGTATGTTTTGTTTGTACCAGTTTTCTCCTTTATAGATGCTCAGCTTTACAATTAGATGCACAGTTGTTTTGCCAATTGATGGGGGCGATTTAAATGACACAGACACCAATAAAGAATGGTCTTATTCTACTACTAATATTAAGGTAACACAGAGGTAAAATGATACATTTAATAAAACAAAAAGCTTACTATGTGCTTGGCTTTAGCAACAAACAAAATAAGCAAGATACTGCATCTAATCAGTACTATATGAAAGAGAGAGAATAGTGATTGAGGAAGACACATCACCAATTTCCTAAATACTTTACAATCATCCAGAACCCGCAGTCGCTGGGGAGCCCCTGTTACAGTGGCAATTTGGAGAACTTTCCCAGGAATTGGGAGGTCTTACACAGTGTGTCCACTCATAAGTGAGGTCTCCAAAGTTGCTGCAAGGCAGGGTTCCAGCTTTTATAAAATACCTTCCAACCAGCCAGGACCAGGGCTTGGCCAGAGCCCAGGCCACGGTGGGGGTAGGGGTTTCTTGCAAATAAGCATCTGGTGATGTCAGCTGAGGTGGTTTCTTAAAATGATGTCTTTATTAACATATATTGCAGATAATTACACAAGGTCATGTGAAGGCATTAAAGTGGTATGGTCAGTCTGTATGCAAGGTTCTTTTGTTAAATGACTAACAGAGACAGTGTCTATTACATGATTTTCAGGAGTCATCTGAGTCAACTTTGGCTTGGGCCTGTTGTTCAGGCCTGAGTACTTCAGCAGTTTAAAGTTGCTGCTATCTTCTATTTGCTGTTTAAATCCAGAGGGTCGATTTTCCCCTCTCACAGGGCCGGGGTGGAAAAGGCAGCATCTATGTCTGGGCCTCTGGAGATGGGGGCAGCTATGATGACTGTAACTGCGATGGTTATGCATCAAGCATGTGGACAATCTCCATCAATTCTGCCATAAACGATGGACGGACAGCTCTGTATGATGAAAGCTGCTCTTCAACCTTAGCCTCCACCTTTAGTAATGGGAGGAAGAGAAATCCAGAGGCTGGCGTGGTGAGTCCTGATACTATTGTGCTGTTGTTGCTATATTTGTGCATGATATATGTCTATGTGCATGACCTATTGCAACTCTGTGTACTTTGGGGCAGCAGATGGTTCTTTGTTGAGATGAATATTTTCTCATCTGCAGTATGTGATGGTGCCAAAACTGTCAGCTGAGAAGACATGGGATTTATACTGAGAACAGCAATGATCTTCCATCTCTTAGAGCTTCAAAGGAAAGTTGGTGCTTTCCTTTATCAGAAACCAGATTTAGAAGTTCAGTTGCCCTCTTCCTGGAGGACAGTGTGACAAAAGGTCTCTGTAAAAATCTAAGTTAACATCTGAGATCATATTTACCTGTACTGGCAGACTTCTGCTGTACAAGCAGCACAGAGCAGAATGACATTTAGTCACCCACAGAAGATATATGGGAGTTCAGACCACAAGAGCCTGCTGTTGCTGCAGGGCCATACTTACAGCTGGAAAACAGGCAGGTTCTGTTCAATTGTATTTGGGATTCTCTTCCACTGTGGTGATCACTGCTCTTCAGCTCTTCAGCACCGTCAGACTAGCCAGGACATAGTTCATTTTACAGAGTGGAAAATGCAGATGTGCTAACTCAAGGTTAGTTTTTGCCAAAAGCTGTTGTACATTTTCCATGACCCTGTCTCAAACCCCCAAGACACATTGCACAATCCTAAATACCCATATGCAGTAGCAGACAGAACACTGGTTTCTGTCTTCATATCAGCTCTGTGATGATACCAGCCAAGATGATCTGTGGCACCTTTGTAATTACTGCGATAAAATGCATTTCTAAGGTTTTCTACTGGTTTCTGCTAGTGACTAATCTGCACAGAAGACAGAAGCCTGGTGCTGCTGCTGGTCCTAGAGTTGGACAAATGTTAAAAAGTCAATAGTGTTAACAATTCTAGTTTCAAATCTTTTTGGTAATCAGAAAGGAATTTAAGGCCTTTGGTTAAACTGAGTTTATAAGAAATAAATGGGTTCTAAGTGGTAATGAGCACTGGTTTACTACCTGATGACTTGCTCTTTCATTTATGCTCTAAATGTGTCTCACTGTGGTTTTAAATTGATATGCTCTTTCAAAAAAGAAAACAGATCGTGGGCCCAAACACAATTAAAGAGCAAGGGCTCTTTACAAACTCCACTTCCTGTATTTTTCTGAGTCTGTAGCTGCAACGAAAAAGGGATAGCTGGTTTCATTAATTACATATAATATCATTGCAGGCTACAACAGATTTGTATGGCAACTGCACCCTGCGTCATTCAGGCACGTCTGCAGCTGCCCCGGAAGCAGCCGGAGTGTTCGCCCTTGCCCTGGAGGCTAAGTATGCTGTTGAGAAATTCCTCATGAGCTCTAGAGAGGAGAGGGCCTGTGGTTTGTTTAATGGTGTTCATCATTTCAGTTGGCTGGCTATGGCACGAGGCTGCAATAACCAGCTCAAAAGCCGCCTCATACAGTAGTGACGTGCATAGTGACTTGCAGATGGAGCAACAGCCTTGCCAAAGTCACATGGCAGATGTATTTTGGCTGTCTGGCTCTCTCTATGTCCTCCCCATCCTCTATATCCAGGGATTAGACTTCTCTAGCACTGTTTGGAGGAAGAGATTATTTAATTTCTCCACATGTCCTCTGCGAAATGCTCAGCCTACAAAAACATAAGAATGAACCTGTAGTATGAGACAGGAGTTCATCTTGTGCCAGGGTACTGTCTGCAATGACAGATACTTAGGGAGAGGACAGAGAACAGGGATTAAGAGTGATCTTTCAACAAGAGCTTTGTCAATCCATAGTTTGTAGAGACAGCAGTCGGTCTCTCCTGTTTAGTAGCCACAGGCAGATTGATCTTCCTTGAAGTTGTCTAGTTCTTTTTCATATTGTCTGTATTTGGCACCTAGGTAATCCAGTAACAATCAGTTCCTCAATATTTTTTTGGCAATGGTGGTGTAGAATGGTTTTTTTGTTTTCTTAACTCATTGCTGGTAGCTTGCTTCTGTGCTCTGTTACATGAAGGAATAAATTTCCATTGTCTATTTACCATCTCCATGGTATTCCTGACACTGGAACTTTTTGTATATCTTGGAATCGTTATCTTCTTCTCTGTTGATTAGGAAAAGTTTTCCTTATGATAATTTATACCAGCTTTTTACTTTATGTTAAATTTTTTCATGAACTGAGGCAGTATTTACTTAGTTACAGAGCTTCAGTTGCTGTAACCATGGCATGAAGTGAGTACAGCGTGCATAGTTTCCTTCAACAGTGCAGAATAATGAAGATCTGTGAGAGGAGGCCAAGTTTACATTAGCAGAGCAATGACTATCATGCTCAGAGCATGACTTGGGCCAAGTCTCATTTTTCAGGTTTTATACATGTAAAACACATGCCAAATGTTTAGCTTTGGACGATCATTCCTTCTACTATCAAACTCATTCAGTGGGACAGCTGCTATGTAATATATTAATGTGGCCATAAAAATATAAACGTTTAATGAATTTTCTGAGAACTGTACTCTGCCAAATTATCATCAATAGGAATTAGACTTAGCATCCCTGGCTTGCACTAGAATTTCTAGGCTTTACTGAGAAGGCTACTGGAGAGAGAAGGAGCTTTCAGTGTCTCCTATTTCTTTCTGGCTCTATTAAATTGTATTGTGCAGAACTATCCTGGATGAACCTTCCTGGGAACGACTGACAATCTCCCATGAAGCCTGTTCTTGCCTGCATTATGTCTGTCAGCTCATACACAATATAGGATTGACATGTCTCTCAAACCAGACCAATCTATGAAATAGAAAGTACAGCTCTAAGATATGTAGCAAGCTCTTAAAAGATTTCAATAAGAATGATGTAAGTGATATCTTCTTTTCAGCTCTCTTGTGTCACCTTGGGGGAATGACATTAATTGGCTATTCTAGTGTACATTCAGCATGCATACATGCTTATTACTTGGGGCACAGAAAGCTGAAAAGCAGATCCTTTTAGGCTGATGGTTTTAATCAGACATATTGTGATGTTGAAAGAGTTCATCATAAAACAACTGGAAAAGCTTTAGTTATGTAGAATTAGAATGTCAGTTCTAAAGCTTTTTAGAATAATAAGTGCCCTTCCTGTTATCATAATCACTGTACATCTAGGAAGACAATAGGAGATGATGAAAAATAACCATTGAAACTAGGCAAATATTACTTGACTGCATCCATCCATGCTAATATAACATGGGTGACAAACCTCTGCCATACCTTACAGTGCAAAGCTATAGACACCCATGGCCCATATATCCATATTCACAGAATCCTGACATTACTAACACCTGGATCGTTAGAGCTCATCTGCTTCATCAGATTGGGGCTTCTCAGGTTGCATCTTGGAAGGTCCATGGGAAAAGAAGGAGGAGCAGGCAAGAAAAAGGGGGCAAGATCTAAGAGGAAAGCTAGGTGAAAGTTTTTAATAATCTTTTAATTTTTTGTACTTTTCTCAGGATCTGGTATAATATCTTACTCATTTTGTTAGTTTAAAAATTGCATGTTGGATCTATAATGTCTGGTTAAAATAAGTTATTTTTAATCAGAAATGATTTTGCAGTTTTGGAGAACATATTTGGAAAAGTACTATATAATTCAAACCTATTTTGGTCCCCATGAGATCAGTAGAAGCTTTGTTATTGATATGTGGGTAGTTACAATTTTGGTATTATTCATAGAAGCAAATTTTACCCAAAGCCTTACTCAAACACAGTTTTTCTTTAATATCTGCTTGGAAATACTGTAATGTTTGTCTCCCATGTTGCTCTTCCACAGCTTGCATCTGACATGGAGAGACATGCAGCATCTGACAGTGCTCACCTCCAAGAGGAACCAGCTTCATGATGAGGTTCATAGGTGGCGTAGGAATGGCGTTGGGCTGGAGTTCAACCATTTGTTTGGCTATGGTGTCCTAGATGCAGGAGCAATGGTTAAAATGGCAAAAGACTGGAAGACTGTTCCTGAGAGATTCCATTGTGTTGGAGGGTCAATACAGGAACCTGAGTAAGTGAATAGTCTAGTGGATGTGTTTGGCTTCTTCCAGGCATGTGGGAGGCTGTAAGCATACAATTACGTTGACAAAGACAGTCAAAGAAACTTAATGAAGTTTTTTTTCTAAGTAACCCTAATGTTACCAGTAATAAGTTGATAAAATATTTTTTATCAACAATGCTTGATGAAACTACATGATCTTTCAGTTCCTGACTTGCTGGAGGAGTACATTCTATAGCACATCTGTATCCTCATTGCTAGTGCCAGTAGTGTTAATAGCAACATCCATTTCTCCTGGGCACTCACAGGTATGTTTGTGCTAAAGTTTCTATGAATAAAGAGCCTATCCCCAAATGAAAATCTGGGAGACTGGCACTGTAAATTACATAAACTGCTGCCACATGAAATATATATCAGCCAAGCCATATCTGATTGTGAGATTCTTCAGCAGACAATTCTATCTCCAGAAGACTGAAACAATCATCTGCAGGTACCAGTGATACAGTTTGAACACTACAGCATTTAATTGCACTTAAGATCTTCAAATCTCTAATTGCAGGGTAGGTAGTCAGATTATTTTCTGATTTACCTTTATGTGCTAAAGTGAATGAGTCAACAAATGAATGAATTAATACTAATTGACTACAACAGCTGTAGTTTAATTTAAATACTACCTAATAATGGCCTGAATTATATCTATACCATTTGAAATTTGATTTTCCAGTGCCATTTT
The DNA here is from genome assembly GCF_009650955.1 of Corvus moneduloides. Classification (NCBI taxonomy): domain Eukaryota; kingdom Metazoa; phylum Chordata; class Aves; order Passeriformes; family Corvidae; genus Corvus; species Corvus moneduloides. The sequence goes on along the minus strand of NC_045478.1, from coordinate 113,413,805 downwards.
TGAAGGCAACATTATTCTGTTGGAAAAAGAAAACAGACTAGGATGCTACCCTAGCACATAGCTCAACCAGGCAAAGAATGAGTTTTTCCCCAACCTTCCAGACTGAATTTTCATGATCCAAGGTTCTACAGCTGAGGTCTGAGTTTTAATTTATCTGGCCTATGCATGCTCACAGGTAAAAAACAAATGAGAATACTGAAGCTAGTTTTAATATATCTCTAGTTTATTAATAATTAAGTGCAGACAAATAATCTTATTTATCTTAGGGCAGCTCCATTTATTGAAATGGGGATCATCCTAGAGGAGGAGAGAACATTTCTTTCTGTAGTCTGTAAGAGTACCGCCCTGACAACTGCCTGACATATCTATATATTAACAGCACTGCTGTAAGATTTGTGTTCCCCAATGGAAATGTTGCTGACAGGAGATAATAAGCATTATGAGGTGTAAAAAACAAAGCTAGCTAAGTCGCAGCATCTCCAGAGATTCCTTGGAAATGAAGACTACTCTGCACTTCTGCTGTGGATAATTGGGTTATTCTTTCATTTTGGTTTGCTGGAGCAACATTTTTTATATATTTTCTCTGTAGTTAAGTATAGATATTTGTATACATAAAACATGTATTTAGTATAGATTTATGAAGGTGAGTAGTTGATATGGAGGTGTGTTTCAGAGCAGCATTGTCAATTAAGCAAAAGGCCAGGAAATACTTAATAGACAGAATATACGGTGTGCTGAAAGCAATCAGTATTTAAAATAGAAACACTTGTTAGCAATAGGAACTTTTCCTGACAAGGGTTCTGGCTGGTTTAGGGAAATAGAAAGTTTTAAAATAATGTAGTCCATTAGCTGAGGAACAGGAGCACACAGGAGCTCCCCCTGCTCATCTCTCACTAGGTACTACACATGCAGAAGTGGATATACTATAGATAATCTCCCACTGGGTACTATGCCATGGATGTACTATATGTATACACACACATAAATTGGGCAGCGGCACATTTTAAGGCTGTGGAATAGCTGTCTTCACTTCTGCTCCTTTATGTCAGGCTTTTTCCACCACCCCTGGTTCTTTTTGTTTCTTTGGGAAAATTCACCTGGACTACAATAATTAGTCTAGTGAAGCAAAGACTATTAGATCCTAATTAATATGAAAGGGGGAAATAGAGCAAGCCTTTTCTCATGTGTTTTTAGAGGGCTGAGAGAACTTTTGCACTGCAGTACTTGAGAAGGTGGAGAGAAAAGCTTTTTACAGCTGTCAAGCTGTCTGCAGAGCAGATGTAGTGGGAACACATTGCCCTTGTTTCTTTGGTTTTAGTCTTGACAGGAAGAAAAGACTCACACTGTGATGTCCCTCCTCATTAACTGGAGGAGATAAAACACTTATCACATATCTGGGAATGAAGCAGTATTTGACAAAGCTTTATCCACTGTGTGAGAAGGCTGTGAGACAACAGGAATTCAGATCAAGTTGAGATTGAGGCTTCCCATGCAGAGAAACTGCAAGCACATGGCAACTGAAATTATGATCCTTCACCTCTGTCTCCATGTAGTGCATTTTTCTTGTGCTTTGGCATGTAAAGTAAGTATCTCAAGTGTCTTAGATGCTCAAATATTTTATCTATACAATATTTATATTATACCAACTTCTGCTCCATAATACTCAGAACAACATGGGTTTTTCAGTTTAAGGTAAGTGTTTAAATGCCTTGAGGATCTGGGTTTGAATGACGTTTTACTCTGCAAGTACTTCCAAGAAGGTAATACGCTATGAAAGGCCTGAGCCAGTTAGTGATGTACTAAGCTCTAATATCTGGAGTTCCTCTCAAGAAGAAAAGAATTCCTGGAAGCTAGGCTTGAATTAAATGCTTTCACTGGTCTCTAAAGAAGACAATATTTCATTAGCAGAGGGAAAAAGCTGGTACTGATTTCTTTTGAAAAGAAGGTATTCATTACCACCGTGTGATCAATGCCCTTCAGAAGACTCTCAATTAGGCTGCAGAATTGAGGTCAGGGAGAAGCCACTGAAAGACAAGATAATGACAAGGTGACTGGAGTATTTTGTGACTTAGTCCCTTTTTTAATGATTGCTATAATTCTTGTCTTTCAATTATTTCTTTTACACAGAGGAAGATGTCACACTGCTCACAGAACACTGATGATGAAGATGTAGAGCATTTTTACACTTTCCATGTGTTTTGCCAGCCAGTTTCTGAGGCAGTGGGTAATTGAAGTTGCATCCTGACCCCAAGGGGTTTAGAAGGCACTTGACAGCCTTGGCTCTTGGGCCAGACAGCACTTTGGCAACTCAGTAAACACGTGCGACTTCTTTCCTTGGTGTATGTGCTCATGTACAGGAGCTGTTAGAGAATAGAAATCTTCATGAAAAAGTATTTTTCAAATAAACCGACTCTGGGATCCCATGTTTGTGCTGGTTTCCAAAGCAGAACAAGAACATAGGCTTTAATGTGACTGCACTGAAATTCTGTGCAATTGGTTCCTCCAACACCAGAGAGCCATTTGCTGCTGTCATTTAAGGAAACTGACATGACTGACTACTCACGGTTCTTTTACTGAGTATACACATTATTATGCAATTACCCAATAAAGGAGTGATAAGTGAAGACAACCATTTATGTTAGTTCTTAAAGAGCAGTATGTGCTTCTTAGTTGTATTACTTCTCTCTTCGTGTAGGTGTACATTTCATAATTATTTTCAAATTAAGGTTTTGGTGTAATTTTCTAAAAAGAGAACATTCACTTTTTGGCTAAGTTTGCAACTATTATTTCCTTACTTTTTCATGTATTAATAAGAAAAATAATACGATGGTTTCTGTGAGGCACCAAAACCCAGTAAGCCATGTTGTGCTGTTTTAATTTGCTCAATTATCTTTTGATCCACAGAAAGATACCACCAACTGGCAAACTGGTCCTCACACTGACAACCGACGCGTGTGAGGGGAAGGAAAACTTTGTCCGATACCTTGAACATGTCCAGGCAGTCATAACTGTGAATTCCACTCGACGAGGAGACCTCAATATCAACATGACCTCACCAATGGGAACAAAGTCCATTTTGCTGAGCTGGCGCCCCCGGGATGATGACTCCAAGGTGGGTTTTGACAAATGGCCTTTCATGACCACTCACACTTGGGGAGAAGACCCCCGAGGCACCTGGGCTCTGGAGATTGGGTTTGTTGGCAGCCAGCCCCAGCGGGGTGTGCTGAAGGAGTGGACACTGATGCTGCACGGGACTCAGAGCGCACCGTATATAGACCAAATAGTAAAAGATTATCAGTCCAAACTGGCCATGTCCAAGAAGGAAGAGCTGGAAGAAGAATTAGATGAAGCGGTGGAGAGAAGCCTGAAGAGTATACTGAGCAAGAACTAGTGCTGTGTTGCATGACAGTGTCTTTCCTTCCCCAGACCCCTCTACTCACTGTTCTACTATCCAAACCTCTCTGTTAGATGTATTACAATGATTGTCTCTGTAGCCAAATTATCACCCTTTTTTGATTTTAAAGTCTTATATCTTGTCAGTAATTATTTAAATTGCCACTGAAGCAGTCCATTTTTTAGCTCTAAACCACAAAATATACTCCCACCAAATACTATGTACAGTTTGTGACTGTAAATGATGATTTTTCTTTTGTGTCATACAAATAGGTAATAACCTGCAAAGAAGTTAATGTCTTTTCCCTTCATATTTCTGTCGTAGAGGTTTGTATTAAAAAAAGAGTGAATTTTAACATTGGAAGTTGGTGATAATGAGCACATTTTTAAAAATGACACTGAGAGAGAGAATCACAAAGAGGTTGTCTGGTGAGGTCTTTAACTGTCTAACAGCTCCTTCTGCATCACTGACTTCAGTGGGACTTCCTCCATTGGGTTCAACTAAAGTAGCACTATACCCCACAAAAAGAAATAATCCAGAGATAAGGAAAATTCACCAATCCAATTTGCAGAAATGCAATTTTTTGGGAGTTTTTTTCATACTACAGTTACACTACATACAAAATTCAGCTACAGGATGGATCAACAGACATGCAATAAGGAAGGCAAAGTGATGCCAAAGCTGAGTAGCAGGGAGAAGTGATTTGCAAACTGGGTCAGGGCATTCTAGAAGCACAAGTCCCAGTTTTGCTGGAGTTTTTTAAATTTGGTTGTTTTAGGGGTTCTTTTCCTGTGTTGATTTTTTTTTTTGTTTTGCAATTTTGGCAATTTAAATCAATTTACCATCTTACAGCAGAACAAGCACACAGGGATAAGCAGTAGGATTTCTGGCAGTTTGTGTGCATCTGCTGGTTTCTCTACTGAGATGTTCTCCAGCACTGTAAAATGAGACTGTGTCAGCAGTACCAACCACAGACACCTGTTTCCTGGGGTTTACAACCTAGCTGCCAGTAAACTGCTGTGGGGAAAATTTGAAGCACACAGTTTAAGTCCCAAAGCAATTTTTAATTTAAATTTCTTTTTTTAAAGCTACATATTTGTTGATATTATGTGATACGAATATATTTAAGGAGAAAAATATGCTGAAGTTATTAAAGTGTAATGCAAAATTGGCCTTCTTGAGAAATAAAATGTAGTGTATTTGGGAAGATTTGTTGGCATTGTTCTTTGCTGTTTAAAGTCAGTCCCACCTCAGTTTTTTGGACATGAGTTAAAGTCCATCTCTCTCACCCTCAGAATATGCTCTAGCTATTGCTGCAAAATATAACATTCTCCCTGGTGGAATTACTTATGGAAGCAACCACTACATGTTCTCAGGTGTGACATCCTAAATTTAACCTTTGAGTAATAAAGGGTCTTGATTCTGCAAATATTCAGGCACTTACACTAAACCACATCAGTGGACCTACTCAAATGGTAATTTTAAGCAGGTATTTCAGATCTTTGCAGGATCCAAGATCTACATTTTAGCAGTGACTAGTTTCAGAATTTTATTATGTATTTTTAATATGCAGAGTATTAATCTAAGATGTTTTAATAAGAGTTGTCCTGGTTGATCCGGTGCATAGTAGTAGAAACACATTCAGTAAGTAAATACTTGTCTAACAAATTAAAAACATAACCCAAAGGTTCTATGGTGGACGTGTTTCGCCTAAGAATGTATAACCTGTGCTGTTAATTCAAGTGAATATCCATCTTTTATTTTTCCATAAGAGGCCTGCTCTTTCCTTTTCCAAATGAAAAATAAACAGCTCAACCTACTCAAAGTCTATGCGAATTACACCCTAAAGCCAAGCCAAGCAGCCTCACACTACTCACAGGTTCCTCGTTGCGTGCAGCAGTCCCATCAGAAAAATTTACCATATATATATTACTGCATACACCTGTATGACTAAATACATACACACCTGTGGTATTGCTCTCTCTGTGTATATATATACATATATATATTACATACGATATATATATTCAGAGTACGTTACATATATTTGCATATAAATATGTCTAGAATTACATATGGTATGTAAGGTATAATACACATACATCGTAACTTTTTGTGTGTATGTGATCAAAGAAAGAGATTACTGAAGGTTTTTACAGGACTTCCAAAATGTGGAAAAGTTTTGGAATAAGAAAAGTCCATGTGGAATTCTTAAATGAATATGTACATGACTTTCCATTGCATTCATGTAATTTTGCAGTTCTCTGTTCAATTATTAAATATCTTATGAAGCAGCAAAATAACTAGATGGCTGTTCATATTTTCATAATGCTGACATAATTTAGTAATTGAAAAATCACAATAATGAGTGATATACAGAAGTGGTGAGTTTTGATATAATTATATATATAAAACTAGATGTATATACAATATAGAGATCTACTTCAAATTCTTGGGGATTTTTGTTTCAATGATCACTGAAAATTATGTCCAGTTAGACTGAGTTTTTATGGTATTGCTGATGGAAGATAAAGTTGATTTGTTAGTATTTATAATAAAGGGAAAGATGAAGCTCATGATGCAAAACAGGTGAGCCCTGTGATGATGTTTGATAATATCAGCAAAATAAAGAGCTGTTACAAACTGGCAGGTCCTATCATCATCGCCTATCTGAAGGTACACGGGAGGTAAAATGCTGCTCTCAGTGGGATGACTTCCTACTTCTCTACTTTTTACACTGATAAAGAAATGTGTATCCTGCATATACTGGATATGGAGAAAATAAAGACTCCAAAAGAGTTGATAGCAACAGATTAAGAGTAAAGTGCTTTATGTTAACTCTGTGAAACTCTAGGACATACAAGAGTCAAGCCACAGGCTGAGAGGAGCTGTTTTTATTTACATAACATTATTTACGTGGTTCAAATCCATTGGCTCCAAGATGTTTTTGCTCCGCAAAGGCAGCAGCAGTGCATGTGCTGAGCTGCTTTGGGAAGGCGATGATCAGGAATAGACACCGTGACAGTTTTGCACTGTAGCTCATTAGCAGCTCTGGTCCCAAGGAAATGCTACAGCAGATTTTTTTCCTCTGCTGTTTGGAGCACTTTGATTCACATGAAACCCTGTTTCCATTTTCATCTCTACTTTCCACCCATACCTTTTGGGTACTTTTTAGCTCATGTGTTCCCGTGGCAGAAAGTACATTTCATTTTATATCTTACCATGTCTGCAGCAGTACAAGCTGGCAAGGAACCTCCTGATCTAGTTCTGGTTGCCTCGGAAGTGAAAATGCACCTCTAGTAACCTGAATCTCGTTCCAGTGTCTTGTTGAATAGATGCTTGCAACTATTTCACCATTAAACTTGAGCATAAGCACTTCATTGAGAATCTGCATTTAATGAAGAGGTTAGCCCCTAAATCATGAGATTTATTATACACTTCAGCATGGTCACTGTGAACCAGAGACTACTAGTGGTTTTCTATATAATTTTCATGCACAGGCCTGTGACCTGTGGCCTTACTGGGCAACTGCAGTGTCCGTGGAAGGCAGGTCAGAGATTGTAGCAGAATTTAGCCCTCACCTCTTCTTGGTCCTTGACTTCGGCTGGTTGCTGCCCAGGCAATGCAGATGTGACTTCCTTCAGCAATAAATGACATCAAACCCACTTTAGGAGCAGTTCTTACATCACACTGAGCTGCTGAGCAATGGTTACAGGCATCAAAAACCAGGTCTGGGTCAGCAGCCAGTGGTGACACCACAACACAAAAAAGATTAAGCTGGTGGAGGTATTCACACAGTGGACACCTCGCCCAGGCTGTCCTGACATTGCTTCCTTGCCATTGAATGAGGCTTTTTGTATTCTGAACATTGGGTCCACTGTATTGCAGTGAAATCAGATGGACTGGGAGAGGGGGAAGTTCCACCTCTGTACTGCCTGAACCTGTTTGCACCCTGTTTTGTGACAGAATTATTAAGCAGCCTGCCTATTGCTGCAATGAGGGTAGGGTTTTTTTTGATTTTTTGTTTACCTTGCAGCAGTCAAACTCTCTTTCAGCAGCAGTTACTCTGAGCAGTTAGTCCCAGCTCACCACAGCCCAGCCTGCATAGGCATTGATAAATGCCTTCTCTGCAGTTATTTACACTGTTAATAAATTAAACTGAAAAGCAACAAACTCTAGTAAGCCATGTCTACTCCCATAGCATTCCAATAAAACAGCATTGACAAAAAGTCCTGACTAAAATTGTGACTGTGAGAGTTACCTGTCCCTGTTTCAAAGAATAAGGTGCCACTTTACTAGACAGTCACAGTAGATCAGATGTACACCTGTCCTGGACTTCATGAATGAAATAACCAAAGCCAACTTATTACTGAAGGAAAGTCTTGGGTTCTGTGAGGAGGTTCCGAAGCTCAGGGTTGTCAGCTCAAATGGCTTTTAGCCCTGCCTTGCTGCAGCTGACAGGAACTAACAGGCAGAAAGAAAAGGCACAACAATGCTGGAAGCATAAATGAAAACTTAAGAGAACTGGGATAGGATTGGACAAGAAATGTGTAGAGACTAATCTAATATAGCCCTTCAATAAGTCCTGGGCTTTAGTGGGATCGTTTGTGTGCTTGGAGTCAAGCTGAGGCCCTAAATGATGTATGAGCACTTTAAGTAGAGCTCAGTATTTGCACACATACAGGTGAAAGATTTCCTTTCCCTGATTTTTTGTTTGTGTTTTTTTGTTTGTTTTCTTGAGTTGAAGGTTTCTGGGAGCTGTAAGAGTCTGTTGTTGCTGCAAGTGTTGGTTTTTGCTTCCCCAGGCATGGGGAGGTGGAAAGGTACTGCTTATTCCAACAGTCCTGTGGAGGAGCTCCATGTGACTGCAAGTGACAGGGCTGAGACAGGATCCTGTGGCAGTATTAAACTCTACAGTCCAAGGAAATACTTAACAAGAAAATACCTAAACACAGTCTTTGGCTGCAGTCTGCTCAAAAGCTTGTTGGCATTCATAAGTACCTTAGTTGTGGTGGTGAAGGACAAATAGTGCTTTTATAAGGGATATCTCCCTTCAGGGAATTTTATTCTGAGAAGATCTGCAGTAAGAGCTTATTTCAAATGCGGGAAGTTTGTCTTTATTTCCAAAAAAAAAGGTCTGCCAAGCTCATCATTATTTAAAGACTGTGAAAGGGAGAGATTTGGAACAGGTTATTTAACAGGTATCCAGCTCTTTCCCTGGAAAAACTCCTGCACACCAGTCAGGTGATGTTTACAAGTAGGAACTATGAGTCAATGGTGAAGGCAAAATAAACCCACAGTGGGTATCTTTGGTAGAAGGCAAAACTTTTATTAATTAACCAGATGTCACAAGTTAACATTTGCAGCTGTCTCAGAGATGGGGGATCATACGGCAGTTATAGGAGCAGTAGAGGAATATGCAAATTTGTCCTGGATACTGTGGAAAGCCAGGCAGCTCTGTCATAATAATTATTTTCCATGTGTCCTAATCATGCAAATCAGTTGCATAGGATGTTCCCTGGAGAGAGCTAATGGTTGTTGCACCAAAGATGAGCCTACATCAGACAGAATTGCCATCAAGGTTTCAATCTGTTCCATACCAAACAGCAAAAATCTCACTACTGTATCATTCGGTCAGAAAAAAACCCAGTCATTTAATAACTATGCCAGACAAGTCAACTATCAGGGGGTATGTGTCACTTAGGAGCCTTTGTCACCTGGTTTCTTCTTGCTTGTCTTCTCTATCATTGTCTCAACAATCATTGCTGTCTCTTCGTAAGTCTGAATTCTGTCATCTGAAAACTTCTCGATGGACTCCACCACCTCTACCTTCTCATAGCTCATAGAGCCAGGTAAGGCTGCTTCCCTGAACAAAAGGCCCTGCTTATCTTCTCGCTCATACTCTGTCTCTCGATGGAGTCCTGGCTCAGTTGGGCTTATCAGACCAGGGGGAGGAACGGTCTCAGGTTCAGAGATGCCCGGATACTTTGTGATTTGCTCAATTTTTCCTCTTGTTTTTTTTCCCCATTCAAGCACGTCTTCTTTCTCCTCTCTCTGTTTATCTGGGAGTTCAAACTCTTCTCTCCTTTCACAGATTTCCCCTTTCTCTTTTTCTGATGGTTCGGCAGGTTCTGGCAGCTCTGGTATGGGCTCCACATCACCACCATTCATCACCTTCCCATTGCCAGTGGAAACTGTGATCCCTCCCCCAGCAGGGATGGAGGGGGCCAAGATGCATGGTTCTTCATAGCCTTCCTCCCCTGTCACCAGCACATAACGCCCTTTGGGATGGGCATCAGACTTAACCTCTGGTCTTTTGTAGACTCTTATTTTCTCCCTCACAATGTTACACAATTTATCAAAGGCTTTACTTATCTGGGCTCCATCAGGAACATCCTCTGGGCCCATTTCTTTGTCATCAAATTCTGATCCTTCTTGCTCAGGTTCACACCTGACTGAGCCTTCATGCCTAAACTCCATCTGATCTTGGTCAAAACCTTCCAGAGTTCTTTTGTACATTCTTTCAGGCGAGTGACTGTCGGTTATGTCTTTTGACATCAGCTCCTTTTTCCTGGCAATTTTCTTTGTCAGGGCTTTTTGTCGGGGCTTTACACTGGCAATGTCTTGCATGGCCTGGGTGATATCTAAAGAAAAATCAAAGCAAAGGAAACAACAAACAGTGCTTGAAGACAGTCACTGCAAATGCTAGAGCTGCCTCTTGCCCTCACTACTGCAGGTGGAGAGCCTCTGTATCCCTGGGGGGCTAAAAGTGATCCAGGCACCTCCACTCCTGGCAATTTGGGCTATGGGCAGTCATGTCAGGAGAGAGCAGCAATGGCTGGTGGTCACAGAGCTGAGAAGCCACCTACTCACAATGGCATCACTCAGACACTGACACTGAGCCCTAGGAACCCTCTGCCCCCAGGCTGGTTCTGATCTCCTGGGCAATCAGTAGCCACAGATCCCATGACAGCCTAGCAGCAGCAGGAGCATAGGCAAGCTACTGATTTCCATGGCATGAGCAGCTAGAGCAGAGGAGGCAGGGGTTGGTACTGGTAGGTACAAGATCATGGGGACAGACAGATATTAACATGCTTTCCCCAAGACAGCTGTTTTGTCCCCTGCCACAGCACAGTAACACACATGAAATGTCCTGCTTGTCATGCAGGAGAAAGCAGAGGTGTCTAGAGACTGGCCAAATCCTCGGCAGGTATAAAACACCACTTTGCATGACAGTAGTTATTTACAGCTGCTGAGGATCTGGCCTCAGGCACTACGGACCCATTTAATATAAAATGCTACAGTTCACACAGCAGTTACAAAAATTACAGCTGAATTCCAAAAAAGTCCCTCATACAGTGGTTTGTCTCCGTTCTCAAGGCAGTTTATTATTAGTAAAACCCCAGTGAGCCTCAGATTTAAGTCATTCCTTATGTTAGAACCTACCACATCAACTCCTTTGTTTAGAGCGCTCTTGCTCATTTAGCCCTGGCCATTTCCTTGTCACCAGGTGTACAAGCATCCTAATTCTAACAAGCCAACGTACAACATAGAGGAAATATCATTCAAAAAGGGCCCTCTGCCTGCCTGTGGCACTCGTCATGCCTTGGTGCTCTTTGCACATCACTCAAGTGCAAACAAACAACTCACAATGAATCAGCACAAAACCTGCAGCTCTTTCCATCATTTCAGGTGCCTTTTGACTTCACTCTTTTGATTGGCCTAAGTAGTAAACTGTAGAAATTAGCAAAGAAAGGCTTTTGCTTGTGGTTTTGGCCTTTGACAGCTTGTCTCAAGGCCAGCTGAGGTAAGCTGAAATGGTTGCATTTACAAGCCTGTAGTGAGGCTGTCACGACTGGTGGCCATTTTGAAGACAAATGGACAAACAGCTTAAAATACAATGATGCTGCTCTTGACAGACATAGAAAGACACATCACAGGTTTACCTCTTCCCCTTGAAGCCTGAGGCTGGGCAGGTCTGTATATCTGTGTGAAGAGTGTTACGGGTGTTCCTGCTATAGCAGAGTTTAACCTGTGGAGAATATGCGCATCCATCAGTTCTCTCCCCACCGTTTTCCTTGAAACCAAGTGAAATTGTGCAAAATGAAGCACAGAGGTTGAAGAAATGTACTTCTCTATGGTGAGGAGTCAAAAAGAATGACGGGAGCCTGTTCCTTGTCTGAGGAAAATCAAGACAGACTTCACAGGAATTAGGCTGGTTTCTGCCAGCAGGAGACATGGGATACTCCATTAGGTAAAGTACACCAATGATTACAACATGTAGCAACAACTTTGTATTTAGCATGGCACTTTGAAAAGATGGGAAGGTTTTAGATGGGGAAACAGTCAATCCAAGCCTACCAGAGGTCAGCAAGAACCTCTGAAAATGCTTTTTTACCATGGTAAAATAGGAAATTTGGAGCAGTCTTCCTTGGAAAACATTTGAGCAGTCAGTAGTATTAAGGGTTAAAAACTAAAATTGAGAGGCTGGCCTATTGCAAAACAGTTACTGTATCTCTGGCCTCTCCAGTCTGCTCTGCTGGAATTTGACATATTTTGTCCTGTCAGAGACCCTGTGTCAATATGATTTTTGGCATTGAGAATTACCCTGTTGACATACTTCTAACTAGAACTCAGTGTCCAAAATAAGACCCTGAAAATTAATTAAATACCCATTCCCCACACGTAGGATGGACTATTTAGTGAGTGTCCTTCCCCTACATCTTCTGGACAGCCTGGAGCAGTGATTTGGGTGCTCTGGGGTCTGGCTCTGCTGCTGTGAAAGAGCCTTTTCTCCTCTGTGGCTGATTGTTGACATTAGAGGGAGAGAGTGCTCCTCTGGAAGTTTAAGCATGACCCAAATCCCTGCAAATTTCTTGTATTCTTCCTCTTTCTCCTCATGCCTGAAGAATGGCTTTGCTATGAAGAGTGCTTTGCTTTACAGAACATTTGGTTTGTCTGCACCCTCCAAAAACCAACCTGTCAGTAATGTCGAGCAAGTGTCATCAACACCCGGTCTGGGGAGAGGATGTTCAGATTGCTTTTGTGTGCTCCTGACCTCTGTACACTGATGCCAGGACAGCATATGGAAAGGAGACTGCATGGACAAGAGAAGCCTAAAATGGTTCTGACCCTTTCCTTGGCAGAAGTTTGACCAGATTTTGCATCTATTTAGATTTCTGTCCCTAGATATCTACCAGTGAAAGGTGTGAAAATGCTATAGCTTTGGGTGAATCAAATGTCCTTAAACATACATTTTTCAAAGGAGATAAAAGAGATCACTGGCCCCTTTGCAAGTGCCCAGAAATCCAGCCTTACCGGCTGTCCTCATTCTCGATGATCCGTTTGTACCGTTCCAGCTCATTCTCCAGGGACTGCTGGTAGATCACCAGCTGGCGACAGTCAGTGGTATACTTCTCCAAGATCCTCTCAGCCTCCTCTATCCCCTTCCTAAGGTTTTCAATCTGCTCATTGTAAAGCTGAATTTCATCGTCATAACTCTCCTGGGTGTTTTTAATTGCTTGCTCCAGCATGGTTGTCTGGTAAATAAAATTGGTGGTGAAAGAAGCAGCTTTGAAACATTCACCATCCCCATATTTTAAGCATAATGAAAGGCAAGTCATGCTTTATTACAATGTGATGCTGCACTGCTGAAACACAGGAGCAATTTCACTACCTTTGTTCAGTTATTCAAAAACAGTAACTCATCAGAGTCGGCAGGGTCTTACAAGGACACCAAAAGTTCTTCACTAGGAAGATGTGCCCAGGAAATACCCACTCCTCCTTCTCTGTGGTCTGCAGACGGGGCAAATAAGACCAAAGGTCTCATTATAAATAAAGAGTTCTCCTTTAGAATTCAATTCCTCGGCCTTTTTACTTCAGCGATAAAACCAACGAGCACATCAACCAGGAGGTGGCGATAGTCGCCTTCCAAAAACAAAGGCCGAGCTTCAGGTGGGATCTTTCACCCTGTAACTCTCCACTCACTTTCTTCAGCTATTTTTACCTACTTATTATAGCTCCTTTATAATTATTTCTTTTAAACTGCGTTTCAAAGAGATGAACTCACAAAAAGCTAATGGGGCAATAAGTGACTAATGAATTATTTAATAATTGATTCATTTCTATATGTTTCAGGCAAGATAAAAAACCCCCCAACTTTTAAGGGCCTAAATACAGGAATGATGTCCCTTGGCATTGGTTTGGTTATGTTGTAGTGTACGAGTGGACTGAGACTCTTTTCTGTTCAGTGCTCATGAGGTGGGGTCCATGACATCTCAAACACATGGCTATCAGGTCCAGAAACAGGAAAGCAAAGGAACTCGATGACACCTCAGTCATCAGATCCAGCCTTCACCATCACAAGCAACTGTGTTACTGACCTCCACTCATAAAGCTATTTCACTCTTTTAATCTCAAGGCACAAGAATGAATGGATAAATAATCTTTTCCTAAATGGGATGGGAAGATTTGATCTTGAAAGCATCACGATTAATTCCACAAAGACTGCCTCTCTCCATCTGCCAGCAGAAGGCTGATTTTCTCCCCTTTTTTTCTATATTGATTCTCTCTCATCCCTATATTTATTCTTGTTCATCCCACAGTGCATGTGTCCTTTCCACCAGAGCATCAGACGTGAGAAAATGACCCAGGAAAATACACTGTCCTGACCCTAATGAAAGAAGTTACGCTCAGAAAGTTATGAGCTGCTGCTATGGCTGTCCAAAGGAGTCCAAAATCCCACCAAAAGATGTTTTATGTCAATATTTCATTCCTCTCACCTGGATGGACAACTAAAGGCACAAAGGAAGCTGTATTTTGGGGTCATTCTCCACCCCATCTGCTAAAAAATATTCAACTGCATGGAGGTAGAGATACCATTGGCAACTGGTTTCTATCCACTGCAGCCTTCAGCTGCTTCTCCACCTCCTGCCACTCTCGGCCCTGCACTGCACTCATGTTTGCAGGCACTGGCTGGAGACAGAAGGTTGATTTAGGGCAGGTTTGGCTGGGAGATGGGCAAGGACAACTAGTCAAAGTCTTGGCCGGACATTTTCTGCAAATCAGGGCTTGGCAAAAAGCATATGATTTTTCCTGCTGGTAGTGTCCAAGCACAGGAGTGATGCTGCCTTAATACTCAGTAGTGACAGGGATGAAGGCAGAAAGCCAAATGTAGCTCAACAGCCCTCTCAGTTTTGCTCGCCAAATCTGTCCATTCCTTCTCAGAGCAAGCTCAGCATTGGATGTGGCAGTGATAGACAGGATTGGGCAGAGCCCTGAGGGTCCCCCTTCACTTTTCTTGGAGCCAATTTCCAGCCAGAGCTCAGCAAGTAAGAAAGTCATAGGAGCTCTGTAGGACTTTTCCATCCACCATGTCCTGCTGATTCTGTCCTGCAGGAATGCAGTTGCACTGTGGAAACCTTCCCTCATCAGCCACTCTGATAAGCAAAGACAGCTTCACTGCACCTACAATACCTACAGCTCTCCCTGGCCATCTAATTTCCAGCCAGAGCTCAGCAAGTAAGAAAGTCATAGGAGCTCTGTGGGACTTTTCCATCCACCATGTCCTGCTGATTCTGTCCTGCAGGAATCCAGTTGCACTGTGGAAACCTTCCCTCATCAGCCACTCTGATAAGCAAAGACAGCTTCACTGCACCTACAATACCTACAGCTTTCCCTGGCCATCTAAACCTGACAATATGTACCATTGAGAGAATCGGAATGAAACAGCTGAAGAAAAAGATGGAAATCTAAAAGGAAAACACACCTCCAAGTTAACACAACCATGTTAAAGCCATGTTAGAGGTTTTACCATGTAACCATAAAAAAAGCAAGTTCATGACCAACATGGTTGTGTGTATGGCTAGTGATTACAATACCTCCGTCTGCAGCTTGTATTTCTGTGCCTGTAGCTGGCAGAGGATGCTCTTGTATTCCTCCAGCTGGCTCTGCAGAACAGGGATCCTCCTCTCCGCTATCAGTTTTTCCTGGTTGGAAGAAAACAATGTGTGTACAGGAAAGTATGTTTCACTCCTAAAAAGAGCCAAAAGAAATTCCACTACTGGAAATAAACTGTAAAGACAAACAGAAAATGGCAAAAGACAGATAAAAAGACGGTATTGAACCTCGAGTCAAATTCTGCTGCATGGTGGCATGGCTTTAAGAATAAAGATGTCAGATGGCAGGGCTGTTAACAGTACAGCTGAGACCCTGTAGACCTGTTCACATTTTCTTTCAAGTAATGAATGTTCCTGGAGTAGCCACTCATATTGGTGGAAATCAGCAAGTTTTCATCTAGTCTGTATCAATTAATTTGATTTAAATTTTCATCACATCTCACCCCTTCAGGATAAGATTTCCTTTCTTTTCAACTAGTCATATATCCTGCCAGCTCCTCCTCAGAGAAGAAGCACAACTATTTCAACTACCTTTTAACCACACATTTTTGAGGCTAATATGTATGCTGTAGTGCACCTGACAAAGGTAATTTCTCTTACCTGATTGTTACAGTTTTTCAAAGCTACAGTTAGTTTTTTTCTCCCATATTCACTATTCAGGCATTGTTTTGACAGTTTTCACCTAACCTTGGATCAAGAGTTAAAGGATCTGGGACACTTCAGGGGTAAACATCATCTCTTTCTTAATTAGAGCTGCATGTATTTCCCAACAGCAATACTTGCCTCACATATACCAGTAGTTATTGGGGACACACGAGGAGTTGTCTGGATGATCTGCTGCAAGACATTGACGTAGGTCTGTATTTCCATAAGGTTCTGTGATGAGGTAAAAACATTTTCATGAGAAAATGCCATAGTAAGGTAGTAATTTCCATGTACTCCTGGGGCTTATTTCTAGATATGCAATACTTTCAGCATATAAAAGTCCAATTCATGTTCAGACTTGGGTTTGGAATGCAATTTTATACCTGTTTTTGAGTGCAGGAGTGCTAACAGTTTCATCATACTGAGGGTATATTACAGACTTTTGGCTAAGGACTATGCAGTTCAAAGGCTTGAAGATTCCATGATTTCCAATTTCATAGGAGATTTTCAAAATGAGAACCACAAATACTTTTGAATGTGGCCTGAAAAAAGAGTCACTTTTTTCAAAAGCAGCAAAGATGGGACAGTGGCCTGATCCCAAGACTCACAGTTCTCCCAGGAAGAAGGCAACATATGTTAAAGTCAGCTACAGTGGAATCATACATCCACAAGCATATCTCTGCTGATTAACTGGAGTGCCCTGTCCCAAAAAATTGGGTGATGAAAGCAACAGCTTCCTTAGTGTGAAATATAAGACAGCTTGATCATCACTTTGGGTTGAACTGTGATACCAGGCTGACAAATTCAAGACTGTCCTACAGCTGTAGTGACCAGACCCTGAGAAGTGTGTTTGGGTGCTGGAAACCATCCAGTTGTTGTGCCCACTGAAAATAAATAGTGCTATATGCACCCACCAAAACACAAACGGGATTTGCTTTAATTTGCCACCGTTTGATCATGGAGGAGGGCAAAGTTCCACACCTATCTCTACAAGGAAGACAGCAAATTCAGCCAGTTACCTTCTTGTATCTGTCCTTTGTGGCATTAATGTCATCCTGCAGGAACTGGGACTCGATCTGCAACTCCAGGTTGCACAGCAAGGCCTCGTCAGCTTCCTGCAATGCAGAGACATGTGGCATGGTAGTATGTGTGGCTGGAGTGACAAACCCACAGCAGTCCCACAGGCACTGTGTGAGTCACCATGCATGCTGAGCAGTCTGCTTGGAGTGTTAGAGCCTACTGGGAGATACAGAAGCATCATGAAACCAACAAACAAGAGGCAGGTTATTTACCATATTCTTCACCAATGTAATTTACAATACAGTTTGGAACTGGCACTGTCAAAATAATGCTGGGAGCCAAGTAGTAGACATTTGAAATACCAGATTTTGATGTTAAAATCTTGAAATGGTGGAAGAGAAGCACCATCTCTGGATGTGTTTAAAAAAAGACTGGACATGGCACTTGGTGCCATAGTCTAGTTAGGTGTTAGGGCATGGGTTGGATTCGATGATCTTGGAGGTCTCTTCCAGCCTCGTTATTCTGTGAGTCTTAAACAAACGACATCAGCAGACTAAAGCATTGATTTCTCTAGCATCATGACAAGATCTGAGGTATCCTCATGCCTTTTTAAGATCCCCAGTAAAGAAGTACTTACAAAAACCTGATGGGACTTATAAAAAAAAGATGGTCTGAAGTATTTGCACTCTATTTGGTATGTTCTGAAATGCTACAAATTTTTGTCGATTTGGAGCCATTTCTGGAAATAAAAATGAAAGCTGACCAAGTTTAGAAAAAATCCCCTTGCTGCAGAAGTTTATAATGCTTTGGAATTTGTGAGGACAAAAGTTCCTAACATCCAATTAGTTCAAAGAACAAGCCATATAACTATCAACCATGATCTCAGAGTACATAGGTATGAGTGGCATTGGTCTTTAAATCTAACGAAAACTCCATTTTTGTTCATAGGCCTGAGGTTTTTCCTATGTTATGTTATTTAACACAAACCCTGGAATTTAGAATAATGTCCATGGAACTTGGCAATATATTTTACAAACATGTAAGAGTAATGATAAGTTTTATGTTTCTATTTAATGCATGATTTCTTTATTAGGTTTGGCATTAACTACGACTGTAAAATATAATTTTTGAGAAAGCATCTTAAAAGATTTTAACTGAATCTTCCTTGCAACTCTACAAAACTTAAAAGTTCCTCCACCAGTTTGCAATTTGCCTCAAGAAAGTCTGGATTTCTGCATTTAACTCAAAGAATAAAAAAAAGGAGTATTTAAAGGTGTCTTTTTCAAATGACCCATGTGCCATTAGCAGCTGTAAAAATACCTCTGTGAGTGGATCACGGGTTGCAAACAAACCATTGATATCTGTGGGTGCACCATATGACTGGTAGAAGGGGATTTTTCCTTTTGCATGTGTACAGCATGAACTATTCAAAAAATGTGTAGATGTTGGCTGTCTCATTGTGCTGCTAAGCCTCCCAGGCAGAGAACTCTCCAGCAGGCTCTGCTTTGTGAGCCAGGGGCTGATTCAGACATATCCAGCCCAGCACATTCAGAGCAAGCCATCAGGAATGCCCGCTGCTTTTCTGCACTCCTCCTCCCTCCTATTGAGAGGAAGATCAGCAGGACAATGGCCATGTTGGGACGTTTGGGAGGGAGCCAAAAAAAGCCCCCAGGCACCTGAGTAATACCTATAAGCAAATATTTCTGCACGTGATAAACAAAAGCAGTTTTCAGCTTTCCAAATGTTCCTTCAAAGGGGAAAAATACTTCTGCTTTTATTCCATGCTTTCAAAGACACCAGCTTCCTTGATGGAGCTGTGTATCAGAACAGTGCAGTGTACATATTCTTTTGAACTTTGCAGTATTTGCTAATCACTCAACTTCTGAAAAGACATTCTGCTTTATGTGATGATTCCAGAACACTGACCCATGTGCTGAAGCAATATTTTCATTTACTGTGGAAGAGAAATTCCTTAGATCTCTCCAGAACCAGTTTTCCCAGCTGTCAGATAAAGAATGAGTTTGCACCTGCCACATGCAGGTTTTCAGGCTACATCTTGGGCCCTGTACAGAAAACCAGCTGTATTCCCTCCAGTACTTGGTGCTCCAGTGCAAGGAGCTGCTGCAACAGGGGTGGCCAGGGACATCCTGGGATAAAAAACACCCTTGTGCCCTTTTGTGAGCTGTGCCTCGGGTTGGTGAATCAATTCACTTTTCTTTAGCTATGGATTGGTTAAGGGGAACTGTGAAGACACACTTACCAGCTCCAACAACCCCTTACAAAAGATTTATCGTTACAAAGTTTTTTTAAGTGCTTGCAGGGTGTCCAAGAGCCCTGCTAGCACACTGGAAAGCAGAACTGATGTAGGACGTCAAGAGCTCACTGGAGACAGAAATGCTAAAATGCACTTTCTGCATTTAGCAGAATGCATTTAGCATTTTTCTGTCTTTTTTTAATATAAAATATGCATATCATTGATGTGACAATTCTCCAGCAGAGCAGGTCCTGCCATTTGTAGCAAGGAAATAAAAAAATAATCTCTATTTAATCCACCTGTAATTGTTTCCCAATACAGAAGATGAAAGATAGCCTGTGCAAAGTAGAACTGGGGAAAGATATAATACTACATTCTTCACCCAGATGAAGGTTAGCAGCAAGAGAGGATGAATCAGGATTTTTCAGTTTCACAGACCTGGTTTGGAAACTTCCAAAATACTTTAGCCAACTTTTATCTTTTTCTGAGCTTTATATTATACTAAATGTTGTTATTTTTATTATTTCTTTTCCTGTGGTATTAATTTAAGAAAGTGTAGCTTGATATAAAAGGAACAAAGCAGGGGGAGTTGGGGCTTCTCTTTTATTTGGAAACCTAATGGGAAGCTGAGGGTCTGTCCTTGGAAGGGCTAACCATATCCTGCAAGGGACTAAGGAGCTTTGAGACACTCCAGGCTTCAAAACATGGACTTAATCAGCAATTTTTCATGGAATGATTATCACTACTGATTGTACTTTAATACAGTAGCTGTATTTAAAAAGTGTGAGGAAAAGGTATGCACACACTGAGGCTCAGACACTTACAAAGCTTAGGGAGGGGAAGGAAGGAGAAGGGCAGAATAACAAGAAATGCCTTGCTCTGACATTTTATCTTCCCACTGCTTCTTCAAAGCAGCTCACTGTAGTAAATGAAACCAAATAAAAAAAAATTATATACCTTTCCCTTGGCATTTTCCCAGACTTACTTTATTAAGGCGCTCCAGGGTTTCTTTTAGCCTCTGCTGATATTCACGTTCGTTTCTATACCTGCAAGTAGAGAAAAGGAGCTAAAGTTCAGCCATTCATCCTTCTGTAAACTGCATTTTTATCTGCACTGTCATGGACAAGATATGCTTCACACTGAAGGAGAATATGAATCTTGAAAGGGCAAAAAAGATTTATTCATACATTAGCATTAATTATTTCTTGGCCCCAGATGCTGAGAGTAATTTCAGAATTGTCTAAATTCTTGTCTTCAACGTATGCAACAGAATACAACAAAATGCCATGTATTTGCTATCACTTTTTTACAGAAAGTCCAAGAATAGATTATCTGCAATAAATGCATATTCCATTGGTGTTGGACTACAGTGACAGCCATTCAGCATTGGTTACTCTGTGAGGATTTGCTACATTGGCACATGAACATTTAATTACATTGTTCTTGGTTTTCTATTTTACCTGGTGTTGTTCAGTAAGCACTTTAATGACAGACACATTAAACATGAAGGTTGCCATTTCACGTATTGACTGTGTATGAATGATGTTGCATTAGGATGCTTAGCTTTGTGTCTCCTTTAATGGTAATTCACATTTTAGCTTGGTCAAAGCAACATGTGAGCCTTAGTAAGGACTGCATTTAACCAACTATTCTTATGTTTTTATAAAATGTCCACAAGTGCATAATGTGCATGTTCCTGGTGCTGAGATGGATGCATAATGTGTTTATCTTTGGTTTCACGAAACAGCACATATTCTTTAAGAATTAGGGCTCCACATTTGTATGTAAGTAGAATTATCTTCTAGAAAATCCTGTTAGCCATGGAGTACAAAACTTAATTGTTGGTTATTGTAATTTATTTTCTTCCTTAAGTAAACTGCATATAAAATGTTTAACAGTAGATGTGGTTTAATGAGACTCCATTAAAAAACAAACAAACAAACAAACAAACAAAAAACCCCCTGAAAAACAACCAGCCAGAAGAAACTTAGCAATACAAGGCAATGAGACTTTGCCATCAGTACTAAACAAGTGGCTCATCAAACTCCAACAGCAGCAGAAATACAGTCTTAACCCTTTAACACTTTACTTTCCCTAGAATAACAGAGGTACAGAGATATAAAAAAGCTGTCATTATCTTACTTTCTACAAGAAACACTCATGATGGGTGGCAAGTCAGCTCTGGTGGTAACAGTCCTTCATTTGCAGTAAAAGCAATGGACACCAACACAAGCCGAAATTCAGAATTGAACCTAAGTCCCTGTCTGTCTTCTGAAATCATTGATCCAGCCCTGATATGCTGGTGATATCAAAGGGACTTGCTCCAGTCAACAGAGAACTTGACAGTTTCTGGACTGAACATACCAAGGATCAAGTTATAATGATCATGTCAACCTCAGTTCTTTTTTTGTCTCCTGAAGGATGAACAACCAATATTATTCTCATTTCTTTCAACACATACTGGAAAGCTGAGTGGATGATGTCACTCACAAACTGACCAGGACCACAAAGGAAGAACCTGGCAGAACAAGGAAATGGACTTAACCTGGTGCTCTGGTTTCCCAACTTCTTCTGAAATCCCATAATATTAGCAGGGTTGGTCACTGGTCTGTTTTCAATTCTTACATGAACAGCAAAGAACAAGTGAAAATGATGAGGTTTTATTTGATTATCACTCCAACAAATTGCTGAAAAGACTAAAACAATGTCTCTTTTTGCCAAATAGTATTAACACCAGTTTCACTGTCAAGGATACAATATTTTTCAGCTTCAGAAGTGAGACTACCTTTGTTTCAGCTGTTTACCAAATAGCTCACCTCCAACCAATTTTCTATCTATTTAATAAATTTTTTGTGTGCAGTTGGCAGCAAACACTTTCCTAACTTAGATACTTTCTGGCAGCTGAGCGAGAATGAAGCAAATTGTGGCATCTTGTGAAAATCAAATACACAGCTATACGAAAAAGTTGGTTTTACACTCACAGTAATATACAACCATCTGATGGAGTCAATGTCCAAACCTCAGCCCGAACGTAATTCAGATCTCCCTCATTGCTAGATCCTCACCCAAAATATTTTTCAATGACTAAAATATTCAGGTACATTTTTCTTCACTCTCAAATAACCCAAATATGTTCTGCACCACACAGCCATAAATCCACCTGGCGGCCATGAGAGAATTAGTATTGTATGATTATCCTGTAAAGGAGAATTGCTTTCAAGTGATGTTCAATCTTCTCCAGAAGATCAGTGCAAAAGGGCTATGGACCTCTTCGAAATGCTTCAGAGACCTCAGGATGCCTCTGTGCCTGCTGAAATGTAAGTGCAATGGCTGACAAGTCGCAATCCTGTTATTGTTTCAAAGCTGATTTTGATGTTTAGTAATTAGCTAGACATGTCCAAAAAAGGTTTTCTTAGATGGTTGCTGGTCAGACTTTCCTGGAGCTTAAGAGCCATGAAGTTAATTTTGCTTATTTAAAAAAACAACGAAACACCAACCTTCTCACCTAGTCAGGTAGCTTTAGGTCTGCTACAAATATTTTTGAACTGCTGAAAAAAAAGAGATGTTAACTGTTTTTTTTTGCATAGGGGAAAAGAAGTGGAGTGGAGGGAGCTTCCAGGCTCAAAGAAAGTGGATCAGAGGATTAAAGGCTTCCATCATCTCTTTTTTTTTGGACCCTGCCTCTGCTGCAATGCAAGGGCTCGCTCCTGTCCAAAGAGGAAACAGTCACAATCCATCCCAGAAATGCTCAATGGCCAGATACTCAATTTGGTGTCAAACCTGAGCCTTTTATCTGAAGAAATATGGGGTGCCTCTCTGTTGAATCCTACTGAATTCTTCCACCTCTTGGCTACTACCATTTCCCCCTTCCCTGATGCATGTCACTAACCTTCTCTCAACAGAAACAGCATGGATGCCAAGGAGAGCACAGACTATGAAACACAGGTCCTACAAGCATGATGAACAGGCCACTAATGTTTGTCATTTGGTGTCATACCCTGAATGCTTTGATGCACCCAAGAGAGCTGTGCTGTGCTGATTTATGAACAAATTCTACCTGTGTTATCACGAAGCACTACTGAGCAGCTGACAGCCAAAGGGCAAGATTTTGGCAGTTTTTGGAGAATGTGGAGGGCAGGCAAATGCTCCTCACCTCAGCTGCAGCAGGATAAAGTCCTTCCTATCACTAATGAAGCACCAGCAGTGCCAAGACAATCCCTGCCGACAGGGCTGGAAGGCAGCTTTGCCAGTGGAGTCCCCATATCCTAGCTATTGTGTTTTCCCACTTGTTTTTGTTTTCTCACAGGTGTTGGGTCTCCACTGTGGCTGCAAAGGGTGGCAGCTCATCAGAGTATCCCCACTCAGCACATCTTGGAGAACACTGTGCCAATTACTGTGTCCGGCAACTTCCATGCATGTTGACAATCCACTGTATCAGATTGTATGTGCATGAATTTTTTAATTAAACGATTGATTAGCAAGAATTTTAATTTATGAAGTTAATTAATCCTGTTCAGTCAAGGCCACTAAAATCTGGATTTCAGCATCTTTCCCAATATTATGGAGAGAAATATGTTCCTTTTCCACAGCCAGATGCAATGTTGCTGTAACAGTGGTGGTCAATAAAGGTAACATAATTAGTCTTTTTATGAGATGCATCCAAACTATTCTCAGCAATGATTTGGTTTTTTGCAACTTCAAAAGAAAGAATTCTCCCCTGGTACAGAGTCTGAACTATTCATGCTAATGAGAATATCTATGAATGGGACCACAGAGGATTTAAAAATAAATTTTAATGTAAGTTCTACCTTTTAATGGTTTATGAACATTTAATTGTACAGACCCAGTAGTCTTAGGCCCTACTCTGTCTAAATGCAACTTTAAAAGGCCTCTTTATATAAATGTAGCTTTTAAAGGTTTACTTAGATATAAATCTATTTTAAATAGATATAAATCTAAATTGTGAAGGTGAGTGAAAGAATGGGTTGTAAGAGTTAAAATTCTTTGCATTAGTGAAGGACACAGATATTTGTCAATTAATTGATTCACAGTGCTCCCCTCTAAGATATTTTGTTAATCCTAGTGCACCAAAAGCTTTATGCTTCAAGATGAAGCAAGAAACCCACAGTGCCTGTTACCAGCTGAATGCAGACTCAGGGAGGAGAGTAGGTCTTCAGCACAGGAATGTTTCTGGTTTCAGCAGCCCCTGATAGGGTGCAGAAGATTACTCCTCTCATATTTTGTTTAGGGAGCTTTATTTATAACTTTCAGGAGCTGAAATCAGAGCCATCAGGATGGCAGAGTACATGTTACCAGAGCACTGCCTTGTTTTAAAACCTGCAACTCAAAACCCAACCAAGTTTTTAAGACCCTAAACAAATTTTCATGTCTGTCTTCTAGTCAAAATCAGCAGCTACCAAGAAAAAAAAAAACAAACCTAAAATTCCCTTCTTGATGTAAACTAATTGGTGCAATTTGGTTAAAAAGCAGACACTGCCCTTCCATTGTCATGGCCCTGTGTATCTTTAATTTTTAAATTGCCATTTTTGGCTTGGATATAGTCAAGGTTTCCTTCTTACTTTTGTTTACAGGTGCTGAGTGAATCAGAATTACATCCCAGAATTGTAAGACAAAGCACCATCCTTTTTTTTTCTGGGAAGCCACTAACTACCACTTTAGCAGGTCCTAAATCTTGCTTTCTGAAAGCACAGCCCCTTCTCTGGGTATTTTCTTCTCCTCTGGATTTTCAATGTCCCGTATTATTCCTCACCTATTTACAGTTTGCATAAAGCAGCTCTAATAAAAATAAATTACTTTGTGTCATATTACTAATCCTGTACTATTCACACAGATTTTTAACTAATATGCAGCTAGAAAACAAAGTACTGGGTTTAGTCAAATACTCATGGACACTGTGTAATAAAAACACGTGAGCAAGTATCAGAGTCAACAGCTAAATTACAGCATTGAATCATAGTTAAATTTCCTGCTCATAAATATTGGAATATAAATCTGCCTAATCAGGTGCTTATTACCCACTGGCACTGAGTCAGGACATTGTGGACATCTGACTGGCAGCAATAAGCCTCAGTGCACCTGGATGGGTTATTCTCTCCTGTCAGATGAGAAAGAGAGATCGGGGCTTTGCATTTCTATAGGTGTGCTGTAGCTCACAGCCCTCATGTGGCTGTTCATTTGACAGTGTGCCAAATTTTCATGGTTGAAGTAGCCAGATAGATATTTTGGGGGCAAAAAATCCCCGACCAATAAGTAACAGGAAGATGAGCAATGCTCACCAACTCTTGTTGTAATTAAGTCATGTGACCAAAATTGCCTGCTGCTTGAGGAAAGGCGTCCATCTCCATCAGCATCTGAGGCTCCTGCTCTTTGAATTATGGTGCCACAGAGGTTGAAGAGGTGAAGTTGGGAGAAGCCTGCTCTTACTGTTTTAGTGGCATGAGATGGAAATACAGGATGCAAGGAAGAAGGGGGGGGCAAATTTCACACACCAGGAAAAAATGTATCTGCTTTCTTTTCATCTCACATCTGTAGAGGCTGGTACAGACCGGCCCAGGTGCCTCATAGAGGCTGTAAATAAGAGTTTCTCAGAGACATCCTGCACAGTTCAGGAGGTGTTTGGTATTGTGTAACTCTGGGCTGATCAGACACAAGACTTGCTTTGAGACACCTGGCAGTCAAATGGGTCATTTCCTCTTTGCAGCTCAGAGCACAGTTCTCCTAAGGTTAATGAACAACAGCAGCCATCGCGTGCCAGGGCTGCTGCTGTGAAATGGAGAGGGAATTTGCCCATCTAGGATCAGTGAGACAATAAGAGGCAGAGCTGCAGCTCCCTAAGTCCTGATAACTTACTTTTCGCCATGGGCTTACATGCCATCCCTCTCGACAAGTCTGATACACATGGAGAGGCATCACCCATGCACGAGAAGTAACTGGTGACACCAAACCCATCCTTATTACGAAGATTAACTATGGGAATGATACCACCCATCTTCCATGGATTGTAAGCCTTACTTGTTGCGGTACTCATCGAGCATGCGCTGGGCATCCTTCTCCTCCCGCTCCAGCTTGGCTCGGTCGGAAGCCAGCTCCCGCATTCGCTGGCGGTTGAACTCGATCTGCCCAGCAAAGGCCTCGTCCAAGCCCACCAGCTCATCCATGCGCTGGAAGGTCTCCAGCTGCTTGCGCAGGATGGTGTTGCGCTGCTCCAGCACACGCGCCCGGTTGATGTAGCTGGCGAAGCGCTCGTTGAGCTCCTGCAGGTTCTCCAGGCCCCGGGCTTGGGCCAAACTGTCAAATTCTGGGGAGCCTCGCAGCTCATCGTAGGCATCTGACCGCTCGTACTTCTCCTTGCGTACCTCACGGAGGAAGCTGCTCCTGTACATGGCTTCAGAGGGGCTGTGCAGTGCCGGGGTCCCCTCTTGTGTGCCTGCCTGTCTCTCCAGTTTGGATCTGAATTATGTCTGGGGGGTTTGGGGAGGAAGAACTGAACATAATCACCCCCCCAGATGATTAGGACTTGTCTCCAGGGTGGTTTGTGGCACTAAAGGCATCATCTGCGGCAGTGAATTAAATAAATCCCAATAGCCCCGCCTTGGAGCTGCGCATCCAGGCGTCAGCAGTTCGGAGGAGCAGTGGGCACAGAAGGGCTAGGGGCTTTTCTTTTCAAGCATTGCAATTGTGTACAGCCAGAATAAAAGAGAGCAACGTCCAGCTTTCACCCGGTGGATTAAAGCATTATCCATGGAAAACAAAACAAGTGCTTTGCAGTTTTGGAGGCTGAGCTCAAAGCCTTTCATGGCTGTACTGGGGGGAGAGCTTTGTCCCATGGGGGTGTCCCCAGGGCTGTGTGCAGAGGCCTTCTGCTGAGCCAGGATTTCAGTGTGAGTGGATAGCAGCCCTTGGTTTTTGTTATTTGACAGTTTTGCGATCATTTAGAATTATGGGATGGTATATAAAAATTAATATGACTCCAGCTCCATGGACAAGATTTGGCTCATTTCAGGCTTCATGTCAGGCTTTTCTGCAGGTTAATTCTACCTGGCATGAGAAACACGCAAAGCAGCAGTGGTACTAAAAGCCCCAGGCTTAACAAAGCCCTTTCAGAAGCCACTTTCCTTGGAATAGCCACAAGCCATGTTGTCTCGTGACTTGGTGGCCTTTCCATATTAACACATGGGGAGCCACCATTCTTCCTTTACTTCCATCATAGTGGAGTCTTGTGTGCTGCCATTCCCTGAGAGGCTTTAATTTCCCCTGAATTCATCTCCTCTAGTATTTTTTCCTGTCTTTCATTTTGAAAAATCCGGTTTCTTGGACCTGTTCTTCCCTAATCTACTTGTCCAGACAAAAAGCCCAACACCAAGATAGTCCAACTTTGAGATCTCTGTTAATAATTCATATAAAAGTCAATTTCACTTTTTAATGGCCTATCTTAAATGAATATTTAAATCACATGTATTTTGAAGCTCAACAGAGCTCAGCTAAATGATGGCAAGTACAGCGGTGAAGAAAGCAGCTGGTGCTCAGGTGACTCTAAAGTTTGGGTTCTCTGCTACTAAATCTGAATCAAAAGGGGGGAAAAATTCATTAGACGTTTCCTTCGTATTTCTTATTCTGCTTCAGATTATTTGGAAGTGCAATGGGAAAAGATCAAATGATTTTTCGGAAAATTAAATTAGGCTGTGCACACAGACTGCAGCTCCATAGTCTGCTTCCAAACTTCATAAATAGCAAAACAGGGATAGATCTTTCAGAAATGTCTGGGATCTTTATCAACCAGTGAACATGAAACCACTGGTCTCCATGCTGCACAAACATACTGGCATTTGCAGCTCTTTGGCTGAACCAGCCTGCTTACCCCAACAATGTAGCTGAGCTTTTTACAAAGTTAGTCTTCCAGAAGAGATCAGGAAGTAGATTCTGCTGGATTGTGGGCGGTGTATTTTCATGGCAAGAGTTTTTATGGCTTTAGACAGCCTTTCAGTACAATAATAGCCCATGTGAGTGCTATTCCATCTCTGTCTCAGTGGCTGGAAGAAGCACTGACTCCATGCTGACCTTAACTCCTTAGGTAATAAAAGGACAGGCCTTTCAACATTTCACCATGTCCCTAAACTGAGTGGTCTGTCTGCAGGGGAACCCTTGCAGCCCCAGTTTTTGTTACAGAAATTTATCCCATGCTTTCTACCAGGAAAATCTAGGTTTGGTATAGCATACTCTGCTATCACATGCATGTCTCTAAGGTGAGATCCCTGATTCCAAGACCTCATCTTGGGCAGTTTCCACTGTTAACTTGCTACAGACACAGCTTCACCAGGGCTAAGGCAAGCTTACATGACCCAGGCTCTGTGTTAGTGACTTTTTGAGATGGAGGTGACTTAAGGAGTCACCCTGGCCTCCATACACCTTGTGAACATGCAAATCATAGAAATTATAGAACTGTTAAGTCTGGAAAAGACCTCTAATAACCCGGCACTGCCATGTTCACCACTAAACCATGTCCCCCAGCTGTCACATCCACAAGTTTTTGACCATTTCCAGGTATGGTGACTCCACCACTTCCCTGGGCAGACTGTTCCAATGCTTGATAACCCTTTCAGCAAAATTGTTTTCTTAATATCCAATCTAATCCTCCCCTGGCACAACTGAAGGCCATTTCCTCTCATCCTGTCAGTTGTTACTTGGGAGAAGAGACAAACCCCACCTCACTACAACCTCCTTTCATACAGCTGTAGAGAGAGATAAGGTCTTCCCCAGGCCTCCTTTTCTCCAGGCTAAACACTCCCAGCTCCCTCAGCTCCTCCTCATCAGACTTGTGCTGCAGACCCTCCAGCATTGCAATGTCCTTCTTGTAGTAAGGAGCCCAAAACTGAACACAAATGCAGGAAACCAGAATAAGACAGCCTAAAAGGAAAACCAGTTTGGAACAGACTGCAGCTGTTACTCTTTTCAAAAGGAAAGAATCAAAAACACCTCAGAAAAATCAATCTGCTTCTGTTATGCACTGAATTATTTGGCTCATCTAATGGACCACTGTCTTGGTTTGAAAGACAGGTGTCTGATAAGGAAGGCAGGAGCCTTGCTTGGAATGGCAGATGCGACCCCCCTTCCCTCCAAGTTATTATAATTTTGAAATCAAGGGGCTTTTAGGCAAAGATATGGGAAATAGGAATAACAGTTCTTTACTATTATATGTCTATATGTGTATAACAAGGTAAACAAACAACAATAACTATGGCAGTAACAGCAAACAATCACAAACCCAGTCCCAGCCTTCTTGGCTGTCCGGCCCTTTCCCCTCGGGTGCAGTTCCGCTCACAGCCGGCAGGGGCACTGGCGGCTCCCGGTGAGCAGGGCAGGTGCGATGGTTCCCCCGCAGCTGCAGGGGGCGCTCCGGAGCGAGCTCGGGGAGCATGCGGCAATGGTGAGCTGGGATCCCAGGGAGGGATGGGACAAAGGCTTCACAAACCCCTGGGCAGCCGATCCCAGTGTCCGGCCAGACCTTCGGGAACAGCAGGCTGGAATGGCAGGCTGGAACGGCAGGGACGAGCACAAATCCCAGGTGGCAAATGAGATGTATCCAAACGGGGAACCCGTCGGGGGTCTGGGCAGGCAGGATGAGCAGGGCTACAATGTAGCAAAGGCTCAAAGCAACGGCGGGGCAGGGCAGCCACGGCCTGGCTCCCAGCAGGGCAGGGAAGGCAGGCTTGGGATCCCGGGGTTTCTCTGGCAGAAGGAAAAAAAGCAGCTGAAGAGAGCAGCCTCCCTCCCAGTCCAAACGCCGGGGATCAACTGTCTGCCACCCAGGTGAAACAAAAGAGTAGCCAGATGCACCCCACCTTTAGTGGGTAGGTCTTTTGTTTTTCTTAAATACCCAGCAATTTGTCCCCCTAGCAACACATATGGCGAACGTTCCTTTAACAGAAAAAAACCCCAAACAAAACAGGAGAGCTCCTAAAACCCCAACAACCACCAAGGTGAATTTTCTACAAATGGATCTTATCCACTGTTTCCTATTTAGAAATGGCTCAAAGACTGAAAGGTTATCTGTATTAATGAAATGCCTGACAAACTGCTTGAAATCTTTTTAGACTTAAATCAATGAGTGTGTATTGAAGAACACTTATATAAGGAATACTTTTCATCCTAATGCCTGCAGTAAAAACAAGAACGAACATACAGAAACAATTTGAACTTTCCCTCTTTGTCCCTAGATTATGTGTGACTTCTTCCAATAACAAAATCTGAAGGCTGGTTCTTTGCTGTTAAAATGCACTATATGATACATCACCATCACCCTAGAATTGGTGTTTACCTACTGCTGCATAGCTCAAAAAACCTGTGGTATAAGAGGGTGATTTGTTTCTTCTTTAATTGCTTGTATTACTATAAACTCCTTTGCAGACTAACTTGGCTATATCCCTTATGCACAACATGAGTATATATTGGCAGTGCCAATAAACCTGCTTGTACTCCTTACTGCTTGGCTAAGTCAATACAAGTTTGTCAAACTAAATCAAAATGCATAAAATACATTTAAAAATGCCACAATCCAAAGGAACCTTATCTTTCTGATAGGAACTGGTCCAGCCCTAGCTGTGGTTGGCCACATTTTGCTAGCCATTGCTGTGGGGCAACCATGGAGCTCCTGTATTCTCCCTATCCTGGGGGCTTCCAGCTCTGCTTCTTTTCTCATGGCAAAAACCTTTTCTACACTGGTGGGTTGAGACAGGGTAAGAGTCAAACAGATCCCCCCCAGCAGTGTGCTCAGAGTTTTCAAATTAATCCTCCAAGTTCAGTGTTTTCTCAGTAATAATATGACAGCTTGTTGGTACAACTATTCAGCTGCTATAAATCACACAGCCAGTACAGCCCAGCTGAGGCACTCAATTCACCCTTGTTGTCTTTTCAAGTTATTTTGCTTTATTCAGAGTCTGATGCTATAGCCCAGGGTTTCCTGTTCCTCTAGTCCAGAACAAAACTTCAGAGAGGGCGTGCTAATGAAATGTGTCACAAGTGTTTCATGCTGAGATGTCATACATGGAAATTGAGGTTATTCTTCATTTTGAAAAATGATGCTCAAGAGCCATGTCCAAATACATAACATTACCTATCTGAAAAAACTGCTGGGAAGACATTCAAAGTGGAACCTTTTTGCAAATATGACTGATTAGAAAAATGAAATTAATTTGGGCTGATTACCCTTAAGAAGACTCAAAGAACATATATTCAAATATGAAAGAGACTGGCACACTGAAAAAAATAGGTCTTGTGTGTTTTTCCTTTTCCATGATCATAGTAAATAGGACAAAGAATAATGACTTTAAACTGTGCAATATAAGCTATGAATAAGACATAAGACAAGTAGGCTAATTGTTCCTCTAATGGAGCACAGCGAAAAAAATATTGCAAGATCTCAGTCACTGGACCACTTTAAAGATCAAGCTAAGCAAACGCCACCCAGGACTAAGGAATGGTTGATTCATCCTCCTTTAGAAAAGAGAAGAGTTTATTGCTGACTGTCAGAACACAGTGTTGAGGGGCCCTTACTGGCCTCTTCCACAGGGCCAGTAATGTTTCCAGGGCAATGATTTCTGAGGTCTCTTCCAGTCCTGTGAGGTAAATATCCTCCCACATCTTAAGCACCCTTGCATGCAGTCTCTGAATTTGCTTTAGAAATTTTTATCTGATGGGTGATGTCCATGTAGTGCATCACAGCCGGATGCTGACTTGCACCTTCTTGGATTCTTTGCCCAGAGATATTCTTCCCCCTCCAGGCAACACCGGGTCACTGGTCAGGGCCCAAAGGTGAGTTTTTCCTATAATGTTATGCGGCTCTTCACAAAATAAGTGATTTGGTACTACCAGAAGGCTGTAGTCCTACAGCAAGAACAGGCTGTGGGTCAGAGATTGAGTACCATGTCAATCTCTGACAAGCAACCCCAGAGACTCCTGCAAAGAATTTGCTCTGCTGTATGAAACAAGCTGGGTTTTGTCCTTATTGCAATAGAAGATGTGCTGCAAAATGCTGTTTCTTCTGCTCAAGGAGACCAAATCCTGCTGGGATCAAGAAGAGTCCCCTAACGGAGGTGGATATGCTGATATAAAGGTACATATCTGTTGCATTGACCAGGACACATCTCCCACCAGACCAGCCCAAATAAATACCCCAAAGCAACAGCAGCCCTATGACAGATCCCTTTCTAAGATCCATCTTGAAATCAGGCCAGAAGAAAGTCTGCTGCACACATCTGGTGCTCAGTTGTGCTCTTCAGAGAGACGGGCATGGGATCAGGAATTAGAGTAACGAAAATGACATTGATAATTTTCTGTAATGATCATAAACAAAATTAAAATGGCAAAAAAATTTTGTCTGCTTTGTTCTGGCAAGTCTGTGATAGTAAGTAACTAAGTTTCCCAATTGCAGTGGTACGCAGATAAGCATCACCCAGTTAGGCTAAGATTTTTTTCCCTTCATTTTGGCTATCAACCAGAAAAAAAGCCACTCTGATAGATGCCGTTTCAGTCCAAGGATCTAATGTGAAAAGTGGGTAAATACTTATTATTTTTCTTTTTAATTTTCTATTTTCTTTTTATTGTATCCACTTTAATTATTTTTTCCCTTTCTGAATAATTCACAAAGCAGCAAAAGACAATGTATCAAAAATAAATGAGATCTCTGACAGCTGACAGGTGGTTTAGAGTAACTCAGACCTCCTGGGGAAAAAAGCGGAACTGAAGAAAGCAAGAAGAAAGTTTGAGCTAATTGCAGATAACATTCCTTTCAGCCCTCAGTATTCCCTGACTTGGGGCACAGGATGGCACCTATCCATACACCTCATTATTTAATAATATTGCTTATACGTAAGAACAGAACATTTTGGAGATACTGTAATATGTCTGTATCATGTCACCCTGAAAATGCTTAAAATTGAAATATGTATTTAGTCTTTGTAGAAATAACATTTGTTAAGAAGTTGATTCAGAATCTTCAAGTACTGGGACTATTTCCTTGGCACTTCAAACTGTAAAAAATTCATTTGAACAATTCTTGTTTTCTCAGAATGTCTTTGATGAATGAAATATTTCAGACCAAATTTTTTCATGCAATGTTAAGGTTTTTCCCAATTCTTTTTGAGTGAAAAACATAGTAATTAATATATACAATTTTGATGGGACCAATAATATACTTCAGAGTACAGAAAAGAGAAAGACAGTTTTCTTACTGAAGAGTTCATAATATGAGGAAAGACAAGACATAGCATCCCTCATAAACCAAATGGTCTTTATTTACATGTAAGTAAAAAAGGGTAGGAAGCTTTTTCTGAGAGGGTGTTTGATCTCCTGGGGGCAGAAAAAAAGTGGAAAGGCAGCTGAACTGAATCTGGGCTCCACTTGAGCCCTGTAAGCAATAATCTGAACTCCTGTGACAGAACAAGGAAAACAGGAGCCAGAGGAGAGGTGCAATTGCTGCTGGAAGAAATACCCCAAATGAATGAAGCAATAGAATTGGTGAAGGGAGACAAGAAGAGGCTAAAAAAGGGGCAAAAGCATAAACTTAAATTTTTGGCTGATATTCAACAGCTGTCCACATATGCCAAGCTGGCTGTTTGGGGACCACTACTAATGGTGATACAGAGGAAGAGGTAGTGTCATCTCAGCTCTAATGGCGGTGGGAGGATCAGCACAGCAAACAGGACAAGGAGCCTCCAGCAGACTGGGGAGAGGCATGGGAATGGCTCAGACCCCCACGCCTCTCCTGCCTCTGCCCCAGGAGTGGCTCAGTCTTGTTATGGACAGATGGCTGCTTTCACAGAGGAGGATGAGTGAGACCACAAACCACAAATATCCCAGCACCTGCACATCTGGAAAGCTGACCCTGATCCTCACAGCTACCAAAGGAACCTGCCACCAAGGTTAAACTGGCATTCAGAGCTAATTAGCCCTTCCTGCCCCCACAGGCCAAAAAATGGAGCAAGAAGGGAGTCGGAAATGGATATCTTTCCTCTGCAGCAGCACCAGAGTGCACACAGCATCTCCTCCTTGTCCCTGATGCCAGCAGCTGTTACTGTTTTTTCCTGTTAAAATCCACATATCTGGCAAATGATGATGTTTTCCCTAACAGCATCCACACAGGGGTGTGTGCTCACTTTGAGGAGCTACTGTCAGACACATCTCAGCAACGTTTCATCACAATACTGGACACGAATATATAGCCCCAAAATGAAATGAACCATTACACGCACTCTGCAGAGAGAAGACTGCAGATTCTAAACACATGCCATTTGTTTTTATCCCCTCCCCTTTGCCTTGAATATCTAGCAAGGAACGGCTAAAATCCTGCCTTAGAGTTCTCAGAATTTAATGAAACTAGATAAAATGCTTGAATTCTCTCCAGCAGCAGATATATAAAAAAAGGTACTCAGCAGGGCTGATTTTTACTGGATCACATCTCCAGTGCAGTGTCACAGGAATGAAGCAGACAGGTTCTAATTCAAAAGGCAATTTTAAAACCGGCTCTGTTTTTCTGGAAAATCACTCTGCTCTCAGAGCTGCAAAAGTCGATCTAGCAATAAACAGACCTAGACAGGGAGAGGTAACAGAGAGGTTTGTGTCTTGGGAGTAGGAAACAAAATTCACCAATTGCAACAAAACTGATCAATCAGAGAATTTTTTGAAAAAAATTACACGGGGGTCGTGTTTCCTTCTCCTCTTTCCCTAATTTCACCATAAATTAGAGTGGAAATGTTACAGCATGTAAGACATGTAACAAGATAAATTAAGAAATTCTGAATAAATGAGAGGTGAAAACAGATTCATCTCCCTTTCTGTTTGTATTGCTTTTCAGCTGTGCTTGCCATGAATCGCGTTAAACAGGAAACATAAAGCAGATGTTAGTTCTCCTTCACTAAAAGTTCAGGAAACAAGAAGATTATGTCTGTGACTTGAGGAGACGACCTAAAGAGTATTCATTAGAAATTACACCCTTGCTATGGTTGAAGCAACAGTCCATCTGTTCACTGCCATTGACATTGGCTTGCAATAGTCCAGCAATCATCTTGTTATTGTTGTTATGGTATAAGACTGGTTAGAGGACATGCATGCTAGAAATAAAGAAAGGAATTACTCAGGTTAACGCATATACGGGAAAAGACCAGCTATCATCACAAATACAAATTTCTCCATGTTATAAAGGTATTTGAGGAGTCTCTTGTTCGAATCTCTTATTGCCTACATGAGGGAAAAGTTGACCATGGGTGCAGCATCAATCACTGACATTCACAGATACTTAAGTGAAAAATGAGAGTCCTGTTTACTCCTAGCCTGTTTCTGAATGGTTTGTGTGGAGAGCAGATCACCATGAAGGGCTTGGGTGGCAATTTCAGATTTTGGGGGAATAATGACAATCCCTGCTTGACTGGTCTCTGGGTATCTGAAGAGCAAGCTCCTTGACACCAACTGTTTCTTAGTCTCTCCAGCCACTCTTTCGTCCAAAGGGGTTATAAGATCTTTCTGGCATCTGAACTGAATCACTGGTGCAGAGCTTTTCTGGAATCCAAAGCATCTACAGGGAGACATGAAAATAAAACAACCACCCTGTTCACATGTCTTCACAGAGGCAGCACAGCAGAACAAGACCCAAAGGTGGGGTTTCACCCTTGTGTCCCCACCCTCAGCTGCTCTCTGCTGCTCTGCAAAGCTGTAATCACTCTTCTGCAATGCAGAGAAGGGCTCACTTCTTGACCTTATCAGTGCACTCACTTCTGAGCTGTACAGGCATTTGGAAGCAAGATGGTAAAAGAGCAGCTCATCCAAAGATTACTTCATTACCCTGCCCAGTGATGGTTGCCTGCTCATTTCACAAATAAATGGCTTTTTTTTTTTTGGGCGCGGGGCGGGGAGGGGGCGGGAAGTGGGGGGGTAATACAGCCTGTTATGAATCATCTGAACAACTCACTTTCTCTCTGACTAAAAAGCAATTTAAAGCTCCTGTACTTTTCAAAGTGCTTGTTGGAAAACTTAGGAGTGGCACTTTTGAAGTGTGTACCTACGTGTTTCTAAGTTCAGAAAAGTATTGGAAAATGCCTCTTCAAGGACATGCTCCTAATCCTGATTAGCCTTTTAACTGATCTGCTTTTTATCCACTTTTTTATATCAGTGCTGCTGTGGCCTGAGTCACTGGAGATTTTCTTGCTGGTACCCTTAGCTGTCATCATGCATCCAGCCTTGATTGCATCTAAAAACAGCCAGCAATAAGCAAGGCAGCAGTCTGAGAGGGCCGTTGGTTGGATAAAGTTTCTGAAATTAACTTACAATCAGAAAAATATCTTCTCAGCAGTAAGAAACACCTCAGTTTTCTTTCCTTTTTGAGATTCCCTCAGAGAGATTCCCCTGGTTTAAAAGACAGGTGTCTTCCAAGGAAGGCAGGAACCTCGCTGGAATGGAAAATATGACCCTCTCCCTCCAAATTATATAACCTTGAAAAATTATGGGGCTTTCAGGCAAAGATATGGGAAAAAAAATAACAGATCTTTACTAGGAAATGTGCATATATATGCATATGTGTATATATATGTATATATAAAAATGGACAAGCAACCACAACCACAGCAACAACAACAATAAAAAACCCTAGAAAACCCAGTAACAGCCTTTTCTTGCCTGTCAAGCAATTTCCCCCTTTGGTGTAGTTATGACCACAAGCAGCAGGGGGCTGAACACGAAGTATTTTCCATTGAGCAAAATTTTGTGTCTCAGGTTACTGCTGGGAACAGTCTGACTTCTTGAAGCACATGAAATAACTACATGCTGGAATCAATGAGAGTCTAGTACCTGACAAAAGGAAACCAGCTGTCATTTACTCTGCATTCATTGCATCAGCCCTTAGGGAAGGAAGATTTCCTAAACACTCAAGGCAAATTCTCCAACTCCGGTTGTACAGAATTGCTGTGGGGTCACTGCCTGATCCCCTAGATACGCTATTATTTTGTGACTCCCTAACAAAGTATAGAAAGTTGGTTGTTACTACACAGTCAACTGTATGGTTTAAAGAGAGTGCATTAGGGAGAGATGGATCCCCAGTGACAGCTGGAAAAAAAAAAGAAATCAAGTACCCTGTGATGAAATGCATTTTGGGAGTAATTCCCCTTTTCTCCATGATGCCACAAATTCCCTCTGATGCCTGGCAGGTTGAGTCAAGGAATTAGGAAGGATCTGCCAGGAAAACACTCATTCTCATTTGTGAAGAGGAGATAGGATTGAGGAAGATAATGGAGAAAAGCAGCCTTTAAGTCTCCTTGTAGCTCTCAGGCACATGGTATAACTCTTGCCCTGCTGCACTCCTTGGCTGTGGCCACCACTGGTTCCAGCTCCCTGGGGAAGGATCTGGCCCAGTGGTGCTGGTGATTGCAGATGTCCATGCTCCTCTCACTGACTGCTGATCCCAGCTGCCACTACT
The DNA here is from genome assembly GCF_009650955.1 of Corvus moneduloides. Taxonomy (NCBI): domain Eukaryota; kingdom Metazoa; phylum Chordata; class Aves; order Passeriformes; family Corvidae; genus Corvus; species Corvus moneduloides. Next base: position 113,376,117 of record NC_045478.1, on the reverse strand, counting down.
GTATCACGTTGTCCTTGGGAGCAGGGGAGGGGAAAACTTCGTATCACTTTTTATCTGCATTTCCCTTATCTTCCAGCTCCTGCTCTACATTTGAACAGACTGAGCCCAAGTAACACTTTTCCAGTTGTCTTGAGGTGTCTGGACCAATTTGTCCTTTTGACATCACTTCTTTTTATCCCTCCACCCTCCACCTCATTCTTGTGCTCTTCACTTTCAGACCACACAATTTCTGGTTTGACCTTCTCTTTATTCCCTGAAACTCAACCTTCTTCTAGCTCAGGGCTGGACTTTCTGGTTTTGTTCGCAACCTTCCATGTGTATTTTTGCTGCAGTTACTCCAGTCAGCTTTGCTGTTTCCACATCCACTGCAATACTGGAAGCCAAGCCTGAGCCAGTAACTGTAATCCTGTTTTCTGAATTCTGCTCCTTTTATTACTCTCAGGATTACTTATCAGTTTGTAGGTACAAACAATTCAATGTAAAAAATTATTTCTTGTTGTAAAGTAATTTGTATAAAAGGATGGCTACCATCCTCAGAAAGGACAGAGTTTATTAGCATTGATAGTGCTTTAGAGTAAGTCTTACAAATCATTAGGAGTAAGATGTTGATGTATGATTTTCCTTCCAGTATCTCGAGCAATTTATTTAATGGATTCACTGGAAGTTCCAAAACTAAAAGGATTGAGCAAATTGCTCAACTTCATTATCTTATTCCTCCTATCACTGCAAAGCCTTTTTTTTCCCCACTACTCTGTCTGGAAACCAGAAAAATGGGAAAACTTAAGACCAATTTTCCATAATGTGCATACAAAAATCACAGAATAGGTATTAGTGGGAGTATCATTGGCATTTTCTGTGACCTATCACCCATGTTCCTGGCACTAATTAAGAGGTTTTGCAAAACAAAACCAAATCAACACAAAACCAACCAACCAAAAAAAAATTTTCCCCCTTAGCTTTGTATATACATGAGCTTGTAATACTTATTAAACAGCTGAAATGTTCTTCTTCACTTACCTAAAGTTGCAGTTCTGAGAGTGGATTTCAGACTTCTAATGGCAAAGTGAAAAGCAAAACCAAAGCCTATAAGAAAACAAAGTCCCACTGTACACCACAGCCGGATACTCTCTCACAGGGCATTATTTTTCAGTATGTACTAGTTTGAAACAAACTAGTGGAAGGCACCAAGTCAGAATAACAATTTAATAGGGAAATAAAGGGGGAAAAAAATAAAGGCAGAAAATACTGGGTTAAACTGACAGTGTCAGAATACAACCCTGTTAGTGAGGGTGGTGGTGGCAGTCCAATAAAATGGTGGCTGCAGTCCTCCTGAAGTGATGGATGTGGTTCTGTCAAAGCACTGATCCTGTAGAAAGGGCCTGCTCTTCCTCTGAAGGTCCAGTGGTGGCTATGTAGCTCCTGTCCTCTGGAAATCCAGTGGAAAGGTTGTCTCTGGTGTTCAGAATCTCAGATTATGTCCAGGATGGAATGCTTGGTTCCTCCCTCTGGGTGGAGCATCTCACAATGGGATGATGAGTTATGAGGCCAGGCATTGATTAGGCTCATTAACAGAAGATATTCTGGAAGGAGTTATCTCTGAGTCATGCGGCGTGGCATGGATAGGCCATTAACAGAAAAATAGTCTGGGGGGAGGAGGCAAGGAAAACACTGCCCACCTGATTTCAACAGCTCATGAGGATGGTAATAGAATACACTGCAACCCAGGACACAGTATAGTCTATTTGTTTAGAAAAAGATTTCCCAGTCACTCCCTGGTTTTGAAGCATCCCTACAGTATCAAAACATTCAGCTGTTAAATGATTTATAATATATATATTCATATATTTATTTTGTATTCTGATTTTCAAATATAATTGACAGTTTATGTTTTTTCCCTTAGTTGACTTCCTTTAGCTCAGAACCCAGGGCTTTCAGCAAAATTATGGTTGGAGGCTGTGTGTTCACCAAAAGGAGTTTTGAAATAAGTGTTTGTTATATTGCTTCCTGCAGTCATTTAATGTTGGTCTCCACTGGGGCCATTTCCTGTTTCAGTAGAATGTTATTTATTTCCTCACTGTGAAAGGTTTGTGCAGAGCTCATTCTAAATGGCATCTCAAGGCATGTTTATAACAACTCCCCTAGACGCATCTTTTCATTTTAAATGGCTTACAAATGTTGAAAACCTGACACAAGAAAATATAAAAATAAATAACTCTAAATTATTACTGGAATTGTGCACAAAAAGCTAGTTGCCCATAGCTATGTTTGATTCTCTATATATGTCCAGTTTGCTACAAAGTTATGTCAGATAAAGTAAATTAATCTAGCTCCAGCATGACAAATGTGTGCTGAACACACAGATTTCATATGCACCGTCTCAGTTTGCTCTCTTGGCAGAGTGTGCTAAAGTTTTACCCTCTGTAAAGGCCAAAGGCCATGCACCCACCAAAGCCATTCTCTCACTCCTCTCCACAAGTGGAGAGGGGAGAGAAAATTTAATGAAGGGTTCATGGGTTATGCTACAAACCAGGAGAGATCACTCATCAAATACCATCATGGGCAAAACAGGCTTTAATTATGAATTATTATGAAATAATTATGAAATAATTATGAAATAATTATGAATTAAATTTTTTGCTTACAAAATCAGAGCAGAATAATGTGAAGTAAAATAATACCTTAGAAACGCTTCCCACCCCCACCCCTCCCTCCTTCCCAGCTCTACCTCCTACTCCAGCAGTGCAAGAAGCGAAGAGAATGGGGGTTATGGTCAGTTCATCACCTGTTGTATCGCTTGCTGCTCAGGGAGAGGAGTTGCTCCCTTGCTCCACCCTGGGTTCCCTCCCATGGGAGACATCTCTGTGATCGTCTCCAATGTGAGTCCATCTCATGGGTGACAGTCCTCCCAAAACTGCTGCAGCGTGGGTCACTCTTTCACAGGGTACAGTCCTCCAAGAACAGGCTGCTCCAGCATGGGCTCTTCTCTCCATGGCCCTCCCACATGGTCACACAGCCACCTCTCAGGCACCCTCTGGTGCGGGTCCCCCTTTTTTTTTCTTTTTTCTTCTTAAATGTCTTATCATAGAGGCATTACCACCATTTCTAACTGGCCCAGCCTTGGCCAGTGGCACATGGCGCTACCAGGAATTGGCTCTGCCAGACATGTAGGAAGCTTCTAGCAGCTCCTTGTGGAAGCCATCCCTGTAGCCCCCTGGCTACTGAAACCAGGCTATTCAAACTCAGTACACCCTCTAAGGGATAAAATAAGGAAAGAGATCAGCGAGTATGTTGCTGCTGGTACTCCCAAGTTCCTGGAAGAAACCATCCATGTGAACATTGCAAAGAGCTGTGTCCACACACAATGCTTGGGGTTATCACAATGTGGCTCACCCTGCCTGCCAGCTCTACAGCCGGAAAAAGACACAGGTTATAGTCCCGCTTCTTGTTTAAATAGTGCATAAATACACTCTGCTGATCACTTGATAAGCCATAGGGCTGTTTTCTGTTAGAGTTGCCTAAGGCATTGGTAATATGGAATGGTTTTATGAACGCCATCAGCAATTCCAGCACAGTCCTTAAAACAAAAGAATTGAGAAAAGGGAAAAAAATACAAGAAATAAAGCACAATATATGCAAAACCTACCACTGCCTTTACTAGGTTTCTTGTTCTCCACCATAAAGCAAGGCAATCCCAAGGTGTGCTGAGGTTTAGCTGGTGTTTTTCTCTAAAAACAAAGAGAAATAATATCCTTTTGCACAAAAAATAATTTCTATACTAATATGAGGAATCTTCCATATCTTACAGCTGTTTTCCTACACTCTGTAGAAGAGCTGGTGCCCTTTCTGTTAGCCTGTAGCCTAAAATGGCCTGTGAATGCCATGAGATGTCATTTTTAATGTTTTTCTTGTTCAAAGTATCCAATATATGTCCCTGTATGCATCTGGTGGCTGCACTGGCACCCATCCCCAGTGGTATTCTACAGCACAAGACCAAGCTGTGTTTTGGTCTCCCTGGGGCCCAAAGCACAGTGATACAGTCTCGGAGGTCTGTGTAAGGCAGGAAGAGGTAAAGCTGGAGCAGCCACATCCTGCTGTCACTTGGGTGTCCTTCCAACCATCCCCGGTCCTCATTGAAAGCAAAACTGTTCAGCATTCCATCCACTACAGCAACCACTGGTTTTCACTGTTCCCTTTGCCTTGCCCTCTCCAGCAGGCACAAAACAACACCATTTCAGGCCACTGCGAGGTTTTATGCTCCTCCCCTGCAGAGGCCGCAGCCTGAGGCACTTGAAATGAGCAACTCACCCACACCAGCAGATCCTATTCCCTGTCTCTTGATTTATCAGCTGCATCTCAAGCAGAGGTCAATCAAATAAAATAGTGGGTCATAGTCCCTCTGGCTGCCAATATGTAGTATTTCCCACACACATACGATGTTAATGGTGGCATAAGCATCTAGATATCTGTATCTTGATCATATATAGAAGTCAGGGAGATTTTTGCATAGTCCCACAGTACCCCCTTGAGTATCCCATAATGTTCCTAGTAATCTCTAGTAATCTTCTTTCCCTCTTATCATCTACAAAGTCCAGGATGAACTTCTTTGGGATAGTCTGCAGTTTCAGTGGTCCATCAAATATTGGCTAAAGGGTTTTAGTCTTGGATACTGTGCCCTATATCCCTAGTCTGCTCAGCTGATATTGTTGTGCTTTTTTATCAATTTGTCTATTGATTATTCCCTTTAAACTTGTAATGTCCAGCACCATATGCCCTAAATGGAGCAGGTAAACTCACATCTTTCCACATATCCTTGAAAAAGGGAGGGGGAAAAGCATCTCTGAGCAGCCAGTAGGAAAAGCAGCTCTTCAAAAGTCAGAGGGATTTGTAGTACTCAACATGCATCTCCAACAGACCTCTTCTGCTTTTCAGTTTCTCAGTTTCTCAGTTACAGGACAACAAGCACTTGAGTCCACTTGGTCCTAGCGGTAACCAGCCTTGAATCTACCAGACTTAGTTTTCTTTTAATCAATTTTAGGCTGCCACTACATTGCCCTCAAGGCTTTCAGCAGAAGCTACTTGAGCTTATTTTTCTGTTCCCTCCCTGTTGAGAAAATACTTCTTGTAGCTTTCAGTGAAAAGAAAATTATACCTGTATTTAAGCTTTCCCTTTTTTGGCATCATCTCTCTGATACCGCAAGTGTCTCTCTTCTGACATTTCTAGCATCAGAGAACTCATTCTCATTTTCAGGTAGTATCACTTTGGTGAGGCTTTGCTGCTTCAGGTGAAATGAAGGTAAGGATTTTTTTTTTTTTTTGGAGCTGTGTTTTTCAACCATGCTCACACTCCCACAGTTAATGACAGGAAAAAAGAGAAACAAAAGCTGCTATGGAGGGTGGATCTGGAGTTTGTCTTTATGGGCATACATGAAACCCTCCGCAGGTACCTCTTCTACAAAAGAAACTCTTTCACAGTCTTTCCATGAAAAACATTCATTTCTTTCTTCTTTATCAGTTTCTATGACTAATATAACAAAGCCTTTCCTTTCCAGGCACAAACCTCAAATCACAACAAATTAAAATGACTGAAAACAAGTAATAACAGCACCAACACTAAAAAGCCTTTGGCCCCATAAAATAGGAATTGCAAGCCAATAAATACCTCATTTAATCATTTAATCCTTCCTTTTCTCATATAAATATCAGTGGGGATTTCATATTAAGGTTTCTTTCCTAAGTCAGAAATTCCACCCCCCCCCGTCATTTTCTTTCATCCAAAATAAGAGGACACTGATTGCATCAAACATACTAACTTTGTGCAGTAAAATTACACCACTATCAGTGGTTGAGTAGACACAAATTAAATCACCTATGTTTATTTTTAGGAGTAAAAATAAATGGATTTGCTTCTGTGTTCTTTCAGAAGAAAACTCTTTACTACATGTTCTAAGGTTTGACAAATACGTATCTTGATCCTCACAGACTAGTCTAGTTCAGATCCCCACCAGCATCAGGCAACAGACATCAGAGGGGTTTCATTTTTCCTCCCATGCCTATTTGCTGAAAAGGTTGAGAACATTGCAATTAGAAAAGCCACTTCAAGCAAAGTTATATGAAGCAGGAAAGTGTTACTCTGACTCCAAACTTCATTAACAAGGCCACTAGATGTAGGTTTCTCAGAAATGTCTCAGAAATTGTCCATGATATTTTCATGCCTATCTTGATTCATTCCAAGTACATGTTCCTTTAGCAACTGAGCCTTTATTTCTGTTTCCTGATGATTGGTATAATCTAAAAAGACAGATGACCACAGCAGCTTTGATTTTTCTCCTGTGATGATGCATCCTCTTATTGCTGCTTTTAAAACTATTTTTTATTTTTTATTTATTTCATTTATTTAAACTCTGTTTACCTAGAAGTGTCATTTCATCACACACGTTCCAGGTTAATTAGGTTTGCTGGATATTTCTTAGCTTCACTGTTGTGCCCTCCATTTCCCCTTAACGATGAGTCCACTGAGTTGTTCTGTAGTGACTAATCTTCTCAGTGTTCTCATTCTGAATGTGCATTTTGTACATACTTTTCTAGGCCTATTTAGGACAAAATTCACAATACTTGCGAGAAGTTACAGGAATAGACTAAAAGAAAAGGTGCAAACAAAGACCCTACATTTAGTTTGCAATAATCAGCTACCCAAGTATGAGATGAGGCACAATTAGGTGGCTGGCAGTTCTTCAGGAAAGGAGTGATTATAGTAACAGGGAGTCAGCAAGATCCTCTGGTTTGTTAGGAAGACAAACAAGATGTTAGAAAGAAACATCAGACAGGGGCATGATGCACAAGTGTTAAGTGTTCAGAGCAGCAAGGGGGGAACCAATAGCAATTTCCATACATGAAAAGGTTTTCAGTATAGGAAAGGAATATATGCTCTCTGTGCCTTCTTTAGGGAAGATACCCATAACAGGGGCAGGACACACATGAAATGCTAGCAGCATATTGCCTGGCCTAATGTGCATCTCATATGTAATGGACATCTGTATTTTGATGAATACAGATGGATGTGCCATTACATTAGGACATACTCCACATGGCTGTTTGGTCTTTAATTTCTTTGTTTTCTAGACAGTAGAAGGAATTAACAGAATATTCTGCTTTGTTTTGATGCAGAGAGTGGGACTTGAAATGCAATAATCAGTTCCATTGCATCCTTTCAGTCACGTAAAATTGAAAGATGAATTAAGGAACAGATTATCTGGAAAAACACACACATATCTCACTGGTATTAGGAAGAGAAACAAACAGTCAAGATTCTAGAAAGGATGAACACCAGAAGTGGGCAGGAGCTAGTTAATATATATGTGTTAATATTTGTGTGGCCAGGTTTTGGTAGCTGAGGGGACTACAGGGGTGGCTTCTGGGAGAAGCTTCTGGATGCTTCTCCCATGTCTGGCAGAGCCAATGCCAGCTGCCTCCAAGATGGAGGTGCTACTAGTAAATGCTGAACCCATCAGGAATCATAGTAACGCCTCTGTGATAACATATTTAAGAAAGATAAAAAGAGTTATTGCACAGATGCAATTGTGGCCAGAGAAAAGTGGGTGAGAACATGTGGAAGGATGTCTCGGTTTGAAAGACAGATGTCTGCCAAGAAAGGCAGGAACCTCCCTTGGAATGGAAAATATGATCTCTTTCCCTCCAAATTATTATTATTATAACTTTGAAATTAAGGGGCTTTCAGGCAAAGATATGGGAAAAGGAATAACAGTTCTTTACTAATACGTATATATAAAACAAGGCAACCAAGCAACCACAACAGCAGCAACAACAAACAGAACAGAAACCCAGCACCAGCCTCTCTCGGCCACAGGCCCTTTCCCCTTCGGTGCAGTTCCACTCACAGCCGGCAGGGGCGCTGGTGGCTCCCGGCCAGGCAGGGTGGGTGCGATGATTCCCCCGCGCCTGCAGGGGGCGCTGTGGCACGAGCTCGGCCGCATCTCCACATGAGATAATGGCAGGCGAGACGGCGGGAGAGATAGAAAAGGGGCTCCCTTTGCAAACCCCCAGGAGCAGCTGGTCCCAGGGTCCCTCTGGATGGCAGAATGATCTGTAGCAGGAACCTTGGAGCAGTGTCTGGAGTGGCAGAGGTGGGCACACCCGGCGTGACAAACTGTAGCAGAAACTCCACAGCCATAACAGGAGCCATGGGGTGTCCTGGCAGGTACGGGATGTTGGGTTGAAGTGTAGCGAAAAAGCTTGAGGCGGCAGCAGAAAACAGCGGGGCTGTGCAGCGGCAGCTGGGTTTCTGCAAGCAGCTGCTGCACACAGCCAGGACACGTGCACTCTGGGAACCGAGAAGAGTTCGGAGTCCTGGGTTTTTCCCCTGAGGCACCCATGTAGATGGTGAGGGTCCCTTCCAGTATGATCGGGTGTTAATAAGGTCCCAGTTCAATGGCTGCTCTTATGAGCAAAGGCTCACCCACGGTAAGGAAGAAGCAGTAAAGGGGCTGGACTCCATGGCGGCAGCAAATTCTCCCCACGGTAGCAGCAACTCAACCGTTCCCCTCCTAATCCAAGAGCGAGTGAGAGAGGAGCTGAGCCCAGCCCCTCACCCCCAGCCAAAATCTCACTGTATCTCTGCCCTTCCCAGGAGAAAAATCCTGCCAGCTAAGAGAGTAGCCATCTGCACCCTTCCCCCCACCTTGGCCACTTTTGTCTCTTAAGTACTCTATCATCTTTTAAGTACTTTATCATCTCTTGGGCAACAAATGGGACAAAATTCCCTGACAGAAAGAAAAAAAAAAGAAAAAAAGAAAAAATCCTAACCTCCAACAGAGGAACAACTTTGCAGATACCTGGGTCAGTGGAGAAGGAGGGGCAGGAGGTGCACCAGGCGCCAGCTGAAGATTCCCCTGCAGCCTGTGGTGCAGACCATGGTGAGGCAGCTGTGTCCCTGCAGCCCATGGATATCCATGGGGATGCAGAGATCCACCCACAGCCTGTGGAGGAGCCCACACTGGAGCAGATGCATGCCTGAGAGGACGTAAGCCTCTGCTGGATGCCTGAGAGGAATTAAGCCTGTGCTGGAGCAGGCTCCTGGCATGGATCTGCAGACCCCTAGGATAGCAGCCCATGCTGTAGCAGGTTTCCAAGGAGAAGTTGTGACCCCATGGGAGAAACACCCTGTAACAGGCTGTGCCTGAAGGGCACATACCGGAGCATTTAATGGAAAACTGTTGCCCATGGGATGGACTCAGAGTGGAGAAATTAATGGAAAATTGTTGCCCATGGGATGGACTCACAGTGGAGAAATCAATGGAAAACTGTCTCCTGAGGGAGGGACCCCATGCTGGAGCAGGGGAAGGACTGCTCTCCCTGAGCAGCGGCAGAAACCACGGGCGATGAACTGACCACAACCCCCATTCCCATGTGCCTGCACTGCTGGGAGAAGAGGTAGAGCTGGGAGGGAGAAAAGGTGGGGGAAGGTGTTTTTAAGATTGATTTTACTTCTCATTATCCGGCTCCGATTTTGTTAGCAATGAATTCAGTTAATATCCCTATTTTGGCCATGACAGTATTCATTGAGTGACCTCTCCCTGTCCTTATCTCAGCTCATGAACCTTTAATTGTATTTTCTTCTATCCAGTTGTGGAGGGGAGTGAGAGAGTAGCTTTCGTGGGTGCCTGGCATCCAGCCAGGGTCAACCCACTACAATCTTTTTGGTGCTATGACTTTGATCACAAGGATTTTGAGACAGGGATAACAACTGGGAGAGGTAACGGGCAAAACAACAGCACTGAACAATGATAGAGAGTGGAATGATCTCGGGGAATTTTTCTTGTAATTGTGGTGATCAGACAAGGGGTAGATTATGTGTAAATTATCCACTTTCATTCAGTGTTGTGATGATGTTATTTTGATTTTTGTGAGGGTAATTTTTGTTTTGCTTTGGTTAGTTTGGCTTCTTGATGTAAGTGGAAGTTGCGTGATGAATGTGGATTTTAATGATAATCCTTTAATATGTGATTCATAAAGGTGAGGGGTGGAATGGTGGAGAATGCTAGACCTGTAGCTCCTCCATTACCAAAACCTGGCCACACAAACCAAATACAATAACTAAACCTCTGAAAGAAAAATGAAAAACGGTAGTTTAAATCACTCTCTCTCTCTATATATATATATAAAATTTTAAATTATCATCTTCCTTCTGTCAATGAATATATTGAAAAAGAATGATGAACACTGGAGGAAAAATGTACAGGAATTCTTCCTGGAAATAACTTCACCTTCAAGACACTTTCAAACAGCTTCAGCAATGACAGAAAAGCAAATAGGAAGGATACTGAAAGCTCTAAGTAATTTGACATTAACATGTAGTGAAAAAAAATGCTGACTGGATCTAAAAAGGATGTTCCTCTAGAACTGATCTGGAACTGATGATCTAATCTGGGTTGGGGCATCCTCCCTCACTTCCTTCCTCCATGGCCTTCAGCTTTGGCCAATTTTCCCCTCAACACTCTCAAAGTAATCCAAAATATTCTCCTGCTTGTTACTTTTCTCCTAGCTGAGCTTAGTTATATTTCTTTTCATTTGCAAGTTTCTTCTTACACCTACAAAATCTGTTGACACTGATCATTGAAGGTGTAATTCATGAAGAAACCCAAATAACTGAGATACAATTCACTTGAAACTGCATGTGTTCCATAATGCCATTTAAAAATTAATTGCTTTCCCTGCCTTTAATTATCTTTGTACAAAACCAGTGAGATCCTACAGTGCCAAGGCTAGAACAACAGAATTGGGAAATGAATTCCAGTTTTAAGATGCAAAGCATCAGTAACTGCAACATAAATGCTCTCTGGTACCTTAGTAGAAGTCTCTGAAGGGCTGCAAGCAACACATTTATTTCACTGATGAAACTGAGGAAAGAGTGCCAAGGAAATATTAAGAAATACTTCAGAATTTAGTTATAAATGTGCAGTTTCAAATCTTGTCATTGAGGTACAGAAAACCAAGTCTTTTGTTTCAAAATTTTGTGAGCTGACATTAAGAATTCCACTCATCATTGTGCATTAGAGGAGACACAACCACCAGAGACACCAGAAGAGTAACTATTTCAATTCCTGCCTTGCAAAACAACAAATTGCGAATTGCCCTGGGTTGCAGCTGAGTGCTCTGCACCTCCAATTTGATTAAGTGTCACAAGCCAGGTAGCCAAGAGCCATTCATAATTGCATTACAATTCTTTATAGGTTTAATTCCATACAAAGGAAAAGCTAAGATGGACAGACACCGTCTCAGACTTTCCCAGTAACACCCTGTTCTTTTTCATCAATAGATGTTCAAGTGCTTAAGGACTCCATGACCTTTTGCTGTAAACGGGCTCACAATTGAGCTTTTAATGCAAATTTATTAATGACAACAAATTTAACTGACAATAAGAGACCTCTTGCGCCGATCTGCCATACACAAAACACAGGGTGCAGTGCTAAGAGCTCAAGCCTAGACAGATCAGATCAGACACTCCCCTCGCAGCCTCGAGTGATATATTTTTATACCTCAGTCCCCACCTCCCGGCCACCCCTTTCCCCACTGTTGGGGTTTTAAGAGTTCTGTTTTTTTTTTTTTTTAAGGAATTTTCCCCACACTGTCACTAAGATACAAATCGCTCTGTACTTAAGGAAAGACAAAAGAGCTGCCCACTGGAGGTGGGGTAGGCCTGGCTACTCCTTTGTTTCACCTGGGTGTGGGGTCAGTTCGCTCTCGGAGTTCGGAGAGAGAAGCTGTGGAGAGAGAAGCTGCTGGTTCTTTTAGGCCGTTCTTTCTTTTTCTGTGGAGAAAGATCCCAGGATCCCTGGCCCACCTTCCCTGCCCCGCTGGAGGCCGGGCTATGGCTGCCCTGCCCCGCCGCTGATTCGAGCCTTCGCTGCGTTGTAGCCATGCTTGCCCTGCCTGCCTAGACCTCCGCGGGGTTCCCCGCTTGGATACATCGCGTCTGCCACCCGGGATTTGTGCTCATCCCTGCTGCTCCAGCCTGCTGCGCCAGCCTGCCGTTCCAGCCTGCCGTTCCAGCCTGCTGTTCCCGAAGGTCCAGCCGGACACCGGGGCCAGCTGTCCAGGGGTTTGTGAAACCTTTGTTCCATCCCTCCCGGGATCCCAGGGCACCAGTGCCGTGTGCTCCCCGAATTTGCTCCGGAGCGCCCCCTGCAGCCACGGGGAAACCATTGCACCTGCCCTGCTCACTGGGAGCCGCTAGCGCCCCTTCTGGCTGTGAGCAGAACTGCACCCGAGGGGGAAAAAGGCCCAACAGCCGAGAAGGCTGGCACTGGGTTTGTGATTGTTTGCTGTTACTGCCATAGTTATTGTTGTTTGTTTGACTGGTTATATATATAATAGTAAAGAACTGTTATTCCTGTTTCCCACATCTTTGCCTAAAAGCCCTTGATTTCGAAATTATAGTAACTCGGAGGGAAAGGAGTTACATCTGCCATTCCAAGGGAGGCTTCTGCCTTCCTTAGCAGACACCTGTCCTTCAAACCAAGACATCCACCCAACCAAAGCGTCGTGATTTGCTCACTGATGTCTAGGATCTTCCTACTGGCTTCTTGTCATCTGGCCATTGTCTAGGCTCTTCTTACTAGTCCAGTGAACATCCAATGACAGTCCTTGATTTTTCCCTTTATGTAAATAAGGTCTTACACCCTCCCTTATAATTACATCATAGATATTCTGGAAGATTCCCCAATTCTCCATTTTGTCTTAACAATAAATTTATTAATAATGAACTTAATGAACTGATTAACTATTAACCTTGATAGATTTAACAATTGAACCTGATAGCAGACAAACAAATCAACTAAATTCACAAATATCTTAGCCAAACAACCAGGAGTATAATTAATTTCATAACTATTCAATTATAAAAACACTTAACAAGTGAATTAACAACTTCTATTTAAATGCAAAAGCCAACCTCCCCAAACTTAATCATAAGACCTTTCAACTCAGCTATCTCAACAGAAAGTTGGGACTTTCCAACAAGAGAAAGCCTGTAAACTTGCAAGGCTTTTATTTTATACGAGGTAGGAAAAATAAAAATATTTAAAAGCTCAGTAAAAATATTGGCATCAAACAACTGAGATTTTTGGTCAAATTTTACAGCTCCAGACCGCAAATTTCCTCCCAAATTCTAATAATCTTCAACCAAATTAAGTAAACCCAACAAGAGTGTTATACTGGGAAACACTTAGCAGCTTTTATGGTATCATAGAATATCCTGTGTTGGAAGGGACCCGCAAGGATCATCGAGTCCAGGTCCTGGCCCTGCTTTAACACAGGGATCTTAGCAGTCAAAATACAGTAAGTATATTCTGTAATAAATTATCAAGCTCTGTTTTTCCTTTCAGTGCCTCCCCTGTTGCATTTAGATGTTCACCATATTTGAGTTTTCTGTCTGGAATACAAAAAGACCAATAAATGATGAAAAGCTGACAAACCAGCCACTGGCTCCTCTTTCTCTTCTGCCAAAGTGTTCCTAGGTATCTTTGACACCAACCTTTCCCCAAAAACAGTCTCAAAAAGAATATATCAAAAACTGACAACAGCTAATTCTTTCCTCTTAATAATTTTCCTGGGCATTTATACTATATCCTTTCTGCCTACTCACTTTATCTGTCTCTGTCTCTACTGCTGGAGCCAGAGGCGGAGCACAAGGCTGAAAGCATCTTGTGAGAAGCAGATAACAAAGAGCAGTAGCTAAAGCCCCTTGGAGCAGCCTTGAATGACACGTGGCATAGCAGCATGAGAATTCCTCATATTAAAACACATTTCTATGCAGGTATCCACGTAGCAACCTTCCCTACTTCCAGCTCTTACAGTGATACTGTGTTTTCGGGATCAGCTCACAAGTTCTGCAAGTCAGGAAGTGTTTAGAAGCTACTGTCAATGCTTAGATTTCTAAATGCAGAGCTAAATAAAAAATATTTCCAAGGCATTGAATTTGAACACTGAACTCCTAGTATATACAACAGAAGCCAGCTGGAGCTGTCAGACCTTCAACACTTCTGAAAATTTGGCTTGCTAATTACTGAGTCAGGAGCCTAACAGTAGATGTTCATCCGCTGCTGACCATCCAAGCTGCTCCTTTACAGATTTCCGTACCACCAGCCTCTGCATCTGCTCAACTGAAATGCCATACTCATAGCATGCAATTACTAAGCCCATTCCTGATGGCGAAAATTATTTATGCATTTAATTCAAAATGCCTTTCAGGTCTTTTTTCCCCCCCCCCTTTTGTTTCATTATTTATTTGATGGGGACAAGAGTTGTGGGAAGCATTTGTTTTTACTGTTGTCTATCTTCCTTTGAAAAACTTGTCCAATTTGTGCTTCATGTTTATTATGGCAATATTTGGATTACGATTTGGATAAACAGCCAGGGGGAGGTTTAATTATTTGTAGTTAAGTGTTTCTCAAGGACAGGGGTCAAAACTACAGGTCAGTGCTGCTGCAACAGGAACTACAAACTAATATTTTCCGAAGCTCAGTATTTTAAATTACTTTGTATACAAACTGTCAAGAAATCAGTAGGAAGCCTCACAGTGATTTTCTCCTTAGAGCATGGTGGAAAGTGAACGAACATAGAGAAGTCACACCCTGCATGGATGTGCACATACATAGTAAAAGACAGTATCTGGGCAAATGTGTGGTGACTGACCTCACACTGAAGCAAAGCTTAGGTGCAGCTGCTCAAAGGAAGACCTATGCAAGTCCCTAGGTCCAACAGGCCCCGTGCTCATCACGCCTTCCTGGAGGTAACCTGCAGGTGCAAAATAACATACTCCTGGTGTTGGATATGGGGCTACTTTCAGTCTTGAAGCCAGTGACATTCATTAATGTGTGTCATTGCTCTTGTTCTCACCTACCTAATACTGTGCATGGTTCACTGATGCACAAAAGCCAATACTGTGTGGAAGACAAAAGTTTTACACACAGCCTAATGTTCCCTGTGCTTGGTATTCCTCTCCACACTGTAAAACACTTTTACCTCAGCAGTGGCACTGGCAACCAAAAATATTCCTTAATTAGGTATTTCCAGGTTTGTGCTGGACCACCACATCCTTATTCATGTTTCATCATGACTTCACTGATGCTTTCTGACTAGATTGGTGGTGTGTGGTTTAATGCTTCTGGACATGAGCCCCATTGCTGCAGCAAAGCTGACCAGCTGGCAGAGGCAGTTCTCCAGTTCCACAGCTGGCTGGCACCAGCAGACGGTCTGGCTCCTCGCTTAAGATGTCACTTTGTATTAGGTGATCGCCAGAGATCACGATTTTATCCTTCCCCTGATAGCACTGCTCCTGTTAACAGTTTGTGTGGCCTTTGTAGAGAGGTGTTTGCATTAGTTTCTGCATGAACCATTTTTAAGCACAGTCACATTTAGCTCTGCTTTTAGCTGAACACAATTTTCATATCATTCATTAATGTTGCTACAGCACCATCTTGAACCATTCAGACATCTCTCGAATGCTGCCCACTACATACAGTGTGGCTGCAAGGTCATTTGTGAAGATAAGCAAAAAAAAAAAAATTATTCCCTTTGACTAAACCTTCCATAACTGGTTTGGTTTTTTTGGTTTTTTAAGGGTTTGAGGGTTTTTTGAGATTTGTTTATTTTTACATTCTGCCCTAGGTCTGTAATTGAGGGTCTCAGAGGGAAGGTCAGCTTCCTTCCCCACCTTTCCTTGCTCAGGTGCCATCTACCAGGTGCTAAATTTATTCTGGGGGTTTGCCTGTTGCTCCTGCTAGGACAGGAGCCACACAACCTGTGCCTCACTGTCACAAGGGAAAAGCATATCTCTATTGGTAAATTCTCAGTTTCTCTAAAAACAATTTGGGGGGTGCTTTTACATTGGCCTCTGTACTTATCTTTTGTTGACATAAGCAGACTACCTCATTTGAGTCTTCATACTGCTATGAAAATGCAGCTCAGGAAACACTGAAGCTGTTTTAAAACCCAGCACTAAGAAGTATGCTAGAACGTCATTGTTGCACCAATAGCTTCATCTTTAAATCAGCTCTGGGACAGGGTGAGAGAAGGGAGAGCAGTACAAATATGTGGTACTTAGATTCTCCCCCTCATCAGAATTGCATTCCCAATAAATCAGCCAAGACAAACACCTTCTCCTTAGTTTCCTTGAATCTAGCCATTGCCTGAGAATCTTGTGACAACAGACCTGCAGTATGGTTAATGCACAGGGAATAACCACAGCATTTCAACCCCACTCTGCATGTGCTCAGCCCAGTGTGGTCAACCATAGTCCTTCCATGCTCAGGGGTCAGGCCCCTGCCAGACAGTGAAAGGAGGAACAGAGTTACAGATCAAAACAAGGTTGGTTACTCCATAATTACAGCCACTGATCAAGAAGAAGAACGGGACCCTGGGGCAGAGGCATGGCCTAGGCACCAGGTCTCCCTGCTCCCTGGTCACATCTACCCTAATCCTGTTCCCCATTGGTTATTTTGTGTTCCCCTACCAGGGGAGGACCCTGGTTGTCCCGTGATTGCTCAGTTCTTCAGCAGTCCCCTGGCCATGTGGCTGGAAAATAAAGATCTCTGAAACTTCTATTAAGAATCGCTTCCTATTTTGTTCCATGGGCCTCGCTGTCTAATGCATGTTGCAGGAGACCCCACTGCAACACCAATGAACAAATTTGACTTTTCCTTCTTGAAGGACAGAACTTCTTGTTTTTGTTCCTCATGCCCTGTCTTTTTAAGGTTGTTAAAAGCCATGAGTTTTTAATTTGTAAGTGCCTCATGTCAATTCCTTTCTTCAAGCACTGCAGATCAGCACTTTCAGATCCACAGATTCTGAACATTTCAGTTCTGTCAGAACATACATATATTTTATTTATTATTTTAGAAGAATAAAGCATGCTTGGCTCAGATATAATTGTATGCTACACATTTACCCTACATTATAAAAGTGATTAGCAAGTGACCTAAGCTTCACTTTAAGTGTGCATTGGGACCAGGATCTCTGTGTTGCAGATGGATACACTCAGACAGCATAGAAAAAGATTTGCTTTGCCACATGCACTTAAAATCTGATCAACATTCCCACACGTATCCCCCATACAGAAAAAAAAAGACCTCTGGAAATCATACAGGCTGTCCAATTTCCCTTAATTGAAGTTAGTGCAGATTCCTTTAATGAAATAAGATGAAACATGGCTTATCAATGAACCAATATTAAAATCCTGTGCTGTTGAAGCCGAGCTGTTTGTCACCCAACATGCTGGATCACAAGGCAGTTATCTGGGTAATAACAAACCATGAGCATTACCATGGGATTCCTCCAGATATGTCACCAAAAGATAATAGCTTACAATTCCCAAGCCACACTAATTTATGCAATTTGCTTTAATGCACCATATTAAACACTTAGAAGGCAGACACAATTTATCAAAAAAAAAAAGTCCACTTCGTCCCGCACAGCTAAATTCAAGCCCAATGCTTTACAAAGATTTATTGCTATCACAAGTGAGTTACTACCAAGGAGTGTGATCAGTTGGCAATGGGCATGATACACAGAAAAGACTCCATTACTGAAATGGTAAAGTAGGTATGTTTATTCCAGTGCTGGGGTGCATGTGGATTGCTCCACCAAATGCATGTGCGCCAGCAATACATTTGGCTTGGTACATGTTGAGTTACAAGCCACGTATTAATTAAGTTTCGAAATGCGCCTATACATAACCATTTCCTAGTCCCGCCTAGCCCCGGTTCATATTATAATGAGCCCAGAGTCATTTCCATATGGCTTGCACTTGCACAGTGCCTCATGCAGGGGTCTCCGGGATGAAGTAGGGAGTCCTCCTCACATGAAGTAAGGAGTCTTCATCAATTTGAACTTTTCACCTTGCTTCCTTGCACATGCTCCCTGAATCCCTGGCCCAAGTTCAAGCCCCAAGGCTGGTTTGACCTGGTTCTTGGGTCCAAAGCAGGATCTTTTGGTCATGGCTGCCTCTCCTTATCCTGTATCCTCCCTTTTCCTACTTGACAAATGTAATAAATGTTAGGCAAGCTATATGCATTGTTTAAGCAAGCAGCCCCTTAGTAATTCACATTAACCATTGTTTCCCTGACTCAGGCAGATGCAGGCAGGAGGTTTTGGAGCTGAGGGAACACTCACAAACATCCTCCCTGTAACTGAGGCTGCTGAAAGAGGAAGCATTAATGCTGCAGCAAAGCCAAACCAGCTCCTACAATCTCTGTTCCTCAAATCCCAGCTTTGCCTTCCATCCTCTTCCCTAGGCTTGGTTCCTATATGATTTTGCTCTGTTTGCGTCAGCAGGAAATCCAGCCCAGGGTCCTCTTCCCTGAGGGCAGGACATTGCTTTCAGCTTGCTGTGTGACTGCAGATGAACCAGTTGCAGTGATAGCCTGACAACACCACATTGCCATTACCAAAATTTGCCACGGATACAGCACAGCACCATTTGTCCCAGAAGCATTCCTACTTTACCTGTTCATAAGCAGGACTGGAAGTTTTTCAAAATATTTTGAGAAGTTATGAACAAGGTTTCACTCTCCTTTTACTGAAACTGAAGGGAATGCAGCTCTATTATTTTAACAGATACGAGCAGTAGGTTTGATTCTATTGATCAACTTACTATTTGTAATGCCACATAAGATAAAATTAAACCTGGAAAATTTCAGCATAATTTTAAAAGATTCTCCCCAAAGACGCTGGTTTAGAAAGCAAAGTTCTAGTATTCACAATCTGTGTTTTATCTCTTTTACCAAAGGATAAACAATTTCCCATACATGTATCTTAAGAATATATATTTTTTTTGCTTTTAGCCTGGGATGGAGGATACTGTTTTTCTAATAAATTCAATATTGGAGCTCCAGGATGAATTTCCCATAACTGCATCCTGAAGGATATATTTTGTGAAAATGAAAAATCAACAAAATGTTTACCTAACAAAATTGTAGCACATTCATCAATGTAAGACAGCAGCTTGCTTCCCCACTTCCAACATTCTAAGAGGCATGTTGCAATGCTGAGGCTCTGCTGGGAGGTTATCTGTAATAAAGAGCTTTCAACTGCTGGGCAGACAAAATGCCTCACTGCCAGCCAGCTGTTAACTACCATCATCTGAGTCTAATTCACTCCTCCCTTCACTTTCATGCAGAGTAGCTTTCTGCTATTTTGCTGTTTACAATGGCGCTAATTGAACTGGCTTCCCATTAAGTGCTGTCATCTAGTATCACTGCACCACTGTTACTAGGTTCAACCAGGTGCTCCCAGAGGATGAGCCACTCTTGCACTACCCTGTCTTGAGTATTTTTATTCCAGCTGATCCATAATGTGCAGAATATCATGCTGTAGAGGTTGTTTTCTCTGAGCTGCCTCCTGGGAGAAGTCCAACTACATGGCACTGCCAGGCTGGGCTGTGCGTCTGGGTCTAGAGTGCTGCTGTCTGAGCCTCCTTCACAGGGCTGTGTTGGGACCCAGAAGGCTCTTACTTCAGACTCCATGTTCATGATGTATCACAGGTGCAGGTTTGATGCCTGGCTGTGCCTTTCATTAACAAATGCACACTGAGCACATCAAATATGTGGGCCATAATAGGGCAGCCCTGCTCTTTGCAGTAAAAATAATTTTAGATGCCAGAATAAAATAAATATTTAATCTGAAGGCCAGAGTCCTACTGATTGCAAAAGGCTCAAAAAGAATCTTAGCAAAATTTCTATGTGACAAATCTGGGCGGGGGGGGGGGGGGGAGGGGTGGAGAATGTGTGAAGTGAGAGGAGAAATGTGTTGACTTCAGAATGGAAAAAAAAAATAAAAATAAAAAAGAAGTGTCTCATGAGGGAAATCTTGCACAGGCCAGTGACACCACATTACTCCATGTGCTTAAATCTTCAATTACAGGTACTATTTGTCACAAAATTATACTTATCCTCTGAGGGTAGTGTCAGGAAAATTAATACATAAACACCAGAGGTTTATGTCCAAAAAGGAGACAGAGGAGTTCTGTTACTTTGTTCGAATAAAGGGAGAGCCCATGGGACATTCCTCTGAGGTCTCTCAAATTGTTAGAGAACACAGCCCGCTTTTTATCCTAATTTCCCAGCCACATTTCCCTCTCTCTTTCCCCACTGGCTGAGGTACTTGAGAGGTACAGACTTCCCAAATTGCTTAATACAGACCGCCTTCTAATGTATACCCTCCTCCTTTTTCTTTTCCTATGAAATTTATGGTTCTTCCCGTTGCTTCTTTTGTCTCTTATTATCTATCTTTACCTATCGGCAAACTGTACTGGTTTGAAAACAAACTAGTGGGAGACACCAAGTCAGAATAACAACTTAATAGGGAAATAAAAGGAGGGGGAAAGAAAAAAAACAATAAAAGCAGATAGCACTGGATTAAACTGACAGAGTTAGGATACAACCTGGCACCCTGTTAGTCAGGGTGGTGGTGGCAGTCTAGTAGAATGGTGGCTGCAGTCCTCCCGAAGTGGCAATCCTGTAGAAAAAAGGGTCTGTTCCTCCTCAGAAGGTATGTAGCTCCTGTCCTCTGGAAATCCAGTGGGAAGGATTGTCTCTGGTGTTCAGTCTCAGATTATATCCACGATGGGATGCTTGGTTCCTCCCTCTGGGCGGAGCATCTCACAATGGGGTAACGAGTCATGAGGCCAAGTGTTGATTAGGCTCATTAACAGGAGATAGTCCGGAGGGAGTTATCTCTGAGTCAGGCGGCAGGACAATGATGGGCCATTAACAGAAAGATAGTCTGGGGGGAGGAGGCAAGGAAACACTGTCCCACCTGATTTCAAGGGCTCATGAGGATGGTAATAGAATACACTGCAACCCAGGACACAAACCCACAGTTTGTTTGTAAAGACAAATCCCTCTCACTCTTTTCAACAGTCAGTGGAATTCCTCCCATTGTTTCTTTGACCTCTCAGTACCTAGCTTTACCTATCAGCAGACCCCACAGTTTGTTGTAAGGAAAAATCCTATCTCATTCCTTTCAGTAGGAGCACAGAATTTTTAGTTTTTAATGCTCACAATCTAAAGCCATGACAATTAACCTTTTTGGTGTCTGGTGCTGTTACAATCTGGTTTAAGCCCGGAAAAGCGAAAAAAGCTAAGTCTCTGAGCATAAACTGGAAAGAGTTTAGAAGGTTCAAAATATTGCCAGAAACAAGATTAGAACCAAACGAGATTAAATGTTGATGCCGAAAATTTCAGGTATTTTATTTAACAGTAGGGAGGCAAAGGGAAAGAAAGAGAAAAGAAAGAAAGAAATAGAAAAAGAAGCGTGCGTGGGGGGTGGGGGACAGGGAGAGGTGACAGGGATTAGATGGAAGCATATCACACATCCGAGGGTCCCAACGATGTCTTGTTGCTCCCCTCTGTTACAAATGTATTGTGATGTTGGCTTTTCACGTTATATAATTGTTATGAATGTATTGTGATGTTGGCTTTTTGCATGTTACTTAATGTTGGAGAAACTTTGCCTAGGTTCTATGATGTAATGCATGGTATAGAATGTCTACTGTTTGTGTAGTCGGTTTGGAGAAGGTAGGCAGAGAGTCTTCACATTCCTGAAGTATCTTATCAAAGAAAAAGAAGACCCGAAACCAGAGAGAAGAATTGATGGAGGGAGCAGAGATGGAATGGAGCCAAGGAGGAAGATAAGGCTGATGGGATGATACTTAGAAACTCCAAAGAATTCATGAATTATGCACGATGGTGATGAATATGCAATAAGCGATGTACTTTTAAAGACCATCTTTTGGATGTAGAGGTGTGCCGTTGGCTCTGCCAAAGCACCCGGCTGTAATACCCTTTTTGCTGTTTCCTAATTGTCCCTTTTATTAATTTTTTCTTAAAATTTTACAAAGAGTGAACCTTGTTTTTCACACCTCCATCTGGTCTGCTGGTGGTGAGGGTCCCCTGTTGCTGCTGTGGCCATGCTGCCACATGCCGCCCCACGCTGCCGCATGCCACCACATGCTGCCACACACCACCACACCTCACGCCAGAGAGTACAGGATCCCATGGATTAATATATGCTTTGGGCCAGGTGGGAACACCCACGTGTTTCCCCTTGCAGGGGCTAGCTTGACACTGTCCCTTGCAACACTGAGGGTCTGCTGCATCATCTCTGGTGCTCTGGTGCAGGGTCTGGGGACCCCTTTGAAGGGGGCCCCTTTGATAGGTCATGTCACCCCCTTCTGCTGTGGATAAGCTATCGCCCCCCCCACCAGTGAGGGCCCCTCAGTTGGGCTCCTCTGCACAGTGGAGGATGAGCAGTCACTGCACCTCTGACCAGAGGATTTTCCAAGATATCCAAAGTCTCTCCTCCCCCCCACCCTTTGGTGCAAGGGTCTGTGTGAGCCTGGCAGCTAATAGCCCTGGGGCTGTGGTCTCCACCTTGGAGGTGTTAAGCTTGTGTTTTGTGAATGTCCCCAGCCCTGAGTTGTTACTTTATCTTATCTTCATCAGCAAGAGGTGTAAGCTCTCAGTCAGGATCCCATTCAGGGTGCAGTAGTCTTCTTTGCAGCTTTTGTAATACAGTTTTAAAAGTCCTTCATGAAAACGTTTAAGTCATAAACTATAAT
This sequence comes from Corvus moneduloides, assembly GCF_009650955.1. NCBI lineage: Eukaryota > Metazoa > Chordata > Aves > Passeriformes > Corvidae > Corvus > Corvus moneduloides. The sequence continues at coordinate 113,353,484 of NC_045478.1, read as the reverse complement.
ATTTCAGTCTCTGACAGGTAGTTGTTACAAATGACTCAGATCCTGAGTGGAAATGAGTTATAAAAATTCTATTGAGAACTATAAAAAATCAGCAAAGCAAAAGGGACAGCGCTGGGAGCATGACAAAATGCCAGAGGCTTGCTCACAAAATGGTGGTTCCCCTTTTTATACCCCTGAGAGTGCATCAGCCCTTATGCATAATTTACTTTCGGTTTTGCATAGTCTCGCCCTATGTCACTCCTTTTGGCACCGGTGCAGTTCCGTCGCTGTGGTTGTTGGGGTCCTCATTGGATGGAATCCCACTCCTTTTATGGTTGCATCTTAGAAGTTTGGCTAGCAACAGTTCGTCCAATGCAAAGTCACAATACTAACATTACAATAGACGAATCACCCAACCCTTGTGGAAGCCAACTTCACAGCCAGGCTGTTGTAACAACATTAACCACTTTTAACATGTACTATTATTTTAATATTTTCCAAGGCCAACATTGAAATATTTAATACCAATTCATGTAATATTTTGTGAAAGCCAATTTCCACTAACTTCTTTCTCACAGTAGTTATAGTAGGTGACTCCCTTCTGAGGGGAACAGAGGGCCCAGTATATCGATCAGAACCATCCCACAGGGACGTCTGCTGCCTCCCTGGGGCCCAGGTATGGGATATCACCAGGAGACTCCCTGAACTAATTCAGCCCTCTGATTATTACCCGTTGCTGGTTGTTCAGGTTGGCAGTGATGAGGTTGACAAGAAGGGTACCAGGGTAATTTAAAAGGATTTCAAAGCTCTGGGTTGATTGGTTGATTGGACAGGAGCATAGGTGGTGTTCTGCTCAGTCCCTTCAGTAGCAGGGATGAATGATGAAAGGAACAAGAAAACCCACTTAATCAATGAATGGCTTAAGGGCTGGTGCTATCAGTGGAATTTTGGATTTTTTGATCATGGGGCTACTTTTATGGCACCAGGTTTGCTTAAGTCAGATGGGCTCCATTTATCTAACAAGAGCAAAAGTATTCTAGCCTATGAGTTGGCAGGGGCTGATGAGAGGGCTTTAAACCAGGTTTGAAGGGGGAAGGGGATGAAATTGATGCCTTGAGAGGCCTCCTAGAAACAGACTAGACAGGAATAAGGGAATAAAGGTAGGTATTTATTTGAAAGGCCTTCAAAGGTACACCCTGGGGAGCCAGAGGCTATTGCCAAGATGGACCCCAAGATGGACGACAGGTCACGAGTTCTTCACACTTTTATAGGTTTGGTTCATTTGCATAGCAGGGTTAATTCTCCAATTAAAAACTTCAGTTTAATGATGTAATTCTCCTCAGCTTGCCCCCCTCTCAAAGGCTTTTTGGTTTATACTTTTTGGGCCTAGGACTGTCTGGGTGTCCTTGAAGAGCAGGCCTGGAGAGGCTTTGTTATATCTACCTAGCACAAGAGAGTAGAAATGAACAGGCTACAAGAAACTTCAGAGTTACACACTAAGCAGTACAGAATTTGAAAAATATAGAAATTAAGGCATCAAAACCAGGCTCTCCAGAGAGGACCCTAAGGGTGCTAAGCCAGAGTTGGGTGAAATCTGCAGCCCTCCTGAAGTGCATGTACACTAATGCACACAGCATGGGTAACAAACAAGAGGAACTGGAAGCCATGGTACAGCAGGAAAGGTATGACGTAGTCACCATCATGGAAGGGTGGTGGGATGACTCACATAACTGGAGTGCTGCAATGGATGGCTACAAGCTCTTCAGAAGAGACAGGTGAGGGAGAAGAGGTGGAGGGGTGGCTCTGTATATGAGAGGCTCTTGATACTCCAGAACTTGAGATTAATGATGATAAGGTTGAGTGCCCATAGGTAAAGATCATAGGGAAGGCCAACAAGGCCAATATTCTGGTGGGAGTCTGTTACAGACCACCCAACCAGGATGAAGAGGTGGATGAATTATTCTACAAGCAGCTGGATCATGTTTCAAGATTGCCAGCTCTTGTTCTTGTAGGAGACTTTTAACATGCCAGATATCTGCTGGGAACTCAACCAGCAGAGAAGAGGCAATCTAGGATGTTCTTAGAGTAAACGGAGAAGAGCTTCTTGTCATAGCCGGTGAGTTAGCCTACCAGGGGTGGGGCTCTGCTAGACCTGCTGTTTACAGACAGAGAAGGGCTGGTGGGAGATGTGGTGCTCAGAGTCTGTCTGGGGAACAGTGACCACGACATAACAGTTCTTAATGTTCTGTGAAACAAGGAGGGGCATCAACAAAACTTCCACACTGGACTTCTGGAGGGCAGTCCTCAGCCTATTCAAGAGATTGATTGGGAGAGTACCTTGGAAAACAGCCCTTCAAAACAAAGGGGTTCAGGAAGGATAGACATACTTTAAGAAAGAAAGAAGTCTTAAAGGTGCAGGAGCAGCCTATCCCTATGTGCCGAAAGATCAGTTGATGGGGAAGACGACCAGCCTGGATGGGCAGGGAGGTTTTGAAAGAACTAAGGGGAAAAAAAAGGGTGTATCGCTTTTGGAAAGAGGGGCAGACAACTCAGGAAATGTTTAAGGATGTCAGTAGGTCATGTAGGAAGAAAATTAGAGAAGCGAAAACCCAATTAGAACTTAATCTGGCAACTTTTGTGAAGAATAATAAAAAATGTTTTTATAAATACGTTAATGGCAAAAGAAGGGCCAAGGAAAATCTCCATTCTTTATTGGATGTGGGGGGGAATATAGTTACCAAAGATGAGGAAAAGGCTGAGGTACTTAAGACCATCTTTGCCTCAGTTTTCAACTATAAGACAGGTCATCCTCAGGACAACTGACCTCCTGAGCTGGTAGACATGGATGGGGAGCAGAATAGTTCCCCTGTAATCCAGAAGGAAGCAGTTAGTGACTTGCTGAGCTACTTAGATGCTCGCAAGTCTATGGGACCAGAGGGTATCCATCCTAAGGTGATGAGGGAGCTGGTGGAAGAGCTTGCCAAGCCATTCTCCATGATTTACCATCAGTCTTGGCTCACTAGGGAGGTCCCAGATGACTGGAGATGCCAGTGTGACCCCATCCCAAAGAAGGACTGGAAGGGGGATCTGGGAAACTCCAGGCCTGTCAGCTTGACCTCAGTGCCCAGCAAGGTTATGGAATAGATCATATTGAGTGCGGTCACATAGCACCTACAGGACAGCCCAGGGATCAGACCCAGCCAGCATGGATTTAGGAGGGGCAGGGCCTGCCTGACCAGCCTGATCTCCTTTTATGACCAGCTGACCCTCCTGGTGGATGAGGGGAACGCTTTGGATGTTGTCTACCTGATTTCAGCAAAGCCTTTGACACCATCTCCCATGGCACACTCCTGGAAAAGGTGGCAGCCCACAGCTTGGACAGGTGCAAACTCTTAGTTTAAGAACTTTGCCAGGCCCAAAGAGTGGTGGTGAATGGTGCTGCATCCAGTTGGTGGCCAGTCACTAGTGGTGTCCCCCAGGGATCTGTGTTGGGCCCAGTCTTGCTTAATATCTTTATTGATGATCTGGATGAGAGGATTGAGTCTACCAGACGACACCAAGTTGGGTACCAGTGTTGATCTGCTGGAGGGTGGGAGGGCTCTGGAGAGGGACTTGGACAGGCTGGATGGATGGGCCAAATCCAGTGATATGAGGTTTAACAAGACCAAGTGTCAGGTTCTGCATTTTGGCCACAACAACCCCCTGCAGCTCTACAGGCAGAGTGACTGGACAGAGGCCAAACAGAAAGGGACCTGGGGAAGTGTCCTCATTTAAAAGACAGGTGTCTACCAGGGAAGGTGGGAACCTTCCTGGAATGGAAAATATGACCCCCTTCCCTCCAAATTATTATAACTTTGAAATTATGGGGTGTCTTGATTGAAAGACAAGGAAGGCAGGAGTCTCCCTTGAAATAAGAAAAAAAAATGCAACCCCCTTCCCTCCAAATTATTGTAATTTTGAAATTAAGGGGCTTTCAGGCAAAGATATGAGGAATAGGAATAACAGTTCTTTACTATTTTTTATATATATATGTGTGTGTGTGTATAACAAGTCAAACAAATAACAATAACTATGGCAGTAACAGCAAACAATCACAAACCCAGTGCCAGCCTTCTCGGCTGTCAGGCCCTTTCCCCTTGGGTGCAGTTACTGTTGCAGCCGGCAGGGGCGCTGGCGGCTCCCGGTGAGCAGGGCAGGTGCGATGGTTCCCCCGCGGCTGCAGGGGGCGCTCCGGAGCGAGCTCGGGGAGCACGCGGCACTGGCGGCTTGGGATCCCAGGAAGAGATGGGACAAAGGCTTCACAAACCCCCTGGGCAGCCAATCCTGGTGTCTGGCCGGACCCTCAGGAACAGCAGGCTGGAACAGCAGGGACAAGCACAAATCCCGGGTGCCAGACGAGATGTATCCAAACTCAGGAGCTGTGGTGGGAACCCCTGGAGGTCTGGACAGGCAGGGCAGGGTGTTGCAGGGCTACAGAGTAGCGAAGGCTCAAAGCAATGGTGGGGGCAGGGTGGCCCCAGCCCGGCTCCCAGCGGGGCAGGGAAAGGTGGGCTTAGGAATCCTGGGGTTTCTCCAGTAGAAGGAAGGCAGCCGAAAAAGCAGAAGCCTACCATGCTGACGAATTCCTTCCAGCCTCTCTCTCCATCCAAACACCGGGAACTAATAGCCCACAAGCTCAGGTGAAACAGAGTAGCCAGATGGACCCCTCCCTCTGTGGCCAGGTCTTTTGTTTTTCTTAAGAACCCAGTAATTTGTCCCCTTGGCAACATGGTATGGGGAAAATTCTTTAAGAGAAAAGGAAAACAGAAGCAGAACTCCTAAAACCCCGACTTGGGGCTTTCAGGCAAAAGTATGGGAAAAGGAATTAACAGTTATTTTCTTGAACAAGACAAACAACAACAACACCACCGGCAGCAACAACAAACAGAGCAGAAACCCAGCACCAGCCTCTCTCGGCTGCAGGTGGTTTCCCCTTCGGTGCAGTTCCACTCACAGCCGGCAGGGGCGCTGGTGGCTCCCAGCTGGGCAGGGCGGGTGCGATGATTCCCCCGCGCCTGCAGGGGGCGCTGTGGCACGAGCTCGGCCACATCTCCACATGACAATGGTGACTAAGGTGACAGGGAAAAGGGGAGGTGGCTCCCTTTGCAAAACCCACAGGGAGCAGCTGGTCTCAGTGCCACTCCAGGTGGTGAGCTAGACTGTAGCACTAACCTCGGAGTGGCGAGCTGGAACAGCAGAGGCAAGCTGACCTGGGGCGGCAAACAAAGTGTAGCAATAATCCTGAAGGGGTGGCAGGAACAGCGTAGGGCTGGGCAAACCCAGGGTGTCGAGCTAAAGCGCAGAAAAAACCCTGAAGCAGTGTCAGAAACAGCGGGGGCTGAGTGGCCCTGGGAAGAGAGAATGTGGAGGGGGGTGTTTTGGGTTTCCCCTGGCTCTCACATGTCTTGTGTGATGTCCTGGTGACACCAGCAGCAGCCAGGCTCTGGCAAGCTGCCAGGAGGTGCTTCCTCCAGAGAGAGGGAGGAGGTGGGGGTCTCGGGTTTCCCCTGAGGCATCCAAGCAGATGGTGAGGGTCCCTCCCAGTGCAGTCGGGTGTTGAAAAGTCCCAGTTCAATGGCTGCTCTTGCGAGCAGAGGCTCACCCACAGTAAGGAGAAGCAGTGAAGGAAAAAACTCTGCAGTAGCAGTGAATCTTCTCCGCAGCAGCAGTCCAACACCAAAACCACAACCGTTTGTCCTCCGACCGGGGGCAAGGACTCCCTCCCCTCAGCTAAGAGACTGCTGCAGCCACACCACCTCTCCCCTTCTCCCCAGAGCCATTTCAAATGGAATTCCAAGATGCCCAGCTAGGTCTTTTGTCTCTTAAGTACCATCCATTCATCATCTCCAGGGTGACAGCTGGGAAGAGAATTCCCTGGAGGGGAAAATAAAAAGCCTAATGCCCAACAGGGTGCTGGTCAACAGTCAACTGAACATGAGCCAGCAGTGTGCCCCGCTGGCCAAGAAGGCCAGTGGCATCCTGGCCCATATCAGGAACAGATGTGTTGCCAGAAGGACAAGGAAAGTCATTCTTCCCCTGTATTTTGCGCTGATTAGATGGCACCTTGATTGCTGTGTTCTGAGTGCCTCAATTTAGGAAGGATGTTGAGATGGTGGAGCATGTCCAGAAAAGGGCAAGAAGGCTGATGAAGGGTCTAGAACACAAGCCCTATGAGGAGTGGTTGAGGGAGCTGGGGTTGTTTAGCCTGGAGAAAAGGCTCAGGGGAGACCTTATCACTGTCTGTAACTCCTTGACAGGAGGGTGTACCCAGGTGGGGGTTGGTCTCCCAGGCAACCATCGAGACAAGACAAGAGGGCACACCCTTACGCTGCTCCAAGGGAAGTTTAGGCTGCATATTAGGAAAAAGTTCTTCACTGAAAGAGTGATTGGTCACTGGAATGGGCTGCCCAAGGAGGTGGTGGAGTCACTGTCTCTCGAGGTGTTTAAGGAAAGACTGGATGTGGCACTCAGTGCCAGGGTCTAGTTGACAAGGTGGTGTTAGGTCATAGGTTGGACTTGATCTCAGAGATCTTTCCCAACCTAGTTAATTCTGTGATTGTCTGAATATAGAAGTTTGAAAGCTCTTTCTTTTCCCTTTCCCACAGTAAAAATGTATCAGTACACCACACCCATGACCTGCATAGGTGGCATCTCAGGAGAATATGCCTGTTTATACTCTAATTAGACTTAGTCTTGCCCCTTGTGCTGAGATTGTAGAGGAAATGGTATTTTCCTCATGCTTGGGATACCCATTCAAGGCGGTAAAGTGAGACCACCCTCAAGTCCTGCAAACTGCACAAAAAGAAGCAAGGATTCCTTGGTCCAAAAAGCTCTTCTATCAGTGTAAAATACCTGAATTCCCACTTCTCCTTGTAAAAAGTTGCTGAAATGCAATACTATCACCTTGCAGGTGCATTGCTCCTCCCAAAGCTGAGGCAAGGGAAAAGGTAAGAGCTGACTCTTGCCTTTGCTTTCACAGCAGCCAGGGATCATTTACAGGTGTGAAAAACGAGGTTCACTCTCCTGTGAGAATTTAAAAAGTTTAATATAAAGACAATAAGAGACACATAAAATAAAGCAAAGAGGTAACGGCTGGGTGCCTTGGTGCTCTGCCAAGAGCACACCTGGTGCTCAAGGATAGTCCTTTTTATACCATTTTTACTGTCTGTTCTTTATGCATATTCAAACTTTTCCAGGAACTGTTCTGCATGGCCACTCCTGGTTCCGCCTTTTTAGAGCATGAGAATTTCTCTGCCTTGCGGTTTTATTTCTTTTGATTCTTGGACCTGGGCTCGTTAGGTGAGAGTTGATAGTCGAGTGGGCCTCTTAATTTCCTCAGATAGTAAGGGCTGATAGCAGCTTTGGCCTCTTTGCTCCCCGGGCAGAGCGGTGATAGCAGCTCTGGGCTCCCCTGGGCCTCCTGTTCTCCGGGCAGAGCAGCCTTTGGGTCCCTTTGTTCTCTGGACAAAATGTTGATTAGCAGCTTTTCGGGCCTCATCCTCTGTTTGATTGGAGGTTCTCTTACTTGCTCACACTTGCTAATATTCTTGCTAAAAAGAAAGAAAACTACATCCACACAGCAAAAGCATTTCTAACATTATATAATATTCACCTTAATACTTGCGAGAAGCCAATATTATGATACGCGTTTATAACACAGGTAATTTCCTGCCTCTTGGCTGGAGACCTGTAACTTCCTAAATTTTAAGAAGAGAGCTCTCTTGCATGAGAAGTCCTTAAATTTATGAGTAGGTGTAAAATCCTTGTTTGGGTGTAAACTGAGGCACAGTTTTAAGACTCAGGAGCTCGTTTCTGTCTCTGCTGTTGCAAGGTAGATATAGGTACATGCTCAGGTTGTAAGAGAAGAAGGGATTTGGCACAGTGAACTCCCACAGCACTCACCAAAGTGGAAAATAAACTGTGTTCTACCAGGCCAGCATTTTAATAAGGATGAGCTCCAATTCTCCTGAGCTCACTTCCAGACCTCCAGTCTTGTAATGTTTGTGATCATTCTGAATAGCAGAATATCAGATGTGTTACATGCTGACTTCAAACAGCAGACATCTGCATTTTGGGAGATGATATGTGGCTGTTGGTGCTTGAAAAAGAGAAAGTTAGGTACATTTGGACAGATTGTTCCAAAGCTGCTCCTGAGCCAGACCCCAAGAGATGCTGATCACCTGCAGCTCTCACTGACCTTCTCCTTGTTGATGTAACCATGCTGCTGATGGTGCTGTGCTTCTGTGTTACTCACAGCTTCACTAAAAATCTTTATGGTATCTGGTCAGTTGCAGCCTACCTGAAATCTGATAATAGTACACGTCGGAGCAAGAGTGTTCACTGTGTACTGCTGTCTGCCTCTTTCATTAGTCATTTTTCAAAAATTAAGCAGAAATGCCTTTGAGTAACACATTATGAGCCACTTCAGTGTACTTCTAATCTCAGCAGTGCATTATCTATTAAATGTGCCCCATTTCTTTCAGCTAATTCATATGCTACTCTAAATTTGACCTAATGAGTACAGATTATGATACAGATCAAGAACATGCAGGGCCTTCAGGTGGTGTAAAGCAGCTGCAAAAGCTTGAAGGGTCAAAATGTACCTACCCATGAATTGCTGTTTTCTGGGAAAGATACCCTGTCTCTCCAACTTGATTCCCTTAATAAGGTTCAACCTATGCCAGCATCTGCCATCATGACATACAGCAGGATTTTAACATTCCAAGGACCTGGTAGCTGGTGTCTCATCTGTGACTCCTCAGGCAGCCTGCAAACAAGCATATGAACCATGACCAAAAATTAGGCACCAGCTCTGTTAATGAGTGGCAGTGAGACACATCTGTCCTGCTGTTTCACTGCCACTGGTTTCAGGGCAAGGGGAAGAGAGGTTTTATGTGTGCTAATAGAAGCTACTTCATAAGAAACAACCAAATGAAATAAATATTGTTCTGCCTTGCAAATATTTAATTCTGTTCTGGAAAATGGACTGGCTTCAACACAGGAGTATGTGATGGCCAACCCTGCAGAGCAGCCTGTGTGCTATGGCAGCTTTCTAAATTTGCCTGCCCTCTCCTATCAGGACAGCTGGCACTCAACAGCAGGTGAATTTGCCATACGTTTCTCCCATGAGAAAAAGACTACAATACTTTCTGCATACTTCCCTCCTTATTTACTTACTTTGCACAGCTGTCCCCTGCCATGCTATCAAAGGGATGGAAATCCTTTCCTTAAAGGTACTTGCTGGCTAAATTCTGTACTACTCCAGCACTCACTTCTCATTTTTCTCTTGGATCTCAAACTTTTCACCCTTCATTCTCTCCGTTTCACTACTCCATCTTCCTTTTGCAAATGTCACTCAGCCTTTTCTCTTATGTGTCTGTCCTCCCAAATAACTGACCTTTGATTTGTAGAGAAGAACTGTAAGTTTTATCTGGCAGTTACATGGGAAGAGTTGCCTTTGGAAACCTCCCACATTCACATTTCACTGGTTTCCCCAGGCTTTTTATTTTGTCAATCAGCATAAATTCAAACAGTCAGGGTACAAGTGGAGTCAATCCCATTTTATCAGAGGCACTGCAAAAGATTTTCATAGTTACAAACTGCTTTAAAGATATTTTTTCCCCTTAGAAATTTTAGCAAAACAGCCGAACACGTTTCTAGACATATATAGCAAAACCACAACATATCTCGAATGTTTTTGATTTTGACCTAGTGAATTCCAACACTTCAAAAAGGTTTATAATTAAAAGCTCTATTTTCTCTGGTCCTGTAAACAGTTATCAACATGTTCATAAAACTCCAGATATAAAACTCCTGACACCCTCCCATTTTTCAAGTGAAAAATTAAAGCATTGGAAGGCACAGTAATATCTCCAAGAATGTGAATCTTGATCCTATGACTTAATCATCAAATCACACTTTTCTCCCCCTCAACTGGTTATGCTTAGCCTCTGTGCTGAATAACCCTCCTGGATGTAGCTGGAGCCAATAGGCAGTGAATGCTCAATCAATCAATCAATCAATCAACAAAGAACAGTTAACCACCAAGAAAAGAAAGGTCTTTGAAAGTTATTTCTCATCTCATGAAGATAATGAAGATAATCTGGGACCCCCCAGATATGGTACAGAGACAGGAGAAAGAATAAAAATATAACACTCAGAAAAAACCCTAAGCAGTATAAAACCGGCAATGAATGAATATAAGCATGACCTCTAATTTAAACTTCCCACAGGATGTAGTTTGGTGTGTATATTTTAATTGTTGCTTTGCTTCATATCACAACCTTTTGATAAATAGTCTGTTTTTTAAAAATGCCACTGGCTTATCTGAACAGTGTCAGAACATAATAGCTGATACTTCTTAAGTAATTTTGGCCCTGCTACTTGGTCTACACATATCTTGTGGATTCAAAGTGAGCAGCTCACATAAATCTGCCAGGGACCTCTGCCAGCGAGCTGCCAAGAGTTTGAACATGTGAACAAAATCACTCTCCTAAGTAAGTAATGGGTCTTGAGCCATTACAAACAAATAATTACACTCAGGATCCTTACATTTCTCTTCTCAGCACATACTGCCAATTGGTTGTTCTATGGGAAGGATTTAGGATGGGTTCTGTAATGACACTGAAAGTAAACATTAACAATTAATGCAATTCATTATCACAGTATTTTTAAGTGAGTGCAAATTGATTTTTGAAGGGCATCCAAACCAATCTGTTCTAGAATAACTGCTAACGGCAACTTACCTCTTAGTGGTGCTTAGCATTTACTGAAATAAAAATGCACTATTCTAAAATTTATGAGAATTGATATCAGTGTTTCAATGAACTTCTCAGAAAGTGCAAATGTCCTTAGTAAGCTGCTTAGGATGGGCTTCTGATGTTGTAACTGGTATTCAAGAGACATTTTATTCCAAGATAGTTATTAAAGTCCATCAAGGCCATTTGAAGGACCTAAACAATAGTATGTAATTCAGTATGAATAAACATATAAAAATCTGATATTGTGAAGTGTTTCTCAGCTACCAGGAGCCTTGCTGTTCCTGTATTGAATCAAAAGCACTCACAAGTTCTGTCTACTATTTACAACTTCACGATCAATTAGTGCATCATTATTGGTTAATGTAAGATTTACAGGAAAGCAGTGATAAGGAAAAACAAATGCAAGCAGGAAATACACAATTATTGAAAGTCCCAGTCTTGGTAATGGCTATTTCTAATTAAATATAAATGGATGAGAAATGTCTGGCTCTAATCCTCTTGTCAGATCACCACAGGGTAACAAAATGTTAGATCACCTCACACAGGCAAACAGTTTTTCATGTAAGAAGGAAGCCAGATGTTCAGTTGACTTATTTGAATTCTGCTGAAGGAAAGTCTCTAAGTGAGTTTGAGAGACAAGACAAGTGAAACCTGGTGACAGTTTATACCATTGCAGATAAAGCAGGGCCTCAGGAACTATGCAAAGAGCCAGATCAGAAAATCATAGTTTTATCATCCTGCTAAGAAGGTGAATGCTTTCCCCCTATCAAGTCATTAATATAATGGATTATATTGTAGGTTAACCTAATGGATTATACTGTTTGCACCTAGACATTTTGGTAGATTTGGATTTGAAAACACATAAATGGAGTTCTTGTTCCTGATTCTCAATGAGTTATCCACAAGGTACAGACATTTGCCATGTGTAGTTAGAACTTATTAAAACAGGATGTATTGGTCAGTAGGGACCGAGCTCCATCCAGAACAGTATGTAGCAAAAGATAGTTGGGTAACACACATCAACTAAATACGACAAGGTGAGCACGAATATTTTTCCACACTACATCAAATTTGAAACCGAGTAAGTAAACTTGTTATCTCATGGAAACAGACTCTAGATAAATGTTTTATAGTTCTCTGTTCTTGCTAAAGAAAGCAATAATAAAGCCCCCCATATTTGAAGCATTTATAAAATCTAGTAAAAGACAGTTGTTACAAGTCTGGTCAGTGTCAGTCTGGTCACATTAATTCTTACTCAACATAAAAGCTCTAGCCATTCTATGTCTTCTCTTGTTTCCACATATTTATCTATTAAAAAAAGGTAAATTATCCTTATGCACATTTTAGATTTATGTCTTTCATTCCAGCTTTACTATTTCTCATTGGTCCATCTGCCTTATAACATTTTCATGTTGCTTTTGCCATCCAGCAGTTGGTGGTGATTACCACTTGAAAAGTTAATATTCATGGTGGAACAGAAATATCTTCTTCTTCAGCTTTTTCTAACATCCACAACAGTGATTTCCAAAGAAAATGCCATCACCATGAACAGGAGTTTCACAGTAAAGGCACACAAAATCATGCTTGGAGGCCAGGACTGGAAAGAAAAATTCTTAACTGTCTACATTTGACTCCAGCACTCACTCCAAGGTGGGTGCTGCATGCCCTGACTCCCTGGCTTTCCCAAAGGTATTCTTTTTAGATTCTCTTGAAAATCTGTGATGCTACAGGCACATTTGTACAGATCAGTGTGGGAGTTACAGGCAGGATAAGCCTTTCTATACAGTCAGATCTTTGTGTGGTTAAGAAGCTACTGAGCTGCAGTAAGTGGCACTGTGAGGGTTTATAATCCACTTTGGGGCGAAGAAGTGATAAATGATGCCTCTTTGGGTTGCACTGAAACAGGCTATGAGTGCTTATTTACATCATGAAAGCTGGAGGATGGTGACGGATGGGGCAGGTGTGGAAACTGCACAATTTGTACATCTGTCCTTCCAGCTGCAATGGAAGAAGTCACTCTCAACTCCAAACTTAGCACAGGTACTTCCAAGATCCTTCTACAGCTCAAAAGATGACTCACCTTTTTCACTCAGAATTCACTCAGAATTAGAAATTCTGTTGAAAACACTACTGTACTCTTTGAATCAGACCCTTTGTGAAATGTCACCTTTTACTCAAAGATATGTTTTTACATGCTCTGTAAATCCATCCCTTTACTCATTCCCAGCTTGTTTTTTCTTGCTTGATCTATAACTTTTTTGTAGGCATTCAAGTGTCCACAAGCACATGGTAAAAGTGATTGAGCATTCATATCCGGTAAATGGGATTCAAATGCTGGACCCTTCTCAATCACTAGTAGTCACTGATGCTTCTGTCACTCTCAATTAGCTAAATTTTGGATTTTTCTGGTATGGTAAAACTCAAAATCCTGCTCCTAAATTGTAACTTGTTCCTAGGAGCTGTGTCACAGAGAACCTAGCTGATATCCCATGTGAATCTGAAAAACATTACAGTCATCTTTCTGGACTTAGTGCATACAAGCTAATTACAGTCCCTGAACAGAAAAACACTTTATACAGGTTTGAAATTAGTGTGACTACAATAAGAAATTAAAGTGATAGCAGCAAGCTGCAGGTTTCGCAGTGTACGTATGGAGTTAACACCTAAGCTCCTGTTTTCTGCAGCAAAATATCAGGGTCAGGTTTCTCCTTAGCAGCACATGACAGGTGATGGCTACTTCTGGCTCTTTCTGGAAACAAAAAGGACCAAAGCTCTTCCTACAGAGCACTCAGCTCTACAGAGGGTCACATTTCTACATGTGAGAGATTTTCATGTTCTCTGCAGGCTCCTTGCACATTTGCTATGTTATTTCCCCCTCCCTGTTGAAGTAATAAATCCTTTGGGGGAGGACCTGCCTCTCACTGTGGTATAGAACAGAATTTTGCTTCCAATCTCAGTGGAGGCTTTAGCTGCTACTGTAAGATAAATGACAGCCAATAACTACAATATAGATGCTCTGTGGTCTTCAGAATGATCACCTGTCTGCTAAATTAGTGTTTCAGATGTCTCACCTAAAGTTTATTTGTTTCTTGTTTATTTATTAATTGAAAATACTTGTGCCCAAAGGTAAGCAATCAAAAATTACTAGCTTTCATTTGGAGGAACGGATGTCATTTTAACCCCAGCTTTTTTTTTGTTGGCTACAGTTGGCAGACCCTCATGCAGAGGCAGAATTTTTTGATTTGTTCAAGTAACAGATCACTATACACAACACCAGGCAAACCCAGGGAACCAGGAAAATTTAAAGAGAATTCCTCCAAAATACTTCAACTGCAAATCAGGCAGAACATACCTGTCACTTGTTCACTCTGACTCATGGAGTCAATCAATAAAATACACTGAGCAATTTAGTAGGTAGCTGATGCCAGCTCCTGTGGGTACAGATAGGAAGTGTACTTGATGCTACAAAGAGCAAAGTTGGTAAATTTGCTGTAGAATCACAAAAAAGTCCTTCTCTTTAATGATTTCTAACTGACAAACCTCTTGCAAAATACACTTTGAAAAGCCTTTTCCATGAATTCAGGGTTCACAAGTGATAACAGGATTATCAGCCCTGAGGCATGAGATGCACAAAACACATACCAGAAAAACTGAAACTTGAGAAAAACCTCCTATTTCCCAGCAGCTCCTCCTCTCCCATCACCTTCACAAAACATTAACCTCAAGGCTCACCCAGCCTTTCATTTCTCAAACTGTGAGCAAAGGAGAAGCCTCAGAATCTGAGATACCAACAAGCAGAATGTGAAGGGGCAGTGCTGGGACAAGATGGGTGGTCCTGCCCTCATTAGCATCCCTCCAAAACAGAGGTACCCTTAGGGATACCCTTCAGCCTATAAAGTGCTTCCTGGGGAGGCAGTTCTGAATTCTGCTTAGACCTACAGCCAATCTGGCTTCATTTGCACTGAAATTTTATTAGGCATTTCAAACAAAGAGAAGCATTTAGCTTGTTCTAATGTTTTACTAAAGTTGAAAACCTGCAGAAGTTTTCCTGTGTGAACTGCAGTTTTCCTGTGTGAACTGTTTTTAATTACTGCTGTTTTCTTTTAGCTTAATCAGAACATGGAACACCAACTTTGACATTCTTCTCAAAGCAAAATGCTGACACTGTGAATGGTGACATCATCAAAATGCTCTGATGTGTTTTATCATAGTTACTCTTTTTATTGCATTCTGTAAAGATGTAAAGAAAAATTAAAACCACTTAAATATTCAATTTGGAAAAAAATAGAAGCTGTTCTCATGAAATAAAATTCTGACTAAAACTATGAGGGGTCATGTTACGGCATGATGTCCTGCAGCAATGAAGCCCATACAACTGCACTGTTTATGTGCAACCAGTCCTGGTACTTATTTCTCTCTTCCAGAAAAACTCACATCCCAAAATCGGCCAAATTTGGGTAGAGATTTTGCACACCTCTTAAGCTTGCAGATAGACAGCTGGGTAGAAAATCCACTTCTTTTGCAGAGTATATTATGTTTTCATGTGCTGTTTATGACATTAGTTTATTTAGGGTGAGAACATCCTGTTGTGAGCTACTTTAATATGAGAAAAAAATAACTTTGTCACTGGACAGTGGATACAAACAATGTATTTTCCAAGTTTCTTTCCACAGGCTGTTTTCCACAAACTTCTTTGTTTTCTCTCAGAGGGATGAAGCACACAAAACTTATCATAATAACCCAGACAGCAGAGGGATCCTGGCTTTGGAGGAGTAGAGGACAATATCAATAGTAGAGAAAAAGTTACATATGAAGAGAGCATGATTTTGCTCTACAACCCTCTGCAGATTGACAGACAGCAGTGTATTTTGGTAATAATAATCCATCAGAAAACAAGTTTCCATCCCCCCCAAATGATAAACCCATTTGGAAGTGCAATTGAAACCAATTGATGTCAAATTTGATGAGAAGTGGCCTGTAGGTACAAAAATGCTGTTAGTGAGGATCTTCTTGTTATTTTCTAAGTCCGTGAGAGACTTTCTCTCTCACAGAAGAGGGAGCAGGGAATGTAAACAACCAAGCCACCTGCAACCTTGGAAAGTCTTGTTTATGGTATAGTAGAAAATATTTTGATAATGGATGTTTTAGGATTTTGGCCAATCACCCCCAAGGGGTGGCTGGTCCTTTGTCCAATTAGACTATGAAGAAAAAGTCTATAAAAGAGTTTGTAAAATAATTAAATAAATCAATCTTGCTGCACAATTCCTGCCTGCTGGATCTTCTCCTCCTCCTCCTCCCTATGGCTGCGGGACACGGTGATATACCGTAGGAACCAGGCCAGCTGTAATAGTGGCCTAAGGCAGAGAGCTGCACACAAATAACAATTGATCCACAGCACACAGCACTTGGCTTTTGATATTTTTCACATTAAAGGAAAAGTCCTAGGATGGATTAAACAAGTGACAGTCCAGGAATGAGAAGCAGCAATGTCTCCCTGCAGTAAAGGACAGCTGTACTCCCTCCTCCTGCCCAGTCCTTCCATGCTGGAAAGCAGGGGCACAGTCTTCATTTACTTCCTCTACTGTTTATTTCATGCACTCTTGAAATACACGTTCCTTTTGCCAACAATCACAAAAGAGGAAGTAATCAGTGAAGTAATGCATTTTGCTTAGAAAGAAGTGTAAATTCTCTAACTTTGAAGCATAACCAAATTCTCACCTCAAGAAGTAAGTAAAAGACTTTTCTTAGAGGGCAAATTTTAGCATAAATATACAGTTTCTTTCTGACCACCTCCAGACTTGGGGATAATAACTTGAAAGGAGATAAAATGTGTCAAAGGTCTGCAGAGGTCAGTATTCTCCCTCTAATTGTGAATACGGAAGTAGGCTGTTCTGTATCTTGTTAATTATTGTTATTTGTTGTCCCCCGGTATCAGTTGTTTTTCCCCTTGTTTTTTCACTTTCCTCTTTTTGCACTTTCGTGCCCTATAAGACTTCATTGTTTCCTTAGGCTCATGCCTGGCCATATGAGGAGGATCCAGCATGAAATGGATGGAAGAGCACAGCAACAGAGCAAAGAGTCAGACTTTTCCACATGGGATAGAGTCCTAGCCTTCTCCTCCTACTGTGTTTGTGGCATCTGGGTTTACTCTCCTAAGCTGCAAAGCAGAGGTTTTGCTGCTCTGCATCAAAACAAGTGAAAATACAGACTGCAAACCGTGACCTGAATCTATAATGGATGACTTCTGAAACTGTTCAGAGATGCTCCATGAATATTTTAGTTAGAGATAGGCAATAACTCAGCCTACGAATACAATGTACAGTTGCCTGTTACATGGCCAATGAACAGGTGTAGAATGGTAAATAAGCAGCATTTGTCTCCATTTTTCCAAAGAATGTCTGAACCTTCTTTGTAACTTTTGAATACACAGAAGAATAAAGCGTCTTTACTCTGGTAGGGCAGCTTTGACTCTCGTCCCACTAATTTCAGTGGGGTTGAGAGATGTTCAGGAAATCAGGTCTTGCACGGGGTCTTATATTTCAATTTTTTTCTCAGTGTCTATAAATAGAAAAGCTTCATCTTAATCTACACAAACTATATTTTCTCTTGTTTTTGTCTGGGTGTCATCAAAAGCAAGGCATAATTTATCAATATAAAGCAAAACCAGATGAGAATTTATAAACCATGTACATTGTTTCTAAAACTTAGAACAGGTGTAGTATTTATTTCCTACATAGTATCACTGGTAGAGGTATCAGTGTTTTGTGACTTCAATTATTGAAAACTACAGGTAACAAAATTTCTTCAGTACTTGAATTTTCAGTACTTCAGTATAAAATAGCATCTGAGAAACCAAGTAGAATGTGCATTATATACTTGCGTTCAAGAAATATTGTGTATGTTACTTTGAACACACTAGGGAAAAGACTACTCTAGAGCTGAGGAACTGATGACCAAAAGAAGTTACTAATACAAACTCTTCAACTAGGAATATAACAAATAAATCATATTCATAATACAGAAGAATCTCTAAGAAATGAACTGGGATGGAGCTCTGACTTTTATCCTTTCCCTGTCTGTGGATTTGGGTGTTCCCCAATGTCTTACAGAAAATATTTTTACATGGCACTTTAGCCTTAGGAGCAATCTTCCAGTCTATAAACTCCACATATAATTTGTTGGCTTTCATTTGTCTCATCAAAATTTACACTGTAAATTACACCCCCTTTCTCAGTAACAAAAAGACACCTCTAGAGTAGCTTCACTGAAGATAGCAGGACAATCCCAGCTGGGACCTAGGTTATGGCAGGATGTTCTTGTCAGTTGACCCAGAGGAGTCAGGAAAGGTGGGTAAGACACAAATCTGACCTTTTGAACTGAAATCTTGCTCAGAGATTCCAGCTAGAAAGCATTCTCCCATTTTTCCTATTTGACCTTGCTACATACAGGTCAAATGAGAGCTTCAGACAAGCCCTGCCTTAGGCTAAGATTTTTGGCAGCAGCTTGAATTTAGGCAGCCTGCACCTAAATTGCTTCAGACCACAAATTGTCAAGAATGGCAGATTAGGTCTATTATAAAATGAATTACTTATTGAATAGATAGGAGATTAAGAGTCAAAATGCCTTAAACAGAGTTACTTACTACACAGTGTAAGACAAAAAAGAACTACTATTAGATTACATGAAACAGTGCACAAGATCAGGGTACCTATATTAAAGCTAGCAAAGAAATAGTTTAGATTAGGAGTCAATGTAATTTACCACCGAAATGATGATAGTGTTCACAGAGTCCTTTCCCTCAATCCCCAGCAGAGTAACCACAAAGAGCCGGTGTCATGACTTTGGGGAGAAAGCTCCACATGTTTCCACGGAATGTGCAGAAGATTTCTGCTTTGTGATAGTTTGGTATTGCTTTTATAGTTTATAAAGTGATGTTGCTGTTATCCCCAGAGAGACAGCAAAAATCACGACATAAGTCCAGGTCAGATGATATATCCGAAGCAGAGCTAAGACTCCTTTAATGCCAAAGCCCCATCTTTTATAGCATGGATCGCAAAAGAGAAATTATGTGATTGGCCCCTTGGCTAGTCACCCACCACAGTGAGTGGCTGAGCGGTATAACCACCCATTTCAAAATATTATTCTCACAAGACTGAAAACAATTCCACCGTTCTCACAACAACCTGCACCTGTGGATAGTTTACCAAACAGTCTTTCTGTTTCTCAGTTAAAGTGTGAGAAAGGAAAAACTTTGCAGATGCTTCAGCAGCTGGAAAATTCCTCTGCTCCTGCCTTTTAGCATCCACAGTTCCCCCTTTTTGTCTGAGACCAAAAAGGTCGCGTTTGTAATCCTCTGCGGGACCCCTTGAAGCAAGGAGAACAAACACAGTGTAAGGGGTCTGTTTGACCAAACAGAATCTAAATCAGATACTGATTTAAGGCAGGTAGAGAGATCCTCCAGCAGTGCCAAGGGAAATATATCTAGCAAACCCAGCTATACGTCCAGTCATTAATTCTGAATAGCCTTAAGGGCTCTACATCAATTACTGCTTCTGGATAGCCTTAAGGGCTCCAATATTCTGCATAACATTCTGACTCCATAACACAAGAAACTTAAAATTCAGTCTCTGTTAAAATTCAGTCTCTGCTTGTAGAAGGACCAGGCTGAGGGTTGACATCCTGGTCATCATCTGAAGAATCATTCAGTGGTTGATCTGCATTCTGGTCATCATTTGAGGGTTGCCTTGGAGGTTGCCTGTTCTGCTGCTGGTGCCGCAGATTGGGCCGAACACATCTTGCAGGTAGCCATTGTACCCCAGTATCTGTGGGAATACAAGCATACCCATACCCCCAAGCAATAGCTCATACAGGCCTTTCCAGTTCTCAGTGAGTAGGTCCTGTACCCAGACCTTCGCTCAAGGCAGGTGCGTCTCCTGCAGACTGCAATGAGAGAAAATAATTCAAGATAACAGGATTATTTGAATTTGGTAGCACTGTAAAATGATTATTTGCCCGCGTCTTCTGAGAGACATAGGCAAGGCCAGTATCACCTTTCACAGAAGCACGCACGCCCAAGATCGCAAAAGCGAATTTCCAATGGGCAATGACATCACGACCTTTCTCTCCAGTATGAGCAGATGCCCACGTAACTGAGGAGAAAGTGTGAATAAACTTTTTTGCAATGCCTTAGCTTATGCAATTTTATCAGGCTGAGAAGCTACCCATGCAGGGTTAGCCAGCACATCAGCCCTAGCATTACCTTCTGTTATGAAACCTGGCAATTTGGTGTAGCTTCAGGTATGCAAAATGAATGCACTTGAGCTTGAGTATTAATCAGTGACCAAATTCAAAGCTATCTGAGATCCACTTGATAAACAGGTCGAGCAGAAACAACCTATTGAACCTCCTGCAGCACTCATCGTGCTTTGGGAGTCAATTTCCAAGGTGAATTCAACTTGGGGTCCCCCTTTTAAAATTCCAAAAAGCGGGGAGAGCTGTGCTGTGGTTAGCCTTGAAGAAAGACATAACCAATTATTGATACCCTGCAACTTCTGAGCATCATTTAAAGTCTTAATAGAATCTGAGAATTGCATATCTTAATGTTGTATATTTGGATTGTCATCATGGTACTTGTACCTTGTCCACCCCAGTGAATCTGACAATGGTCCAACGAAACAATCAAAGTAGTGTTCATGGTTCAAAAGGAGAGGCCCTGAAAGTTCTCAGTGACTACAAGGAGCAACAACTTTCTCGGATTCAGATAGAGATGAATACTCACAAAAAGGATCCTTATAACATGACTGGAGTCTAAGATGCCTATTGCAGCTGTATAAAACCACCCTGGCTGATTCCCGGGTGGTAGCTGCAACCTGGCACAGCAGGCCTGTGTCAGGGGAGCTATGCCCTGGGGAAACATTTGACTCCCTTTTGCATTCCTGGTCAAATTCCCTAAACGTATTAGAGGTTGACCATTAGCATGAAATATAGACTGGCAGTATTCTGCAACATGACCTATCCTGCTGCATCTCCTGCACAGAATAACCCTGTTCCCTTTGTTTCTCCACCTTTTCTAATTTGATTTGGAGTGCTCGTAACTCTAGGCCTCTTTTGTCCTAAATATTTCCGAACAAAACATTCAGGTTTATCCATCTGACCTGAATTGGAAAAAACCTGTTGCACAGGAAAAACCTGGACCATCCCATCTGTGTTATTATCACTACTTTGTTTCATTGTTGCATCGCATTTGCAGGCTTACTTTTTGCGCCTAGGCTCTGTTACGCAATCCTGCCATGAAGCAAGCGTTGGCGTGGCAACGCTGCTCACCCCTCCGGCCAGGAGAGTGCCCGACGATCCCCTGGGAGATTGGCATGTTGGCCCAGAAGGCGTGGCCGTGCCCCGCCATACGGCCGGGGCTGCTACTGCCGCTTTCGGCCGTGCCTGCGCTGGACTGGCAGGTGGGGCCGCGCCGGAGCTCGGAGCCTTGGCGGGCGGGGCGGCAGGGAGTGAAACCGCGGAGGCTGGAATCCGGGCGGCGCCCGGGACCCTGCGGCTCGAGTTCGCCGCCGCTTTCGCGGAGGAGTCGGGGTTACAGCAACCGGCTCCGCCGACGTGGTCGGCTCCGCCCCCGCCCCCCGTGATGCGGGCTCCCGGGGCGCAGGGGCCGACCCCCCGGCCGGCTCCACGGCTGAGGCAGGTAGCGCCACTTCCGCCCGCGCCAGCTCTGGGGCCAGGGGAGAGGCAGCGCCGGAGCCTGGAGCCTCGGCGGCTAGAGCGGTGGTGGCCGCAACAGGGGCTGGATCTGCGGTGCGCGTATGTACCGCGGTGGCCAGCTCTGACGCATACGCGGCCGGCTCCGGCGGTGTGCTCTGAATGTCTGGCGCCGCGCCCGGTTCCGGCACCGGGACTAACTGCCCCGTCTCCCGCCCCAGCGCAACAATAACCGGCTCTGCTATAATCCCCGGCAGCGCTGTGAGCTCCAATTCTATATCCTGCAGCGCTGCCAAGATTCGTTCCCCCATAAAGACAATTCGGGGAACTTGGCTCATGCCGCCACTGCGTTTGCGCCGGGGAGTCCCGATCATCTGGGCCCAACACTACGGAATCTTGCGCGGGACTGAAACTTACGGGATACGGGACCGCGGGGGACCGGGGCGGCCTGGCCGCGCCCAGAACCGACCTGGGCAGTCCCTGCAATAGCGGCACAGGGAGCTGTAACGCGGCTGGCAGCGACGCTGCGCCCGCTGGTGCCGCGCTCAGAGCTGCGGTGGGTGCTGGACCGACCTGGCAAGCAGGCGGCGGCGGATCGACCCAGGGAGCAGCGAATCCTGCCGAAACCGCCGCCACCGCGACTCCCCCAGCCCTCCCCCCCCCCTCCAGGAAGGCAATGGTGCAGCTGAGGGCTGCGCCGGTCCGGAGGGGGTGTGATCTCCCGGAACGAAAGAGAAAAGACGGTTCGTTCCATCCGTGATCGGAGGACATCCTGAGGACACAGAGTTAGGCAGTTCTTCCCCTTTTCCTCCGTCTGCAATAGTATTATCAGCTCCCATGAGTGCTATCACAGATTTTAAGACAGAGAGTACCTTATACGCGTCTTTATGTCCCATCTTTGCAGTCCACGGTTCTGTCTCACGGCTTTGGTGAGGCAGTCGCTGCGCACGCCCCATGTCTCCTAAAGTCCGATGTACAGTCGCAGGGCACCAGACCTTCTAAAGTCCGAGCGGTTGTATAGGCGTCGGACAAGCACCAGATGTCTTTGGTACCCGTCGGTTGGGACACCAGACGTCCTACGTCTGGGACACAGTTGCGGTACATGCGGCTGTTACCAGACGTGCACGTCGGTCGGTCACCAGACCTTCTAAGTCCGGTTGCGGCTGTAGTACATGCGGTGTCACCAGACTGTCTAAGTCTGGTTGCGGTCTGGTGTTACAGTGGGGGTACTGCAACACGTGTATCAGACAACGAGACCCGTGGAAAAGAAATATATATGGACCGATTCTTGATAGATGTTTCAGAAAGATGTTTATTTCTCCATCCGCATGGCTGAGGACCTGTGGAGGAACTGCTCAATCACGGGACCCGAGGGTCCTTGCCCGCGCAGGGAACACAAACCAACCAATGGGGAACGAGGCTGAGCAGGGGCGGGGGAAACCCCGTGCCTCCCCCCCAGGGCCACATGGCGGGGGGGACGAGCCCCAACAGTCTGGCACGTACCTTCTGAGAGGCTGCGGTCGCAGTACACGTCAGGGGTCACCAGATGTCACTGTTATCCCCAGAGAGACGGCGAAAATCACGACATAAGTGCAGGTCCGATGATATGGCCGAAGCAGAGCTAAGGCTCCTTTAATGGAAAGCTCATCTTTTATAGTGTGGTTCGCAATAAAGAAATTACGTGATTGGCCCCTTGGCTAGCCACCCACCACAGTGAGTGGCTGAGCGGTATAACCACCCATTTCAAAATATTATTCTCACAAGACTGAAAACAATTCCACCGTTCTCACAACAACCTGCACCTGTGGATAGTTTACCAAACAGTCTGTTTCTCAGCTAAACCATGAGAAAGGAAAAACTTCGCAAATGCTTCAGCAGCTGGAAAATTCCTCTGCTCCTGCCTTTTAGCATCCACAAAGTGAAGTGTCTGTCAGTCAGAAATTCCAGCTTATCTTTCTACATGTGCTTCCACAGCTCCTGTCACCTGAAAGCATCAATTCCATGGTGCTGAAATAACTCACTGCAAGTCAAACTGTCTTGACTGAGTCATTTCACCAAGGCTCATGTGAGGCTTATGTGAGAGTGAGATGCCCTGTGTTATTTCATCAGCTAACGAGCAACAGATAAGCTCTCCTGTGGCAGGGGGACATGTCCTGCTACAGACCTTGCCATGGACCTCACAGACTGAAAAAGCCAAGACAAATAAGTGAGCTGGTGATCACAAGGATGGCTTTTGTCTACTCTAAAAATGTCATGGCCAAACAATGCTACTGGTCAAATGTCAGTTTTGCATATATTAGGAAAGGTAAAGAGATTTTTTTACATTCTGAAAATCTCAGCTGGGGGAAAGAGAGTTTAGTACCTTAAGAAGAACAGACAAAGTAAAGAAGAGGTATTTACTTTTATAAATAAGTCAAAAATCTGCATCTTGAAGTCCATATTCCAAGTGATCAACTTGAGTGTTACCTCCACTTTTATATTCAGGAAAGCTGAAAGGACACCAGGGATACAGGCAACCAAATGCTCAGAATTAAATAGAATCAAAGTAACATATAACAAGTACTAAAGCTCAGGAAAAAAAAATCAGGATATGCCAATGTAATTGATATTCCTGTACATTAAGACATAGCCTTTTAAAACATGATATTACACTGTTTTATTTAAGAG
The DNA here is from genome assembly GCF_009650955.1 of Corvus moneduloides. Classification (NCBI taxonomy): domain Eukaryota; kingdom Metazoa; phylum Chordata; class Aves; order Passeriformes; family Corvidae; genus Corvus; species Corvus moneduloides. The sequence continues at coordinate 113,329,332 of NC_045478.1, read as the reverse complement.
CTCTTAACCCATCGTTGCTGGATATTTTACTCTTCTCACTAGACACCTATAGATTCCAGACCAAATTACTTGACATCATTTCAGATCCTAAGGTGAACACAACACTTAAATTCTCCCTGTTGGCACTCCATGCATTACTATAGCACTGCTTGGGTGAAGTCATTAAGTTCAGAAGTGGAAGGTCCAACACTAAAAACTCCGGTCTGGTGTGAGTGACTATCTGTAGGGATAAATGGCATCTCCAGCATTACACTGAGCTACTTCAAACAAGAAGGACAGATATGAGTCTGCCAAGAGAGAAGCTGCTAGTGTCTGTCACTGGAAATGTAGGGGAAGGTCCAAACATCAGCTCTTACTCCAAGCCCCTGTTTTGCTCCAGAGTACATGACAGACTATGCAGCAGTGGTGGTCTTCAGAAAAAAAACAGCAATCCAGAAGAACTTAAGTAATATCCATTTGCCATCTGACTTCCAGGAACCAGACACCTGCCTCCATGATGGCATCTTTGAAAATCTCCACAAAGCAATTTCTCAGAAATTACCAATTTACCAAGCGCCAGTGCCCCCCTTCACAATGCTAAGATGGTGAAGTGCATTATTTATGGTTTCAAATGGTACATTCTTCTTCCAAAATAATAATTGTATAACTAGGATAATGCCCTTGATTGTCTGCCTAAGTAACACTTGGGTAGTAAATAACTGTTGGCTTTCAGCCATTTGATCAATAGTCAGAGCTGACTGAAAACTTACCATCAAGGCATTCAAGAATAATTAATCTTTTCAAATAAACAAAAAATGTCACAGTAGTACTCATCTTCCTTATAATATTTTACAGTATTTTAGGTCAAAATAATAAAAAAAATCTGTCATTTCCCCCTTTTAAAAACTTCTGCAATAATGTACAAAGCAATTATGACAATATTTTCCACCTTTTCTCCTCATTAACCTCTTCCCATCATCAATCCCCTTGTACAAGTAGGTGGCTGTCAAGATTGCAATAGAGAGTTATTACCTGTGTGTAGACAATAGGTCTAGTGTTCATGCCACTGTAGCCTTAGGAAGGTTTCAGAAGGAAGTTAAGAAAATGTCTCCAGATTCCAGAGAGCTTTACAATGTGAAACAGGGGAAATTGAATCAATTTAGCATCTAAAAGAGAGGGTTAAGACTATGATAAACTTACTGGATGTGTCCACCGTGCCGTAGTGGAAGTAAATATACCCGAGTTTGGTAGCATCTCTGTACCTGTACAGCCACAGGAACATGTATTTGGCATGGTAATTGACTCTGAGTTAATTAGCTCTGATTTAATTAACTCAGGAGCTAACACAGCCTTCAGAGCAAATTTTGCAGAGAGCACTGGTTTTGCTAAACTGAAGGAGCAGAGAACTCATCTTGAGAAGTTTGAAGCCATTTGATACACTGGAAAGGATTTTTTCCTCTTGACTTCCATGTCTAATTTGGACAGTTTCCACTTTTGATAAATACATGAAAACTGTCCTTCCGCTCTGCACTGAAAAATAAAATTTCAAATCCAGTCCTTAAAACACGTTGCAGAACAAGACCCAAGGGCAGGAACTGCACCACTGAAATATCATGGATTATGATATATGGAATACTTGTGAAACAATAGGTCAGCATCAACACATCAACAGTGCACCCCAGCACTGAGAAGCTGTGTGAGGGCAAAGACTCAGACACCTGTGACTGCATATGGATACACCTCTTCAGGCTCACCATCTCTGGCACCCTTGGAATATAACAAATTGCTGAATCTCAGTGCAGGATTTGCTTAATAGCAAACTCTTGCCTCTTGGCAAATCCCACACAGTTTCTCATTACGGGATTACAAAGATCTTTTCCCTTAAGTATCCAGCATTTCTACTGGCAGGGCTGAGCTCCAAACAAGAGCAGAAGCATCTCCTGTGAAGTTTTCATGAACTCAAGGCATTTAATACCTTCTGTTTTATTACTCCTGAGCAGAGTTTGCATCTGTTGCTATTTGTCTGTGTGGGCTTTATTTCCACACTTTTAAAACATGATTACAGCAATTCTTTACATCACAATGATGTGACTTGACTATATTTCAACAGAGTGAGCAGCTTACAATTCAACATTTTAGGAGAGATTCCCCCAGACAAAATGGTGATTTAAGTATAGAAAGATTCAGTGACCAAAAGAACCCTTCAAAATACAGTTCCATACATGATATTCTGGTGAGGCTAGAAGCTCTCTTTCTACTCTCTTTAATATCTGAAGATGTTAAATGAGGAAGACTCAAAAGGAAGTAGCTAGCAAAAGTGCAACAGAGAATTATACAAGAATCAGAATATGTGAATGGAGAGTAATTTCCTGAATCTAAGCATCTACACTTGCAAAATGAAACCATTCCTTGAGAATTAAATCAGGATTGAAGATAAAGTAATTTGGTGAAGAAGCAGTAGTAGCAAACATCTATCTAGGTTAGGAACCGTGGTGTAGTATTATGTATCAAATGACTGATATTTTTCAGCTCAATCTTCTGATCAAACCAGGAAGATAAAGAAAAGAAATCAAAAGAAAGTAAATACAATAATCTGTAGCAAAGTATCTTTGTAGGTTTCTAATCTAGTAAGGAAGCAGAGGAAGAAGAACTATTAATCAATGAAGTGTTGCTTTTTGCCTTACTGATCTGCCAAGAAAGAAATCTCACATATCTGAGATAATCTACCTCATATATCTGATATAATTATTTATATACGTTGAAAGTAATGATACTGAAAAATACCATAAATCTTCCTTAATCTGATCTTTTAAAATCCATTATAATCTTTAAATACATTCAAATGGCAACAGTAATGTTGTTCTAGCAGGACTGGGAGCTTGGTGATGAGCACCCTTACTCATGGTCCCCTTCACCTCATGTAGTAAAGCTGAGAACTCATAAGTCAATAATATAATGACTGATACACAATCCTTCCTGAGCTGGGTAAAGATGGTGAAAACAGTGCACTTCCTTGCATTGCATGAGGTTGAGTAGAGACAGAAGAAACCCAGCCCACCAAGGAGAGGACTGGGCTCCAATACACTACAAGAAACATGAATGGCAGCTCATATTCCTGCCTTTTCTTCTCACATTTTCTCTTCTCCTCTGCAGCAATACATCTACTTCTTAATTTTTCAGATTACACATCCCTATTTAAAAAAAAAAAAATTAAAGTTGAGTAATGGTGTTTGCATTTTCCTGATTGTGCCATTGAGATTTCCCAGCAGGAGGAAGTGCAAAGGTTCGGACAAGCATTACCTTGAAACTCCTTAAACATGAGAGATGTTTGCCCTTTCCTTCCCTCCTTGGGGAACTACAGCGTGATGGATAACTTAGACTGGTGTAGTATAACTAGAATACATAATTCAAACCTTTTCTAAAATTTATTTGTTTAGTATTCCATTGCATGAGAGGTCAGGTGTTCCGTGGTGTTTCTTTTGGAGGAATTTTGTTCTGGTTTCCAGAAGGCCAGAATGCACCAGGGATATCTCTCTCAAAATTCCACAGAGCAATGCTAAATAGGCTGTTTCTGAAAAAATAAATCTAATCATATCTTGCAGATTCATAAGGTCTTTTAAATGAATTTTTAGATTGCTGATAAAGGTTCTTAAATGAGTTACCACTCTTTCCCAATGACTTTTCTGGATTTTGGGGTTATGTAGTTGGGTTTTTTTCTTTTTAAATGAGGTCTTGCCTCTAATTACTTTTCCCTTAGTGAGACAGTTTGGTTCAGCTGCTTTTCCAGTCAGTGGAGAGTTAAATGAGCAATGTGTAGTACCAAGAGAGCCCACATGCTCACTGCAAAAGCATCACTTGACAGCAGCGAAGAGGCTTGTCAAGCTGAGCACCTGAGTGCAGCATATTGCCAGCAGGCAGGGACACAAACATGGAATTACTGATGTAAGGTGTTGGAGACTTATTCCATAGTGGGGCGTGTCCTGGCCTTCTATGAAAGAGCAGAGCTGAGAATAATAAAAGCGGCTCCATGTGATTTTATATGGACTGGCATCTCAATCCCAGGAGCATCTTCCAATCTAGTTACATGGGATTGCACCAGCTAGGATGTCTGTCTGGCTGCTCTGAGCTGAGCAGACTGAAGTAATCTGGAAAATCCAGACTATGTGGCTAATACCTCCAAGGGCTGACATGCAGTGGAGTTACATTCCTGCATGTTCCCTGAGTTCTGGAGTCCGTCTTATTTGTGCTCTTCAGCCTCAGTGAATGTCATCTGAGTTATGTCCTCTAGGAATGAAAAGCTGAGCACTATTTGCAACCACTGTGCTGCTGCCTCAAGAACCAAAGGACGGCCCTCTGGCTTGCTTCCCTGCCTCCTTGATTTCTCATATTTGTCTTGTTAAACGAGCTCAACTGTTTGTAACCTTACCCACTGATGTCATGGCAAATATCTATCAGGCAATCACTTTTCCTCAGAGCTGCTCAGCCTGCAAGATTAATAAAGGCAGACCACACACCATACTCCACCCATTTCTTGGCACTCTAAAAAACCTCCTGCCACAAGACACCCTCCAGTTATTTCCTTTTTCTTCCTCCACTATTACTTTTTCTCCATTTCTGAGCATCGTCCATCATCATCTTAATGGAACTCTAAGCTCACACATGTTTTTTTCCCTATGACTTTCCCGTGACTTCTTGTGGTGGGGTCATTCTCCTCCTTTAATAGGTGGGGACACTGCAGCAGAATATGGTACTTGGTGTAAAGATGAAGAAAGGTATAGGCAGCTGTGGGCGTCTTCCAGAGTATAGAAGGAGGAGGATGACAAACATTAAGATACAACAGAAAATTAGGAAATAAACAAAAAAAGAAAAAAACAATCCAATTTGGCTTGGGCATTTGAGGAAACTAACGCTTTGAATACTTTCAGGGCACAAAAAGCATATAAATTGTATAATCACTATTAATAGCTTTTCTGACATCTCTCTCTGTCATTCATGTTGATCCTGTGTTTTATTTCACTAGATGGTAATGACAGAAACCAGAAATCAAACAAAAAAGAGCTATCTGTGATAGAAGCATGGCGATATGGCACAGAATGATACTCAATGCCTTTGTTATCTGTGACCGCCAGAAAGACAGGAAGAGAGAGAACACCAGGGTTGCTTTAAGATGCGTATTAACTCTCAGGTTGTCAAAGCACACCAGAAATACATCTGCAGCAAATTCCTGAAAAAGGGAATTACCTTATGTAACAGCTTCAGAGGATGAAACTACATTTTTTCTCCATAAACACAGCTTCATGATTTAGTCTCTCCTTGTCCTGGGTTGCAGTGTATTCTATTACCATCCTCAGGAGCCGTTGAAACCAGGTGGGGCAGTGTTTCCTTGCCTCCTCCCCCCAGACTATCTTTCTGTTAATGGCCCATCATTGTCCTGCCGCCTGACTCAGAGATAACTCCCTCCGGACTATCTCCTGTTAATGAGCCTAATCAACACTTGGCCTCATGACTCGTTACCCCATTGTGAGATGCTCCGCCCAGAGGGAGGAACCAAGCATCCCATCGTGGATATAATCTGAGGCTGAACACCAGAGACACTGGCTTCCCACTGGATTTCCAGAGGACAGGAGCTACACAGCCACCACTGGACTTCCTGAGGAAGAGCAGACTGTTTTACTACAGGATCACCGCTTCAGAGGACTGCAGCCACCATTCTACCAGACTGCTACCACCACCCTGCCTAACAGGGTGTCAGGTTGTACCTTGACTCTGTCAGTTTGACAGTGTTTTCTTTTACCTTTTTTTTTTCCCCTTTTTTCTTTAATTTCCATTAAATTGTTATTCTGACTTAGTGCCTCCCACTGGTTTGTTTTCAAACGAGTACATAATTTGGCGCCCAATGTGGGGCTTGCTCTGAGAAAAAGTCAGAATTACAATTTTGTATAAACAGAAATCTATTCACCATGGTGCTCAGCTGGTCTGCATGGGTACTGTATCTTGCTCTCTATATTTTTCCTCACATGGGGAACTACCTGCCTGTTGTATTACTCCTGTTAAAACCAGGGAATGGTATGAGAATTGCTTTATTGGTTTATTATGTCTATAGCATAATAACCTGTGAGGCGATGAATACCATTCGGAATATATACTCAATTTTGTTTGGCTGTCCTAGTCTGGGCTCCTATGTCTGGGACCTCTTCAACAATCACAGCCAGCCCCTGGTGGGAGGAGTAGAGAGTGGTTTCTTCCAGCCTTTCAGGCCAGGCACAGCAGTTTTTGAAAAAATTGAGTTCCCTCTGGATGTTAAGGATGGTATAATCTTCTTGTCAGTTCTCTTCTCTTTTTTCTCTATGGCCTGCATTGTGTACACCATGCTTAGAAACAAAACACTACTTAGTGTGGTGCAACGTCTGCTTGAGGAGGAGGTAAAAAGGAGCAAAGCAGCAAATACCATGTCTACACAGACTGTCACACAGAAAGGAGCCAAAAGCAAAGCAACCGCATCCATTTCTACGCAGACCGTCACAGAGGAGAAAAGAACCAAAAGCAAAGCAACCGCATCCATCTCTACGCAGACTGACACAGAGGAGAAAGGAACCAAACAAAAAGCAACAGTGTCCATCTCTACACAGACTGTCACAGAGGAGAAAGGAACCAAATGTAAAACAACAGCGTCCATGTCTACGCAGACTGACTCAGAGGAGAAAGGAACCAAAAGCACTGTCAGCGTCCCCATGCAAACCATCACTGAACCAGAACAGCCTAAATCGATTGCAGTTTCCCCCGTGCAGAAGAAGAAATCAAAAAGCAAATCAGTCCGCATAGTGACTGACGAGGATGCAGCAGGACCTTCGCACCCAGCAGAAGAGGCAGAGCCAGAGATCATCACTCGGTCGCTATCCCTGGGTGAGCTGCGAGACCTGCGGAGGGAATTCACCCACCAGATGAACGAGTCTATCCTGACCTGGCTGCTCCGCATCTGGGACGCTGCAGCCAATGACACCATTCTGGACGGAAGTGAGGCCAGGCAACTGGGATCTCTGTCCCGGGATGTGGTCATTGACCAGGGGATCGGGAGAACCCAAGAAACCCTCAGCCTCTGGCAGCGACTGCTTACAAGTGTAAGGGACAGGTACCTTTGTAAAGAAGACCTCCAGGTGTACCAAGGAAAATGGAGCACAATGGAACAAGGTATCCGGTGCCTGAGGGAATTGGCTGTGCTGGAGATCATTTTCTCAGAAGATGAGAGATTTCCTAAGAGCCCAGATGGTGTCCAGTGCACGTCACAGATGTGGTTGAGGTTCGCACGCCTTGGACCAGAGATATACTCCCGTTACCTGGCAACGCTGCAATGGAGGGAAGGCGAGGACAGGGTGGGCGTCTTGGTGAACAAACTGAGGATTTACGAGGACACCGTCACAGCCCCGTTTCGCACCCATGTCTCATCTGTGGAAACAAGCCTTTTGGCTGAGCAAGTCCGGAGCTTGATTGAAGAAGGCCATCAGAAATTGAAAAAGGAACTTAAGGAAGAGATTTACCAGATCTCACCAGAACCAACAAGAGTCTCTGCCATTAGGAGCCGGCGACCCCCAACCAGGGAGAGAGGATACACCCCACGAGGTAATCTCTGGTTTTTCCTTCAGGAACATGGAGAAGACATGAGTAAGTGGGATGGAAAACCCACCTCCTCCTTAGCAGCTCGGGTACGTGAACTAAAAAGAGGGACAACTACCACAAGAAGCGCATCTAGAGTCAACATTGCTCCGGTCTGCCGCACACAGAACTCCAGACGGTACCAGAATGATAATATGACCGATCCTCTTGAAGGGACCTCAGGAACGTATTCACCGGAAGGGAGCAACATGCACCATGACCAGGAATAGAGGGGCCCTGCCTCTAGCCAGGTAGAGGAAAGGGAGAATCGGGTCTTTTGGACTGTGTGGGTCCGATGGCCTGGCACATCTGACCCACAAAGATACACGGCTTTGGTTGACACCGGTGCTCAATGTACTTTGATGCCATCAAGGTATGTGGGAGCAGAACCCATTTCTATTTCTGGGGTGACAGGAGGATCCCAGCAGCTGACTGTACTGGAAGCTGAAGTGAGTTTAACTGGGAACGAGTGGCAGAAACACCCCATCGTGACTGGCCCGGAGGCCCCGTGCATTCTCGGCATAGACTATCTCAGAAATGGATATTTCAAGGACCCAAAAGGACATCGTTGGGCTTTTGGGATAGCTGCTGTGGAGACAGAAGATATCAGACAACTGAGTACATTGCCTGGCCTCTCAGATGATCCCTCTGCCGTGGGACTGCTAAGAGTTGCAGAACAACAGGTGCCAATCGCCACAGCAACAGTGCACCGCCGGCAATACCGCACCGACAGAGACTCTGTGGTTCCCATCCATGAGATGATTCGCAAACTGGAGAGCCAAGGGGTGGTCAGCAAGGCCCATTCACCTTTCAACAGCCCTATATGGCCAGTGCGTAAGTCCAGTGGAGAATGGAGGCTGACGGTGGACTACCGTGGCCTGAATGAGGTCACGCCACCATTGAGCGCCGCTGTGCCGGACATGTTGGAACTTCAGTACGAGCTGGAGTCCAAAGCAGCGAAGTGGTACGCCACTATTGACATTGCCAATGCCTTCTTCTCCATTCCTTTGGCAGCAGAATGCAGGCCCCAGTTTGCTTTTACCTGGAAGGGTGTGCAATACACCTGGAACCGACTGCCCCAGGGGTGGAAGCACAGTCCCACCATTTGCCACGGACTGATCCAGACTGCATTGGAAAAGGGTGAGGCTCCAGAACATCTGCAATACATCGATGACATCATCGTGTGGGGAAACACAGCAAAGGAAGTGTTTGAGAAAGGAGAGAAAATCATCCAGATTCTCCTGGAAGCTGGCTTTGCCATCAAAAGGAGCAAAGTCAAGGGACCTGCCCAAGAGATCCAGTTCCTGGGAGTAAAGTGGCAAGATGGACGACGTCAGATTCCCACCGAGGTCATCAATAAGATCACTGCGATGTCTCCACCGACCAGCAAGAAGGAAACACAAGCTTTCCTAGGCGCCATAGGTTTCTGGAGGATGCACATTCCCGAGTACAGCCAGATCGTGAGCCCTCTCTACCTGGTTACCCGCAAGAAGAATGATTTCCACTGGGGCCCCGAACAGCAGCAAGCCTTTGCCCAGATCAAGCAGGAAATCGCTCATGCGGTAGCCCTTGGCCCAGTCAGGACAGGACCAGAGGTGAAGAATGTGCTCTACTCTGCAGCCGGGAACAATGGTCTGTCCTGGAGCCTCTGGCAGAAGGTGCCTGGTGAGACTCGTGGCCGACCACTGGGATTCTGGAGCCGAAGCTACAGAGGATCTGAAGCCAACTACACTCCCACAGAGAAGGAAATCTTGGCAGCCTATGAAGGAGTCCAGGCTGCCTCAGAGGTAATTGGCACTGAAGCACAGTTGCTTCTGGCACCCCGACTACCGGTGCTGGGGTGGATGTTCAAGGGAAAGGTTCCTTCCACGCATCATGCCACCGACACCACATGGAGCAAATGGATCGCCCTCATCACACAGCGTGCCCGTATTGGAAACCCGAATCGCCCTGGGATTCTAGAAATTATAACAAACTGGCCTGAAGGTGAGACTTTTGGATTATCCTCTGAAGAAGAGGAAGAGCAAGTGACTCGTGCTGAGGAAGCCCCACCATATAATGAGCTACCGGAGACTGAAAGACATTATGCCCTCTTCACTGATGGTTCCTGCCGAATTTTAGGCGCTAATCGAAAGTGGAAAGCTGCAGTATGGAGCCCCACACGACGAGTTGCACAAGCTACCGAGGGACAAGGTGGATCGAGTCAGGTTGCAGAGCTTAAAGCCGTCCAGCTGGCTTTGGATATTGCTGAACGAGAGAAGTGGCCGAGGCTCTATCTCTACACCGACTCATGGATGGTAGCTAATGCTCTGTGGGGATGGCTGGTTCGCTGGAGAAAGGCCAACTGGCAGCGCAGAGGGAAACCCATCTGGGCCGCTGAGATTTGGCAGGACATCGACACCCGAGTAGAGAAGCTGACCGTGAAGGTTCGACACGTGGATGCGCACGTACCCAAGAGTCGGGCTAATGAAGAGCATCGCAACAACGAGCAGGTGGACCGAGCTGCCAAGGTGAAAGTATCACAGGTGGATCTGGACTGGCAGCACAAGGGAGAATTATTCCTAGCTCGTTGGGCCCATGATGCCTCTGGTCATCAGGGGAGAGATGCAACATACCGATGGGCCTGTGACCGAGGGGTGGACCTTTCCATGGACAGCATCTCACAGGTCATCCACAGTTGTGAGACCTGTGCTGCAATCAAACAGGCCAAGCGGGTGAAGCCTCTGTGGTATGGTGGACGATGGTCAAAGTACAGGTATAGTGAAGCCTGGCAAGTTGACTACATCACCCTTCCCCAAACCCGCCAAGGCAAGCACTACGTGTTGACCATGGTTGAAGCAACCACTGGATGGCTGGAGACCTACCCTGTGCCTCATGCTACAGCCCGGAACACCATCCTGGGCCTGGAAAAGCAAGTCCTGTGGAGACATGGCACCCCTGATAGGATCGAATCAGACAACGGGACTCATTTTAAGAATAGCCTCATCAACACCTGGGCCAGAGAACACGGTATCGAATGGATATATCATATTCCTTATCATGCACCAGCTGCTGGAAAAGTTGAACGCTGCAATGGACTACTTAAAACTACCCTAAAGGCACTTGGTGGGGGGACCTTCAAAAATTGGGAAGTGAACTTAGCAAAGGCCACCTGGATAGTCAATACCCGAGGGTCCATCAGTCGAGCTGGTCCTGCCGAGTCTGAACCCTTGCACACAGTGGATGGAGATAGAGTCCCTGTGGTACACCTGAGAGGTATTTTAGGAAAGACTATTTGGATTAATCCCACCTCAGGCAAAGACAAACCCATCCGTGGGATTGTCTTTGCTCAAGGACCTGGTTGCACTTGGTGGGTAATGCAGAAAGATGGGGAAACCCGTTGTGTACCACAAGGAGACCTAATCTTAGGTGAGAACGGTGTGTAGGTTTCACTGTGTATATATATATATATATATGTATGTGTGTTTTAGAGTTTAAGAAGGTATTGATTTGGGATAATGTAGATGGTAATAGAATAAGGGGTGGATAATGTCCTGGGTTGCAGTGTATTCTATTACCATCCTCAGGAGCCGTTGAAACCAGGTGGGGCAGTGTTTCCTTGCCTCCTCCCCCCAGACTATCTTTCTGTTAATTGCCCATCATTGTCCTGCCACCTGACTCAGAGATAACTCCCTCCGGACTATCTCCTGTTAATGAGCCTAATCAACACTTGGCCTCATGACTCGTTACCCCATTGTGAGATGCTCCACCCAGAGGGAGGAACCAAGCATCCCATCGTGGATATAATCTGAGGCTGAACACCAGAGACACTGGCTTCCCACTGGATTTCCAGAGGACAGGAGCTACACAGCCACCATTGGACTTCCTGAGGAAGAGCAGACTGTTTTACTACAGGATCACTGCTTCAGAGGACTGCAGCCACCATTCTACCAGACTGCTACCACCACCCTGCCTAACAGGGTGTCAGGTTGTACCTTGACTCTGTCAGTTTGACAGTGTTTTCTTTTACCTTTTTTTTTTCCCCTTTTTTCTTTAATTTCCATTAAATTGTTATTCTGACTTAGTGCCTCCCACTGGTTTGTTTTCAAACTAGTACACTCCTAAATGTTGAATATAAGCTGTCAGTAGAGAGAAGGCTCTAGAAAATAAATAGCTTTATGTGGTGAGCAGTCTGCAAGCTGCACGTACTTCTTGTAGCAGTGTTTAGCACATACATGAGAGTCAGCCAATACAAGCCCTCCTGATCCCACAGCTAGCTGGAAGACATGGAAGAGCTATGTATTTATCCTATTCTTGAACCTCCACTTGCACAAGTACAAACTTTTATGTCCACTTTTACATAGAACCTTTAGAGGTAAAACCACCCAGATTTTTCCTGCTTCCTGGAGACAAGAAATGCAACCAGTGTAAGGGTTGCACATTAATTCTTGTTTAGAGAAATGTTGATCCTTTTGCGTTTCTCTAATTTGGAATAGTACAGTCACCAACATGAGCTATATCTAAATAGCCTCAAAAAGTATTTGTAACCTGGTTTACTTTCCATGCAGAGAGATTTCTGTAACAGAGAGTTCTTCATAAATAGACAGATAATTCAGAGAAGCACTTTGAACTCATGATTTCATGGCTCCTGCGCTCTCTCTTAACTGAGCTCTAAATTTCCCTGTTTCTGTGGCAGGGAGGTGACATCTGTTCGCACACATTTGAAGTATAAAACTCAAATCTTTTAAAGTCTAGACTACCATTAAAAATCCAGCCTTGGTCAAGAGCCATCATACAGTTGTTACATTTATTCTAGTTTGGTGGGGTTTGGTTGGTTGGTTTTGGTTTGGTTTTTTTTTTAATATAAATTTATTTTAAGCATAAAATGTCTCAACTAAATTTTATCCATTTTCAATTTTCCTAATTTTGCATTTCACTCCCGCCCTGCAGCACTCCACCTCATTTCAGGGATAATCTTACCTGATTTCTTTATCCCCTCTCTCCAGACACAGTAATTATCAGCCCTGAGAAGTCAAGAGGGCAGTCCCTCACAGAAACCTTAAGAATAAGTGATTAAAAAAATTGTATAACGAGCTATTCTAGAAATAATAATTAAATTTCCCCCTGATCCATAAGATCTGGGAGCTGAAAGTTTCTTCTGTCCTGTTAAATAAAAAATGAATTTCTGTTATGGGTTTCTAAATAAAGTGCTCTGACAAATATACTAAAGATTTCTGCTGAAGTGATTTGGGTTGACAGTGCAGCTCATTGCTTCTTATTTTCTTTTCTCATTTCATACCCAGCCAAGATGACAAAAGTATAAAACCTTCAAGTAAGTTTTCTCAAGCACATGGCATTAGCAGACCTTCAACAGAAGTGGTTTAGATAGACGTGGAATGTTTTTGGAAAACCCCATTTTCCTGATGCAAGATGAAGTGTCACATTAATGGGGATTGCTGCAGCTTAATAGGAATAAATGCTACATCTGTGATAACCATAACATAACCAATGAATGGCTAAAATGCTGTTCTGCTCCTAATCTGTGACCTACTGTTTAGGCTCCCATCACTCTCAGGGATTTGTTTTCCCCCCAGCTGAATGGAAGAAAACATTTTTCTATTGAAAAGTCTTATTTTATAAAAGTAAAAAATTTGCTCTTTCATTCCTCTTTGGGAGTTTTCAAATTATGAAATCCTTCCTCTGTATCCCTCAGCCAAGGGAACAGAAGTGACATGATGCTGATACATTTTAGAAGGACAAGGCACTCAGAAGGGTGGGTGCTGCCATCACCTGCCAAGTTGCCTCAACAGAAAAACCAAGTCAGTGGGAGAGTTGGAAGCACAGAATAGGAAGAAAGTGCACTGCTGGAGGATCTTGAGCTGGCTGTTAGCCCCTGATTCAGGGTGTCTTTCAGTTCAAAGGCAAAGAAGAAGCTGGAAGGAAGCAGTGGTTTTGAGAAGCTCATCACAGACCCCAAGAAAAGATGGCTATTTTGAGAATAAATTATACCATCACTAAACAAAGGGATTTGTTTTCTAATTTTACACTTAGCTTCACCTTTCAGACAAGCAACTCAGTACTTTATATATCAGTATTTCAAATTACATGGATATTGACTTTCCAGATTGCTGGAAACTCACTGATACGTTCAGCAGCAAGGCTGTTGAGCACCCCTGCAGTGCAGAGAGTTGCTCAATCATTGGCCTCAGCCTCTTGAGAGCCTATCGAGTACAAGCAAATACTGAAATCTGCTAAAATAATGCAACTTTAAGCAAAAATAATTGCTTTAATTGCAAAGTTTGAGATGTCACCTGCAATTCAGTTTCAAGAGTAGAAATCTTTTTAAAACCCTGTACTGGCTTAGCCTTGACAGATTGAAAGTGAAGCCAAGAGTGGGGTTACCCTTTGTACACAGTGTGACATCACTGACTGCAACAGTAACTGTCAGGAAAAGAAGCAAACCCAGCCAGTCAGGTTTCATGTAACTTCTTATTAAAATAGTACTTACAAATAATACATCTTATGAAATTACAGAGTCCAGTTTTAATTCCTGAATTTTACAGCTGAGCGTTAATATTGCCACATATTTACAAATGGTGTAAAACAAGTACATTGAGATCTTTAATACAAAATAAACTTTTTTGATGGAACAAACTATCTTACATATCTATACAGAAAGCAGGGGTTTTTTTCCCAAACAAGAGCAATTAATTAAAACTAACTACGACTCTAAACTAACTACTAACTAAATCTCGAAAACATAGAAATGGCTTCACATTAAACTATTCCAGGAGAAATTGACCTAACATGTGTTACTATATATTACTACTATATTGCAGAATATTAATTATATTACTTATATTATATTGTATTATATTATATTACAAACATATTACTGCTACATTACATTATTATTATATAATAACATATATCACAAGATAGATCTATGTGATGGATTGCAGCTGGTTCTGTATTTTAACATTAAACAGTTGCAGCACTGGAACCCCACAATAAAAGTTCTTATTTAAAAATTTCAGTTTCCTTTAGGAACCCAGATGACGACCTCTTTTCTTTGGAGATGTCTCATCATCTTCATCCTCAGGATAACCAAATACTTCAAATAGACCTCTCTGCCCATTAGAAAAAGGTAAAAAAATTAAATTCTCACATTGAAAAAATACACACTGCACATCTGTTTTGCCCCCAAATCTTAGGAGTGGGCAGTAAAATTCTTGCCACACTTTCCTGTAGCTGCTCAGAAGCTAAGATTCAAATAATGCTCAGCTGTAAAAGGCAAAAAAGATGAATCACTTCCTGCATTTTATCTGCTTGAAAACACTTACTAATTCCCTGATGGGGAATAGAATCCAAAAAATGCAATCCCATCTGTATATCACATACACAGGGCACCAGCAGGGCAGGGAAGAAAGCCAAGGAGTAGCAACAATTCAATCATGCAGAAGAGGCAAAATTAACCTGTGCCCACCAGATTAGCAACAGACTCCAGTCCCACCTTATCCTCCTTAAACCTTACCCCAAACTAGTCAGGGTTTCACTCGATAGGGATTTGGGTGACTATATCCCTAACTAAGATACCCTGTACAAGGCTATTACTGACTGTGCTGCATTACACCTGGTGAAGCCCCACGAAGCTGCTCTGCTGTGCTACGTGAGGACATGAGCTTCCATACAAGTTCTCTCCCACCTTGGGGGCTGTCACCACTGTGGTCAGGGTTGTGTAAGTTGGATAGGAGCCATTGGAGCTTGCTGGTGACATTGGAGGTGCCTTCTCTTCACCTTCACTGAACCGCAGATCTTCATCCACCTGTAAGACTACTGCTTCTTTGACAAATGTCTCACCAGGCAATATGACACTGCAAGAGATATAGGACAAGTGATTAAAGCTTTGCCTGATGTTTCAGACTCAGCCAGGTCAGAAATGGCTTCCAAAGCTTTAGAATTAATTAAGCGTGTTGGAGAAGGTAATCCAGCTCCATCCCTGCTTCCATCCTAACCATAAGCTTCACCAATACCCAGGTGATAATGAGGCAGACTGAATCCTAATTAAAAAGGACAGAGCAAGATTCTGCTTTTCATAAGCTGAACAGAACATTTGATCTACTGACCACATCAGCTCTACTCAAAGAAAGGTAGATGGGTATTTGCTCTAACCCAAGAAGTTTTCAGCAAGAATGAAACCAAACCCCAATCCCAGACACCTGCTTCTGCTGCTCTCTGGGAAATTAAAAACCAACCAGCAGACCTGCAGAATGGCAGTCACTGGCAGCCTCATAAGACAGAAACTGAGCCATACCAGCTCAGTTTCTCATTTTGCTGGTCTTTTTCGTGCTCATATTTTGTCTTCAGTCCCTGGAATGTATGAATGTATTTGACAGATTCCAGTGCATCAGAGAAGTTCTCAACTACATGTGCAATAAGGAACTGAATGTCTTCCTGAATAAGAACAAATCAGGGTTTCAGTCTCAAATGTTCACATGCAGAAAATCAGAAAGCTTTTAACTTTATTTTGGAAAGTAACTGATTCCTTGTCCACAGCCAAAATATTCTTGTCAAGAACAGATGGGAAGCAATCAGATTTATTCTTAGAAAAGAGCTGAGATCTAGAAAGAATTATTAAACTTCCCTTAGAAAGGGACAATAGACTCAGCAACATCCCAGTTCTGTTTGTGACCCTTCCACTAAAACAGGGTGTTTGCTATCTTGGAAATCTGCCTTTTGTCTCTTTCCCTGCGAGGTCATGGATGTGTTAGTGCTGAGGCTGTTGCTGAACTTACCATTTGGATTGAATTCAAACAGCTCCGTCAAGGCAGACTTGAGCAGGTTGCACCTATTCCTGTTATCCAACACAGCATTTACAACTGGTTCAAACAGGTTTCCCAGAGTGATGTAACGGTTATAAAGTTCATCTTTCAGGCCAATTATCCTCCTCATAAAGTGAAGAGCACCTGTGTGAAGAAAGACATTCAAGCATTCAACAACCACATGCCAGGGCTCTCATCTTCTTGTGGAAGAATTGAAAAACCTGGTGTTAGTGTTATCCTGAGAGGAAGATGCACCCCCAAAGTGCAGAAGCAGCATTTGTTGACAGGTCACCTTTCTTTCCTTCTTGGACTTTCCTGGGTATTTGAAGGTCATCAGGAGCCATGGATTTCTTTCTCAAGTCCAGCAGCAATACACTTCCAGCATGCATGGAGTAAAACTATTAACTCTGTCCTATGCTTTTTCCCTTGTTCCCCTCCCAGAACCAGCCCTGAGTCCTTAAAGATCCTGGCTGACAGAATTTCATTCACTCTCCATAAGAAGAACCAGATTTAGGACATTATTAAGAAAGGACACAATTTCCAGTGAAATGAGGCAAGAAATCTGATTACAAAGGATCCTGTCATGAAGACTTGAAAGAATCCCTTTAGACTTCCAAAGAGACAACAATCCTTCTCCCACCAGAAACTGCATTGGTCTGTGCTTACAGACAGCTGCTACCTCTTTTTTTTACTGTAGCCAGTAAAACACAGCAAATGAACAGGAATTCTGAGTTCAGCTGTACATTGGTACTGGTACACCTTCCACACAGGACAGGCAAAGCCTTGAAGAAGGAAATCACAGCATCTCCATACTCACACAAGGCCAGAAATTTGTGTTTGGATTTCATCAAGACCAGTGTTCTTCTTAGCAGATCTTTGTTGATAATGTAAATCTTCATGTGATACTTGTGCCATTCCACACAAAAAGACAGCAGCTCCAAAACTGAGGCAAGTATTTCTGCTGTTTGATAATTATCTACAAGAAAAATTAATGCCTTAAGTTGTACAAAAAAATAAATAATGTACTGTCAGTGCACACTAAGTTGCTGTTGCAGTTCCTGACATATTTTTAGTGGATTTTTGTTTTACTGAATTGCTTTGGGAATTAGGACATTGGGTCAGAAAAAAACAACAAACACAATTGTGGCTTTACAGTAAATATTCTTTAAAATTAGACTAGTAAAACTACAACATGATTCTCAATATACATGAAGGAAGTGCATCTTTACAAAGTACACTATCAAGATACATCAGCATTCACAGCTCCAAGAAATGAAAACTGCC
The DNA here is from genome assembly GCF_009650955.1 of Corvus moneduloides. Lineage (NCBI taxonomy): Eukaryota > Metazoa > Chordata > Aves > Passeriformes > Corvidae > Corvus > Corvus moneduloides. Next base: position 113,311,618 of record NC_045478.1, on the reverse strand, counting down.
CACAGAATCCCTGTTTGAACAGCAGCTTGCAGCAAGTATATTCCCAGCACGCATCAGAAGTCTATTGCTGTTACCAGGATTGTAAGGCCCTTCAAAGGAAAAAAAATTAAAATTGTCATTACCTATTTCATACCATTCTTCTGATGTATCAGCCAGAAGCAGCGCAGTAAGAACATGAATGTAACGATCGTCGAAGATCTCGAGAAATTCAAATATTTCTAAATTCTAAAACAAAAATAACTTCATTAAACACTGGCATTTACATATAACCTTTTAAATAAAAAAGAGTAGTAACAGAAGAAACAGCCTACAAAGAATTCTACTGAGTTCTTTGGGCCTGCAGCACTGTCTTCACACAAGATCAATTTCTTTATTTCGGAAAAAATTCGTGAGACATCCAACCCACCTAGCTATCATTAAAGGAATCCCCAGCATGGATGCAAATATATACTGGAAAAAACATCAATGACTCAAAGTGCTTGACAAAGTGTCCTTAAACCATTCTGAAATGCAGTTACTTTTGCCCAGAACAACCTGCAAACCATTTTACAGGTATTCTGGTATATTACAATGTATTAAAATCTTCCAGAATTTATCATCCAGATAGAGTGAGCTATGGTCAGACAGTGCTATGGCACTGACACATGGGACTGCATGGTTTAATACCTGCACGATGCCCCAGACATACACCTTTCATTAGCAAAACTAGCTTATATTTTGCTTCTTTAAAGTCGCTATCAGACCACACTCCACTCAATAAAAACACCCTCTAATTTTTTATCCTCTGCCCACAATAATAGCAATAGAGAGTATCAGGCTTTTAAGTTTTCCAAGACAGTATCATGTCTTCTGCCATTCATATTCTCTTACACTAGCTGTGGACAGCATTTTCTCTGGATTGATCAGAGCACACAAAATCTCCATTAACTGATTATCTCCTCCAAATTCAGGGTCGGGACTACAGATCATCTGCTTAATGACCTCAATGATGAGTTGGGTATCCTGCAAAAAAAAAACCCAAACAAAGAAAACACAAAATAATTGCTCATAAGAATGGAAAGACTTCCCCACTTTCTGCAAATTTTAAAAATAAAAATTAAAACAAAACACAGAAATTGAGACTTTATTTGGCTGGTTACTTTCCTGTTTGCTCTAAAACTGGTATATTCAATAAACTCCAAACCACTTTTACTTACATTCTCACTCTGATGGGCCTCTTGCATTACAAATTCTTGGACCATGGCTGGACTAAATTCTACTAGATAAGACAATATATCTGTAGTGGCAGATCTAACTTGCAGATCATCCATTCCCTCACAAAAAAAAAGGAGATTATTTTGTTAAAGTAAATCAAGTTTGGTATTTATTATCACGTTAAGCTGCAAATAAGAGGCGAAGACTGGAGAATGTTTCGTTGCAAAAATTTTCATGAGAAACACAATAATATGGTTACAGAAAAACAACAAGGAACCAGGGAAATCCTGTCCCTACTATTTTCCTCCTTTAGAAAAGACACAAGGCTCTCTGTGAATGTGAGAGCCCTAACTTAGGCTGGAAACATTCACAACATCCTACTTGCTTGAATATCTAAGACTTTATTGATATTCTATACCTGCTATCCACAATTTATTAATTTTGTACTAAAGGACCAACTGTACAAATCAAGGTGTACAATAGTTTCTGTGCCCATTTACAGGCAACAAGAATTCAGACCTTTCCTTAAAGGTTGTGATTTTCTTGGATAAAAAACCAAAAATCAAGCTGCCACATGAAAAAATCTCTTTTACCTTTTGACTACCTTGTCACAAGGACTTCACTGCCCTCAGACTTCTGCATCACGAAAAGTAAAAATAGTAAGAGCAGTCAAGGCAGGCTGCTCCAGAGTAGAACTGTGGGCAGTTTCTGGATTCTGAGCATTACCAGAAACTTCCACTCTCAGCAGAGCAAAGCTCTCCAATCAGATTTACACAAAGGTGCTCAGCAGATAGAAAAAAAAAAAGGCCATATGGCTGTGGGCTTTTCTAGTTTTATTAAAACCAGTTCTAAGTTTTCACTTACCATTAACATTTCAAGAGTTGGAAGAATTCCCAACTTTGCCAAAGTTTGAAGCAATTCATCTCTTTCGTCAGGTAACGTGAAAGAAAAGGCACAGAATTCCTTGAAAAACCTTATCTGGTGCACGGGGGAAAAAACCATTTTGTACATATGAGTCAGAAAACTCTCTGAAAGGAGGGAACAGTTACAATTTGTACCAGGGTGTGTCCTGGCTGATTCTCCAGAAGTACTTCTAAGACTGCAGAACTCTCAGAACAGTTTCACTTTCTACTCCATCCCTCTTATTTAAAGCCTTTGAGGAACCACTAAGACTACTGACTTACCAATTCACATCTTTGCTTGCCAGCTGTAGCTTCATTTGTTAATTGTGCAAAAACTTCAGGCAAAAATTCCTCATCTTTCTGTGGAGCACACAAAAAGAACGCAAATTACACAGTGCCTCTGGAAAGTGAAAACATGATCTTTCTAGGATCCCACATTGCACAAAGTCAAACTTTCTACACTTCCATTATTTTTATCACAAGGAAGGTAAATGCTAGAGTACACTTCCAGCAGGATCATTTCCAGTCTTTCAGCACTCCTTTTGTGCAGGCGAAATAGCTCCAGGACACCAGAGCCACAGGTGAAGTTGGACACAGGGGATGATCCCTAAAGCTGATCCCTAAATTCGTCTCTACGGAGTGTGACATTTCCTTTCTTTCTCTGCCTGCCACCCCTATGCTTTGCAGTTCTGCCCATCCCACGGACTCCCTGTGGGATTTGCCACACCCACATCCACATCAAAAGGAGAGAAAAGGACAGTGCTAATTTGTTTCAGACTCCCTCGCTGCACTTTGCACTTCTTCCAGGGAAGCAACTGGTACACTTCTGACGTAAAAAGTGCTAACCAAGAGAACACTTTGACCCTACTGTACCTGCACTGTTCATACTACACTGTGAACATCCCGTGGGGATCAGTTTCCCTCTTTTGGATCTGCAGCATTGCAAAGCATCTTTTCAGTCCACCTCTGCAAGGGGACAGGGTACAAGTTGGCTGCAGCCACATTCTCCTGAATCTTACTCACAGAAAAACCAGCTCTCCCACATGCAGGCACTCTGCTTTGCCAAGATGGGAAACTTTTGTGACTATTATTTGCTTTTCAGATTCACATCGCCTACTGCTATGGGATATTTAAGGATATATAGGACAACACTGCACTTCTTGTAAAGCATTTCATGCTTCAGACTCCAAAAAACCTAGGAACATCATCATCTCTCAAGTGTTTTGGCACTTTCTGCCATCTCTCTCCACCCATTTCTCTGCACCCCTTTACTTGGAAAACAGTGTAATAAATGTCCCTGAAACAAAATACCAGAAGATGCATGTTCCTTAAATACTTCTACAAAACTAGCTCCAAAGGTTTGCTTGGCAATCAAAGAGAAGGACTTTATCTTGTTACAGCCCATAAAAAGTATTAAGATACTCACCTGAAATTTATCATTTCAAAAATACAAAATCCAAGGGATCAGAAAGAAAGGAGAGCATTCAAAACATTGTGCAAATGAAAGTGCTTGTGATTAACTTATACAGTGTTCACTAGCTGTAAATCATTTCCAAACTACAGCCAGAGGGATCTCTACAGATCCCATCTAAGCCACATTAAAAAACACTTACCTGCAACCCGTGTAAAATCTCCTCTTTGCTGGAGCTGATGAAGGAATTGAGGGTAGAAAGAAAACCCTCTTCAAAATCGGATGGATTAGGCAAGATGATGGCCTGAATGTACTGTGCCCTGGATGTCTGGCAGATTTTTTGCCTGAGTCCAGGCAAAATCCAGTCTCTGACAGGAATAACCTCCTGAAGCTTCGCTGTTTTGGTCAAGAATTCCCTGTGCCATCCTGGCTGAGCCAAACATGGATCATACTCAAGGCATCGACAACACCCAGAATACACTGGTCAGAAAACATCAACTCAAACAGAATGGCTTTGTCCAGGTACAAAATTCCTCTCACAATGTCAAACAGAAGATGCAAGCCTTCAGTGTTCTTTGCATTCTCACAGACTTGGAAAAGATGTAGGAGCTTTGGAATATAGTCTCCATTCTTCAAGGCCAGCGCTAGCTTTTCCTTATGGACACGTGAGAGGTGAACAGAGGTCACTAAGTCTGCAATCTCTCCAAGTCTATGGAGTTCACAGGTAGGAAGGTCCATCAAATGACTAATTCTACCCATTTCTTTAGGTGTCCCTCTTCTGACTCAAGAAGATCCTGGGTGACTTCTGCAGAATGACACCAATATCCAAAGGGGGCAAGAGGGAAGCAAGACAGCAGCCCACTCTGCACTGCCCTTCTGCTGCTCTGCCCCTCCAACTGCCTCAGGTGTTCTTCAGTCATTATGATGTCACCTGGATCAGAGCATTCTGATTGGTCTGTCCTTCTAACTCCCGGACTCCAGAATGCTGGGCTCATGACTGTCAAAGGTCATGGTAAATGACCAATGGCTGTTGTTTGTTGTTGACCTTTTAGAACTTCTAGAAACCCTGCCAGTACCTGCTAGAGGCCTATAAGAAGGCTGGAGAGGGCCTCTTCCCAAGGGCAGGAAGGGAAGAGGGAAAATGGCCTTAAGCTGTTTTTATTAGATATTAGGAAGAAATGCTGGACTATAAGAGTTTTGAGTCACTGGCATAGGTTGCCCAGAGAGGTTGTGGCTGCCCCATCCCTGGAAGTGTTGAAGGCCAGGCTGGATAGGGCTTTGAGCCACCTGGTCTAGTGGAAGGTATCCCTGCCTATGGCAGGGGCATTGGAACCAGATGAGCTTTTAGGTCCCTTCCAAACCTAACTATGATCAAACTGTCATCATGGAAACATGCTGGGACACTTCCCCAACTGGAGCACTGCAGCTGAGGGCTATTGGCTTTTCAGAAGTGAGAGGCTAGGAAGGGGGGAAAGGTTAAGGAAACTTCCCTGTCCAACCACCCAAGAGCCACTCTGGAGTCACTCTCACATCACCTGATGTGGGACCAAAGGCCTTCAAAGCTATACCCTCCACACTCACACAGTCAGACCAGGTTTCCTTACCAGCTTAACCCTGGGTTTCCCATAACAGAGTCACGGATGTCCAGATCCTCAGAATAGTTTAATCATGGTGCAGTAACTAAATAACAAAATAACACCTCAAGCTGGTTCCTCTGAGGAGGGACCTGGAATAAAGGAACCACTTGCACTTTTATCCCCTCACAGTCTTAAGGTCATAAAAGTCTGGGGGTCATCACCTCCTGCTGTGTCTCTGAGTGTCCAGTCTCCTGGCTGCCCCACAGGTCCCTGTGCCCTTTGTAATGCAAAGGGTAGTTCATGGCCTTTTGCCATGCACTTGGGCTCCTGCCCCACCAGAGCTCAACCTGCATCTTGTACTGCAGCTGCATCCTGAATTATCTGCACTGAATATATTCTTTAACATCTACCTCACCAACATCTGCAGGGAAGGTAATACAGCTGGCTGCAAGCAACCAAGGGCACTCCTGGAGCATGTAGAGGACAACTTCCTGATCCAGGTATTAGACAAGCCATCCAGAAGTAAGGTATTCCTGGACCTGGTGCTCACCAATGCAGAGGAGCTCATTAAAGGAGTTCAGATTGGAGGCAGCGTGGGCTGTAGTGACCAAGCCCTTGGGTGGGTTTGTGATGTCAAGGAGCGTGAGCCTGGTGAGGAGAAAAGTCAGGACCCTGAACTTTTCCAGAGCAAACTTCCAACTGTTTTTATGTATTTGGTGAATGAAGAGGCTGAGCAGAGCTGGCAGCTCTTTAAAGGCACTTTTCTTAGAGCACAAGAGCTCAGTATCCCACTGTGCAGGAAATGGAGCAAGGCAGAATGGAACCTGGCATGGCTGAGAAAGGATGTGCTCCTCAAACTTAGGAGGAAGAAAAATGCACAGCCAGGGGAAGCAGGGACAGGTGACCCAGGGAGAGTAAAGGGATACAGTTTGAAAGTGTAGGAATGGGGACAGGAAAAGTAAGGCAAAGCTGGAACAGGACTTGGCAAGGGATGTGAAGAGTAACAAGAAAGGATCCTCTAAGTACATAGGTCAGAAAAAAAAGGCCAAGGAGGGTATACCCCTGATAAGCAAGAAGGATGAACCAGTAGCGACTGATATGGAGAAGGCTGACAGACGCAATGAGTTCTTTGCCTCAGTCTTCACTGGCAGTCAGGCTTCCTGCACCTCTCAAGTCCCTCATCCTCTGTGGGGGTGTGCAGGGAGTAATACCCACTGTATGTGAAGAACAGGCTCAGAACCACTTGATGAAGCTGCATAGCCTGGGGCAGGGATAGGATGACATACATCTCAGGACAAATTTGAGAAGTGGGCCCACAAGAACCTCTTCAAGTTCAACAAATCCAAGGGCAAGGTGCTGCACTTGGGTCAGGGCAATCCCAGGCATGGGTACAGACTGAGAGGAGGCACTAGGAGCAGCCCTGTGGGGAAGGATTTGGGGCAGGAACCAGCAGTGTGCACTGACAGTCCAGAAGGCCATCCCTTTCTTGGGCTGCATCAAAAGAAATATGGCCAATAGGTTGAGGAAGGTGATTCTTCCTCTCTTCTCCACTCTGGTGAGATGCCACCTGAAGTGCTGCATCCAGCTCTGGGGTCCTCAACACAAGAAAAACATGGACCTGTTAGAGAGGGTCTGGATGATGAGAGGGCTGGAGAACCTTTCCTATGAAAACAGTCTGAGAGAGCTGGAGTTGTCCAGACTGGAGAAGAGAAGGATCTGGGGAGACCTCATTGTGGTCTTTGAGTACCTTGAAGGTGCTTATGAAAAGGAGGGAGAGGGATTTTTTGTACAGGCACACAGGGACAGGACAGGGGCCAGTGGTTCTAAACTGAAAGAGGGCAGGTTTAGACTAGATGTTAGGAATGAATTCATTAGTGCCAGGGTGGAGAAGTACTGAACACATTTCCCAGAGAGGTTGTGGCTGCCCCATCCCTGAAAGTGTTGAAGGCCAGGCTGGATGGGACCCTGAGCAACCATGTCTATTGAGAAGCATCCCTGCCCATGGCAGAGAGGTTGGAATTGTATAATCTTTAAGTCCCTTCCCATGCAAACCATTCTATGATCCTATAATTTGGACAAGATATAAAAACAGTAATAACTGTATCACGGCTCTTACCCTTATCATGTTGGCTTGGTAATAGCAGCTGGTTTTATCTTTTCAGTAAATGCAAAAAATAATTCATGTTTGTGCAACACTGTTGCAATTATTAAAGGATCAGGGGCATGGATCATTGATAGAATTATGGGATCAATAAAAGAACTGTAGCAATAGGCCTGTAAGCAAAAGGCCTGTGTGTGAGAAAAACTCTCCATGAGAAAAATCCCTGTGAGAAAGGCCTGGGAAACAAAGAGGGAGTTTGAAGATTTGCAGCTGTTCAGATAAGACCCAGAGAAGGGGAGGTAAACTCTGAATTCTTTTTATCGTAACATAACTGTAGAAGCTTGCCAATGCAAGTCCAATTATGTAGAAGTAGAAATGCGCTTTGATAAGTTTTAAGCGACTTAAGAGTTAATGAGCTGGTATACTGTATAAGTGCCTCTGGATTGCTAATAAATGGAGTTTGCTCTTATCAACCACATTGGTTTTGGACTGCAATTTTCTCCCCCCACCGGAGCCGCTGGGCCTCTTTTTACAGTTCCAACACAACACCTTAGAAATTTCGAATTACATTCTAAGTATTCTTTAAGAATAAAAGTTAATTTAAAGCTGCCACATGTCCCTTCATACCACACTCACTAGGGGCCACACTGGCCCTTCCAGCAATAGGACACATGCTACTATATAGGGAGACATCAGTGGCAATGAACAATCCCACCAGCCCATTAGGCCTGGAAAGCCTTTTGAAATCAGATGGCAATGAACAGGTCCAGTGTTTCACAATTAATGGTGTGTCCCAGCTTCTTCTACCCATGGTGATGTCTTAAAGAGCCTAGTAATGAAACAACAGACACTTTTGAGATTATATTAGTATAGGAGGTAATGTAAAGGTTGGTGTTTATTGGAGGCCTCCAGGGGCAGATATGGAAAATGTCCACAGAATGCCAACCCCCTCTCCCTCCCCCCTACCCCCCCTGGGGTGAATACAGTTTTCTAAGTTTAGCAAATCAGTATAATTGACAAAAATCACCAATTAGAGACATAAGTGGTCAGGCAAGTTCCCCTGGTTCAACTCTCCTCTGAATCCCACCCCACCTCCTTTTAGGGACTAAACGTTCTTGATGAAAATGTGTCTCAAAGAGCTGGTTTTGATCTTGGTTCCTAGGGGGAACCAAGATAGGATAGGGGCCTTGTACCCCCTGGGGCTTGGAGCTCTTCAATACATTTTGTCTTTCTGCCTAGGGAAAAAGGAAGGGAAAAGTACTGGGACTACAAATATACTAATAGGCTACAAATACATGTGTAAAGAATACAGAAAATATATAAAAGAAAAAAAGGCAAAAATCAATTCGGCATCAAAGGAAAACTGCATCTGAAATAGACATGGAATGAGTCCCATGGAAAACAACACAGAAAATTTTGTGGATGCCTTTGGAAAACAGGAGACCATGCACAGGCACAAGTTGTGATACTTTTGCTGATCAGAATCTTTTTAATAGGGAGTTTTTACTGTAAGATGTTGATTTATTTTTAGCAAAATAATCATGGTAGAAGTCAGTTTTGAGGAATTTCTTGTTTGAGCTTTAAGCTATGAAGCTTCTCTTAATAGTTGTGATACTCTGCTTTCTTTTGCCTTTGAAAACATATTTTTAAAAAAAAAGAAAGTAAGTATTATAAATGAGAGAGATTAGAATTAAAATGTTTTGAGCGTAGTCATGTATTTTTAATTTTAATTCTATGAAAATGCTCAGCTCTGGATTTTTACCTCAATTAAAACATCATAAAACCAAGAAAAATGTTTCTACTTACTCTATTAAAAATATGCAAAAATACTTCGTGGAATATGAATTGAAGGGTATTTGGTCTCCAAAGAACCAGAGATCTGTCTTTCCATTTATGTGGGGGGTGGGGGGGGAAGTGATGAAAGCATTTAATGAAAAACATCAATTTGAAATGGAAAAGAAAGGACTTTTAAGAAGACTGTCTAAAGCTTCCAGATATTAGCTATGAAGTGACAATTTTGAAACCCAGTATTAGGTTAGCTAGAAATAATTCCCACATTTCAAAATGCTGGTTTTATGAAGATCAGCTCAGCTCCATTCACAGAGGTGGTAGTGTGCAGGCAGCTGCTCTCACAAGATTATGGATGATTTACTACCTTTCAGTGATCCACAGAGGAACATGATTTGCAAGTGTGACAAAGACTTTTCCCACTACACTGTTAATCTGACTCTGGGTAACTCCTCTGTGCAGCACTGCAGACCTGAGGACATTCCCAGGTTGGTGCATCCATGCAGACTGTGACATAGTTCTCCATACATTGCATGGACAAAAATAATCACACTGCAACATTACAACATCTTCTTTAGCCTCAAAATTCTGGTGTCTGCTGAAGACCAGCGCCAGCTCTAAGAGCCAGAGGCAGGACTTGGGGTACAGAAAGTTTCCAGCTAGTGCTGGCAGATGCTTTGCTCACCATCTCCTTTAGTGGTTAAAGATGGATTCAGCTGGGACTGTTGGGGCATGGGGTGTAAGGTACAATTTTTGTTGTTTGGTTTATAATGGGTTTACTTATTTCTTGAGTTTTCATTAAAAACCTAGGCATGTTTCACATTATCACAGTTGGCTGTTCAGAGTGTATCAGCCCTGCCAAGATATTCAGGGTATCCTTCAGTGTGAACCTGATCAATATGTCATTGGGATACCCTTGGCGATTAAGGAGCTCAGACAGCCTTGTCAAGACCAGAAGCACACCCTGAATCCTGCTGATTGTCAGTGCATTCTGGGACTTCTAAATGGCTTTGCTGTTTTTTAAATCAATTCAGTGCCTGAGGAACCTATATACTTTGGAAAACAATAAATAAGTATGAAGGATTTAGACTAGAGGCATGCCCAGATGCCCAGGCATTGGCAAAGGCAGTTTCCAACAAGGAACAGCCTGGTCATTACCTCCATAGCTCCATGCTGTCTTGGGGTGATTTTATGATGATACTCTATTCCCTAATCGTCTGCTCTATGTCCAGAAATGGTTGCTGTAGCTTTAAGGTGGGGCTGGGGAAGGGGGAGCCTGGGGGCTCTGGTACCTCACTCTTGCCCCTAGTTCCCTGCTGACGGGCATTACTTTGTTGCTCAGTTTTTGTTAGCTCTGGCAAGAAAGTTTTTTTCCTTTCCCTGGCCTTGGAGGCTTCAACAGCAATCCTTCAGCAGTTTTTTTTTCTCCTGAACTGTTTGGTTTGGTTTTGGTCTGAGGTCAGAGTTGACGGAAGAAGCAGGGGACTGGCAGGGAGCCAAGGAGCCCCTCCATCCTGGCCCTGGACCTCAGAAAAGCTGAACCCACAAGAGCAAGGACACCAAATCCACCAGCTTCATCTGCTGTGAGGAGGAGACCAACATCAGAAATTCACTAGGTTTCCATCTGTTTTTTTTCCCTGAGCTGCTGTGTGAACCTTTTCGTTTTTTCTTCCCTGAGACAGAAGCCGGGCACCATTTTCTTCCTCCCTGTCACATGGTCAGCCGTTGTTTTTCTCTTTCCCTGGCATTTTGGTTTTTTTTTTTGTTCCGGTGAGTGTGTGTGTGTGTGTGTGTGTGTGTGTATGGGGAGGGCAAGGTCTGACAGTTCAATATCTAGCATTTATTCACAATTTTTTTTTTCCCATGCCGTGTTGGAACTCTGTCAATAAACGGTTAGTTTTTTTCACGTTCATCCACCAGTGTTAATCTCTCATTGTCAGAAAGGGATTGTTGAAATCTTTTTTTAGAGGAAACACTCATTCCAGAGTGTTTTCTCCTAAACTTGTCTTTAAACTGAGACACATGCCAGGCGTGATCAGGAAGGAAGAACTGCCTAGTACAGTGGAGACATTACTTTTGCAAACCCTTTTTTTTTTTTGCCAGCACTTAGCCCTTAAAACACTGTTTAAATCCACATCACCACAACCCAGAGTGGAGATGCAGAGAGACAAGCATTCCTGGGCTATATAGCTTTTATGTAACTCCAGGAATCTGGAGTCTCTGTCTGCAATTAACGGAAATTGGAGGAGCTACAGGGCTAGCAGTGGTCCATAGGAAATGCTATCTGTAGGGATGCATTTAGAAAACGCCTCTCCTTCTCAAGAAGAGCTTTGGTGCCTGATCCCAGTGCCCTGATCCCTGGAGGATGTGAGACCCCAAACCTTACCCTGAGTGAGAAACAAGAACTGGAGTTAGGATTTTGAGCAGCCCTGGCATTTTCCACTCTGGCAAAGAGCTTTCAGTTCTGCCGATGTAAAAAGATATACTTCGCTCAAGCACAGGTTGCAATTTAAAAGGTACTTCAGCAGCCAGCTAATATGCAGAAAAGACTCCACTACTGGAATAAGTAGTAAAGTAGGTATGTTTATTCCAGCGCTGGGACACATGTGGGATAGTTCCTCCAAAGTCATGTGTGCCCACAGCTGCATTCAGCTTGGTATATTTGGGTTACAAGCTCCATATTCATTAAGTTTCCCAATATGCCTATACATATTCATTACCTAGCCCTGCCTAGCCTCGCCTCGTATTACAATGAGCCCAAAAGTCATTTACATCCGCGTTACACTTGCGCAGTGTTGTCTGGTGGTCATGGGCAGGGGTTGCTGAGATGGGGTAAGGGTCTTCCTCAGATGAAGTAAAGGGTCTTCCTCATTCTGAACTTTTCACCTTCCTTCCCTGCGCATGCTCTTTATGTCCCTGGTCCAAGTCCAAACTTCAAGGCTGGTTTAAGTTAGTTTTAGGTTGCAAACAGGATCTTTGGTCAAGATTCCTTCCCTTTATCAAAGTCTTATATCTTCTCATCCTGCTTTGGTAGGCACAATAAGTGTTGAGCAAGCTGTATGCATTGCTTTTAACAAACAGCTTCTTAGCAAATCATTTAACCTCTGCTTGCCCCTCTTCCCCTGATTCACAGCAGTCCAAGTGCAAGACATTTTCTGATCTCTCTGTTCCCAAGTACTGGTTTACTGTAATGTCACAGTTTGTTCTGTCCAATAACATAGTGCTCTTGTCTTCTGGGACATCAGGGCCTGCTCCATCCACCAGACTTTAATGCACAATCAGAGAATTAAAGGAAGTAAGTGACTTCTTCAGAGTCCATTCACCAGTTCTTGCATGTACTAACAGTTGTGGAACTGTTCATTGGTAGAAATCAAGAGTACCATCTCCCTAGTACTAGAATTACAAAGAACACACTGATACCAACAACACAGAAATATGCCACTAAAAACAATGTTAGAATCCAAGGTCAGCTTTAGCTGAGCAGAGGATGCTCTATCTATTCTGTGGATGAATACTAATGTTATTTTTTCCTGATCCTCTGCAACTAGATATCAAGCAGAGCTGGTCTGTCTTCTGCTGGGGTGAAGTAAAAAATACAAACTCTGAATACCCTCAATATTTTGGAAGGTACCTTATAGAAAAAGCATTAAAGAGCTTTACAGATGCCTTAGGGCATTAACTTTGATGTTTTTCAAATCCTGTACTGCTTAGTATGATGCCTTAAGAGGCCTCCCAGAAACAGAGACTAAACAGGAGTAAGGGATTAAAAGTAGGTATTTATTTGAAAGGCCTTCAAAGGTACACCCTGGGGACTCGGAAGCTATTCTCAAAATGGACCCCAAGATGGACCCCAAGATGGGCCCAGGTCATGAGTTCTTCACTCGTTTATAGGTTTGGTTTATTTACATAGCAGGGTTAATTCTCCAATTAGAACTTCAGTTTTGCCCTCAGCTTGCCCCCCCCTCCCCCCTTAGCGGCTCTTTGGTTTATACATTTGGCCTAGGACAGTCTTGGTGTCCTTGGAAAGCAGGGCAGGAGAGGCTTGGTTATGTCTACCTAGCATGAGAGAGCAGAAATTAACAGGCTACAAGAAACTTCAGAGTTACACACTAAGCAGTACAGAATTTGAAAAATATAAAGGTTAAAACTTAAGGCATCATTTCCCCCCTTTAGAGGCTTGACAAGGCCTCTATCTTGTCAAGACTCTATTCCAAATATTCTAAATATCTACTAATAATATGTGTCTAACAGCAGTATATATCTATAAACAAGAATTGTAATTACAATCATTATAAACAATCTTTAAACCAGGGTCAGTTTGGTAACCATGAAACCAGGGTATGGAAGATACAATCAGCTTTGAATGTTATCCAATATCAGATCTAAGTTAATTCTCAAATTGTAAACTAATTTTGTTGATCTTTCCACTTCAGTTTACATGTCAATTATTAGTTTTGTATCCAAATGAATGCCTTTGGATACACTTTGGACTAGAACCATATGCAAAATTTAGTTCCAAACCTGAGCCAGGGTTATCAACTCTGTAGATAATAAGGACAGGAAAAATAATTTAAACTACATCATCTTCGTTTGTATCGGTATCTGTTTTCTCAGTTGTTTCAGGAGCAGAAGCCTTCTTAACTCTGGAGTAGTGAATCCAGGGTCCTTTGTCAGCAGCTTTGACTGCGGTGAGGGTGGTCAGCAAAATCTGGAATGGTCCTCTCCACTTGGCCTGTAGAGGATCACTGTCCCACCACTTAACAGACCCGGTCTCCAGGCTGGAAGGGATGTGCAGGTGTGTCCAGTCCTATGGGTCTGGATAACACGATGTAGTTCTGGAGCTTCTGCAAACTAGAACCTAAAGCCATTAGATATCTCTGCAAATCAAGTTTTCCCCTCATGTGAATTTCACCTGGAACATGTGGAATTTGATACGGCCTGCCATACAATATTTCATAGGGACTGATGTTATCCCTCCGCCTCGGTTTTATGCGGATCCTCAGTAAAACTATAGGCAAGGCCTGAACCCACGTCATGGATGTCTCTTGACAAATTTTGCTGATTTGTGCCTTAAGGGTCCCATTCACGCGTTCCACCTTACCGCTTGCTTGGGGTCTGCAAGGTGGTGCAGATCCCAAGCAATTCCCAAAATCTGGCAAACTTCTTGAAACACATTTGCTACAAAATGTGGTCCCCTGTCCAAGGACATACCCAAAGGAACCCCAAACCTTGGTATTGTATGATTAAGCAAAACTTTTGCCACCTCCCTGGCTGTATTAGTGCGACAGGGGTAAGCTTCAGGCCATCCACAGAAGGTGTCAACCAACACCAGTATTTACCTGTATCCTTCTTTGTGTGTAACTCAGCAAAGTCTATTTGCCAGTAATCTGCCAGGAAGGTCCCCTGCCTCTGTTATACTCCTAACACAGCTCTTTTCCTTGTATCAGGATTGTTTTTGCAGCAGATTTCACACTTGCTCACTACTGATTGTACAATATCTGTCATTCCTTTTTCTATTACTACATTTTTCAGAGGTTTCAGAAGATTTTTCAACCCCGAAATGTGTGCTTTCACGTTCTCTTCGAGCTAGCTCTCGAAGATTTAGAGGTGGGACTACAACCTGATTTGCAGGTGTAACAGCCCATCCATTTTGTGTGATCTCAGCCTTAAGAAACTTAATTAACTTGTGGTCTGCCTAATCATATTTTGGGGTGAACCCTGACAAATCAATCTTTTTTTGTGGAATTACTGCAAGAATACCTTTTTCTGCAGCCCTTGCTGTTTCATCAGCAAAGCAATTTCCCAATTCTGGAGTGGTTTTCCCTTTCTGGTGACCCCTACAATGCATGATAGCTACTTCTGTGAGTTTTTTGATGCTCTCTAAGAGGGCAAGGAGTTGTTCAGCATGTTTGATCTGGTTACCTTGAGCGTTCAACAGTCCTCTCTCCTTCCAGATGGCTCCATGGGCGCGGACAACACTAAGTGCACATTTAGAGTCAGTCCATATATTTGCTTTCTTTCCTTCGCTCAGGTCTAGGGCCCTTGTCAGTGCAATCAGTTCAGCTTTCTGTGACGACACATCTGCCGGCAGGGCCTTCGCCTCGATCACCTTGTCCTGGGTTGTTACTGCATAACCTGTCATTAGTTTACCATTTCTCATGAAGCTGCTCCTGTCTGTAAACAGCTCCCAGTCTGGATTTTCTAGGGGCATGTCCTTCAGGTCTGGTCTGCTGGAATAGACCTCCTTGCTTGTCTGCAGTCATGCTCAGGCACATCGTCAGTTAAGGTAGGGGACAGAAACATGGTAGGGTTAACAACAGAAGTTGTTTTCAGGGTAACATCATCCTGTTCTAACAGCAGTGACTGATATCTAAGCAGCCGGTTGCTGGACAGCCAATGTCCTCCTTTCTGTTCCAGTACTGCGGCTACTGTATGTGGCACATACACTACAATGTGTTGTCCAAGGGTGAGTTTCCAGGCCTCTTGAATCAGGATGACAGTAGCTGCCACGGCCTTCAAACACCCAGGCCACCCTTGGCTAACATTGTCCAGCTATTTGGAAAAGCAGGCCACAGCCTTCCGTTGATTTCCGAGGCGCTGTGCTAATACGCCCAGTGCCACATTAAGTCTCTCATGTATAAAAAGTTCAAAAGGCTTAGTCAAGTCTGGTAAGCCCAGTGCTGGAGCTGACATTAGAGAGTGTTTCAGCTGTTTAAATGCAGCCCTTGTGCTTTCAGTCCAAATTATAATGCCATTTTCAGCTGCTTTTATTGCTCCATACAAGGGTTTCACCAACAATTCATAATTTGCTATCCACAAATGACACCAACCTACCATTCCCAGAAAGGCTTGCATCTCTCTCACGGTGTGGGGCTCTGGAAGTTGGCAGATGGCTTCTTTCTAATCCTTGCCGAGCTGTCGGTGTCCACGGAAGATCTCAAGACCCAAGTAAACTACTGTTGCCTTGGCAATCTGTGCCTTGTCTTTGGAAACTCTGTACCCACTGTCCCAAAAAGTTTAACAAACTTACAGTGAACTGGTCTTAGCTGCAATCAAGATGTCATCAACATAGTGAAGGATAACCCCTCCTGGCTCTTGTCTCCTCCAATCTTCTAATTCCTTTGCTAGCTGGTTTCCAAATATTGTTGGGCTGTTCTTGAAACCCTGGGGTAGTACTGTCCAAGTAAGCTGACTTTTCCGCCCTGTTTCGGGATTTTCCCACTCAAAAGCAAAAAGGTCCTGGCTGTTTTTATGCACAGGAATGCAGAAAAATGCATCTTTCAGGTCCACAACAGTAAAGCACCCTAATTCATCTGTCTGTGGTCAAATGTGTGTATGGATTGGCAACCACTGGGTGTGTGTCCTCTGTAATTTTGTTAATTGCCCTCAAATCTTGGACTAACCGGTAACTTTTACCATCAGCTTTCTTTACTGAAAGGATTGGCATGTTATACCTGGACTCACATTGCACTAATAACCCATGCTGGAGGAATTTTTCAATTATAGGTGCCAGTCCTTTGCGACTTTCTAATTTTAAAGGATATTGTTTTTGCCTTACCAGTGTAGCTCCTGGTTTGAGTGCAATGCTCACTGGTTCTGCCTGTTTGGATCTTCCTTGAACATCACTGGCCCACACAATCAGATTGACAGCATGTTCAACTTCAATGGGAATTTCACCACATCTGTCCTGTATAAATAGTGCAGCAACTTTGATAAATTTAGTTTCTGGAATGATAACTCGTACGCCCTCCCCTCTTTTAAATTTAATTTCAACTTCCAATTTTTCTAACAAGTCCCTCCCCAGCAATGGTTTAGGGGAGTTAGGCATATAAAGAAATTGATGAGTTACCCAGTGCTTCCCCAGTTTAAATTTCAAAGGTTGGAAGAAAGGCTGTGTTTCAGTTACCCCTGTTGCCCCAACTACATGAACAGTTTCATGACTCAGTTTCCCTTCTGAGTATTTAACACAGAATATGCTGCGCTGGTGTCTACCAGACATTCTATATTATCTTTCCCCAGCTTGGCTATAACCGAAGGCTCCGCTGGGGGAGAAGCCTCCGGTCCCCATCATTCTGAGTATGAGTTTTGTTCCAATGGGAGCTGTGGAACTGGGGGTGTCTTCTTCAACATTGGACAGTCAGCCTTCCAATGCCCTTTCTTCTTGCAATAAGAGCATGTGTCTTTGTCCCTAGGGGGAGAGGCTTTCTTAGATGACTTTTCCTGACTATCCTTCTTCCTGGGACAGGGTTTACCTTTGTTACTGGAGTCTCTATCTTGAAACACTATCCCAGCTACTTCTAACTATTTATTCATGTCTTGGACCCCTTCTAACTTTTGCAACTTTCTTCTTATATTGTTTGAAGCCTGACCCATAAACAAATAAGCCAGATGATTTCCCCCTTCCACTGTATCAGGATGTATGTTTGAGTATTTGGTAGCAGCTTCTCTTAACCTATTCAAAAAATCAGTAGGAGTTTCATTAGGACCTTGCTTCACTTCATAAAGCTTTGCCCAGTTAAGAGGAATTAACAGGCTACAAGAAACTTCAGAGTCACACACCAAGCAGTACAGAATTTGAAAAATATAGAGGTTAAAACCTAAGGCATCAAGTGTGTAACTCTGAAGTTTCGTGTGGCCTGTTAACTACTGTTCTCTCATGCTGGTTAGACAAAACAAGCCTCTCCAGGTTTGCTCTTCAAGGACACCAGGCCCCAAAATGTGTAAACTAAAGCCTGGGGGAGGGGCAAACTTGGGGTAATTACATCATTAACTGAGGTTATAATTGGAGAATTAACCCTGATATGCAAATGGACCAGACTTAAAAAAGTGTGAAGAACCCATGACCCAGGTTCCATCTTGGGTGTAGCCTTTCGACTGCACAGAGTGTACCTTGAAGGCCCTTCAAATAAACACCTACTTTTATTCTCTCACTGCCTAGTCTCTGTTTTTAGATGGCCACCTCAAGGCATCATTACACATCTAGTAAGTAAATACTCATTGTGAGCTTGTAAGTCAGAAATATATCTTTTTAAATTAAAATATTTTAAATGTGTTTTAAAAACAGAATTGTTGAATTTCTCAAAGGGAAAGAAATGCAAGACCATAGAATGCCCAGTTGTTTCCACACAGTCAAATGAACTGCTTCCCTAGCAATGCTCAAGGGTTTTTGCTGCATGAGAAGATCAGTGGAAAGAGTACAGCTGTGGCATTTATTTGGTGAAGAGAGATTAAGGACATTATGCAGGAGATAAGGATATGTACGGCCCTTATTGCAAGAGCTCCAAATGCCTTGAGACCTGTGTGATCTGCCAGACTGGACTGAATGCAAAATGGACCTGACTAATCCTTGCCAACCTTGCAAGATATCCATCACAGAAACATAGAGATGTTCAGCAGTCTTTGCTGTTAAAGCAAAAGAATTTGCTTTGTTCTAGGCCCTCTTAACATGGTTAACAGAAGGAGGATTGCAGTAGCTAGACATATCACCCTGAGGAACTGAGGAAGGCAGAAAAGAGCCCCTAAACTGCCTTCAACATCCATTATCATTACTATAATTTCATTAGATATTTTCATATGTTATCATTAGCTGTAGTACTGTAGTTTTATTATGATCACAATTAATCTTTCTTACCCAGAATAAGAAATTCCAGAAACCCACACATTCCAGCCTCAAAAAAACCCCCTTTCATGCTCTTCTTTTTAGATTCTTAGATCGTGATCTGAGCCCTGTGTTGAATTCTAGTGACAAGCATTTCTACACTGAAATTTTTTTTCATTAAATCTGTTGGATCTAAAGTTTCTCCCTCTGCATTTTTGCAAAATTATAACAAAACAGGGTTGACAGAAAAAGACACAGGAAGCAAATGTTGGGGTGGATGCCCATTCAGGTGCATTCAGGCAGAAAACCCTCTCACTCCAGTCTAATGAAATTTCAAGCACAAAAAACTGTGGCCAGGCTGGGTAAGACTAGTAAAGCTCATTATTTTATATTAAGCCACAGTACAATCAAGTATATTTTCTTGGAAAAGACAGAGCATCTCAAGATCCTGAACTGGCACAGAAAAATGGGTGAAAGTTTCTGATATACTAGAAAGCAAAGTTAAGGAATGTGCACATTTGCCATAAAATTGTAGTTCTCAATTCTGCCACCAGCCTCAATGACAGTGGTTAGAAGCTTTCCTGGGTCTGCTGGGGAAGAGGTTGGAATTTAAAAAAAATCACTCCAGTGTTCAATCTTAAAGCACCACTGTATGTTACAGTCAAATGGCAGAAGAGCCTTTGGGTATTAAACAGATTAAGAGGTTTTAAGGGTGGCATTTTTGGACAACTTGCATGTCACACTTTCTGCCTTTTGTATTTGAGCAGCACTTAGGAACAGACTGAGGATGAAAATGCTTTAGTTTTAAAATAACCTATTTCAGCTTTATGGCTCCCTAGGAGAAGCATCATCCTCCTTAGAAATGAAAGGGATCTATGTGATACAATTATTTATGAGGGAAAAAATTTACTTTGTGCTTGGTGAACACTAAATACAGCGTGCAAGTCTCCAGCAGATCTCCTTCATACACACCTTGCTGTCAGTTTGCAGACACCTAAAGCTGTACAGAGTAGAGGGTTGGGCAACAGATGTGTAAGGTTAGGGGAAAATCTTTTCACCCACCTTACACATGTGAGAATAGGAGAGCAGGCAGGATGGGTGTCCTGCTGGTAGGGCCTCCAGGGCATAGCTGGGACATGAGAAGGACAAGGAAGTTCATGTGGGATGCAGAAGGTACTCAGCCTCCATCAGTCCCAGCAAGTCAGTGTTTAGGGGAAGATGATCAGAATGAAGTAAATTCAGTCCTGCCTACATCAAAAAACCCTTCCCAGAAGTACTAAAGCTTTAATTAAATTGCTGTTTTCAGTCATTTGATCTTAAAGACCAACTTCTGTTCTGGGAATTTCGTCTTTTAGCAACCCTAGTATATTAGAATAGCATAGTTTATATAATTAAACCAGTCTCACAGCAAATTCCAGACTGTGCTGTGCAGCACAGTAGTCCCTGGGCAATCTGCACCTTATTCAAAATCTGCTCTTTGCTTAGACTGTACTTGGTGATGGTGGGTGAAATGCTTTGAGCCAGAGAAGGGACAGAAACGTGTAAAATGCATCCTTTCCTGGCCATCTGGGCCCTCTCACCTCCAAGTGAGGCAGCCTTGGGTCCAAATGCTACATGGCAAGTATCATTCCCTCATTTAAGATGCATGAGGGTGGTTTACTAAAAATCAGACCCAAAGGCAAGTACATACAGGTGAACTAGCCCAGTGCTTCTGGGATTCCTTCACACCACAGTTGGAATGAACCAAAACAACTGCCTTGAAATGAACTAGAAATACATCTATGTAGACACTAACAAGGGATTTGGTCCCTCTGACTTAATCACATTTCAGTTTATTTCCTTACTTCTCATATTCAGAGAGACACCATTTAAATCAAATACTACATTTCAAATTATGTCCCTTATTGAGACTAAAGAAAACAAATCCCTGGCTGTTACTTACTTTACAGTTCTTTTGCAGGTACTGCAATTCTCATTATTCAAACATAATCCAAGGGGAAAAACTAATGTTCTTAATGTAATTATATTTCAAATGCTTTACTTTCATGTCATTAAATCTCTGGTATCTTCCTCCCACTCTCCAAGCATCCTCTTATGTTGTTGCTCTTCAATGGCTGCTGCCTGTGTGACCAGCCTTCCCAGCTAGGGAGCCACTAATACTGCAAATATCGCTGTATTGCCATTAATGGAACACACAGCAAGGTGCCCAAACAGCTGAAATGATTTCTTCCAAACTGTAATCTCTTGAATTTATTGACCATGAACTTGAAATGACACTTGCTGTTGTGCTGCTTGTTCATTGCTCCTGAGAAAAACAATCCCCGTTAAACTTTTTTCCCTATAAAATCTTGTCAGAAGATTCTTTTTCTTTTTTTTTTTCTCTTCCACCATTCCACTGCTCCTTTTTACCTCTCTCCTAGTATTCATGAGTAATGAATTAATATTGCAATCATTACCTCAAGGAAGGATCAGGTCTGTGGTGAATAGACAGTAAGACTGCAGAAATCTGATGCCCATCACTGCCCTATCACAAGGAACTACAGGAAGTCAGCACAAGTCACTTGAAGTCTTCCATAAAATGACGGAAAAGTGGTCTATACTCTGACCCCAGTGGTCTTCTGGGAATCCCCCACAAGAAAATTTCAGTTCTAGAAAATGACCTTTTTTTAAAAGTAATTTTTCAGAAGTAAACTCCCAAAACATGACCATGGATAGAGATCAGGATGATTAGAATTATCAGGATCAAAACATCTATACTTCTGGGTTATTTTGCCAGAGAATATTGATGTTCTTGTCCTGAGCTTTCATGGGTATCTTCCGCTGTGGTGCTGATGAAGGACAACACAGAATTCCTCACAAGCACAATGCAACAAGGGCAGCTTCCCAGAACTGAGTGACATTTGGTTCATGCAGAGCCTTGTGAAAGGAAATCCTTCAAACACTACAGTGGATATATACGGATTAAAGAACAGGAGTAAAGGTGACTATTAAGATTTTAAGGTGCTGATACTGCAGCTGTGAAGTGGCTTTTAAAACAAGGTGATTTCAAAGTGCCTGAATCCAGAGTAACATATCAACCAAGGTGTTGGTTTGAAGGCGATTAGGACAGTATTCATGCAGGAGCAAACCTCCTGCCTGTTTGAGCGCACTATAGATTCTGGAGAAATTGCACTGTCTTCAGTCTGGCAATCCAGCTGTCAGTTTGTTTAAGTAAACATGCATTCAGCCCAAGCAATAATGCTTTCTTTCAAAAGTTGCTAAACATCTTCACAAAGTGGATTAATTATGCAGTCAGCAGTTTTCCCTGATTGTTGATAAAACTCCAAAGTTGAGAGAACAGTCAGCAGTTAAAGCTCTGCGGCATGTTTATGTGTGAAATTTGTGAAATCAGTGAGTATAGAAACAAAGTCTTCAAAATCAGGATTGTTTTGACTTTTGTTGATGAATGATGATGCTCAGAAGGATGTGCATAGCTCCCCAGGACTAGCTCTGATGTGCTGGTTCTCTGACTGGAGTCAGCTCATTGTATTCATAACAGAGAATGTCACTGATTTCCTTTCTTCAAAATTAAGGATTGACAAATGTGAATGAAATAAGTTGAAATACTCTCTGAAAGATGACAAAAAACAATGAAAAGTATGAAAATCATTGTTCTGTACTTTTCAAAAAAATTGAGTACTCATAAGATACTCTGGCCAGCTGTTGTTACTAGATATAAAGTGGTTATCACTGTTATCACTGTTGTTATGATGAAAATGATAATGAGCTCTCTGACATCAACACAAGGCTCAAAACAATGTCTTCTGAAGCATTGTCATGGGTTAGCAAGCATAGTCCCGGAAGTGATGTTCTTGCAAAGAGGTGCTTACAGCTTCCTCTATGACCTAACAGAACCTATCAACTGGCTAGTTTGAATATTGACAATTTTTTAAGGCACTTAAAATTTTGACCACCTCTGTGGTCCACATTTAAGAATGGACAAACCCCGGGAAGCTCTCTCTTTGACTTCCGGCTTTGGGACAGGTAACTGGGCTTGGCCCGTACAGGGCCTGGCCGGGCCTGCTTGGCCGGGCCTGGCCAGCACACAGCCATCGTGGAGTCGTGTGGCCCTGTTCCATCCACAGCCCCCCCACAGCCCTGTTACGTGCAGGCGGCCCGGCCCGGCTCCGCACCCCCCCCTCTCCAGTGCGGCCAAGATTCAGCTGAAGCTGCCCAGCAAAGATCATGTGACCAACAGCGATAAGTGAACTTCAGCTGCAAGGCCCGGGTGAGATTAACCCTTTTAGTGCTGTAAGTTTCCTCCAGAACAGATGAAGCTTGCAGACATTAAGTAAAGAAAGAAGAGCTGAAATCCTGAGGGAGGAGAAAGAGGAGATGCTTAAAAGCTGAAATTCTGTTGTAAAGCTATGGTGGTGATAGACTATGATATATCAGAGTACCCATTGTAATTTCATGAAGCATGGGGGGTGGAGCATTCAAACTGCAATTATGAGCAAAGGCACCTGTGCTGGAATAAGCAAATGCTGAAGCAGCTGTAATTTGATGAGAAATTTGCACAGGGAGAGATAGAAGCAATGAGGACTCTTGCTCCAACCGGAAGGAGACAGACCTCTGTTCCTAGAGATGCTCCCAGAGATAGTCCTAGAGATGAAGATGATGAGGACCCTTTTTCTCCCAGGGAAGGGGGAGGGCCTCTATTCTTAGAG
Source organism: Corvus moneduloides (assembly GCF_009650955.1). Lineage (NCBI taxonomy): Eukaryota > Metazoa > Chordata > Aves > Passeriformes > Corvidae > Corvus > Corvus moneduloides. The sequence continues at coordinate 113,288,341 of NC_045478.1, read as the reverse complement.
ATGAAGATGCTCCCAGAGATGGGTGAAGAGAACCTTTGTTTCTGAACAGCTCAACCTTAAAATAGTACCCCAGTAGCTCAAGATAGGACCCTCGAAAGTAGTTGTGGGAGCAGCTGTAAGTCAAGGGAAGGGACTCTCACATGCGAGCAGAGAACCAAAACGGGTGGCTTCTCGTTGTGATACTGAGCCATGAGAGAACTTCTTGTGGAGATGTCTCCATAGCATGAGCAAGAGAGACTCCTCTCCCTAAATGAACTGAACAAGGTTATTATGGAAATGGTAAACAGACTGAACATCTCAAGGGTTGTCTTTTTACAGTGGGAGAAGGGGGAAAGGTGGGGGAGGAGAAGTGTTCTGAAGGTGTGGTGTTGCTGCCTGCCCCTGAGGCGCAGCCAGGCCCAAGGCTGCGCAGGTATGCCCTGACTTGCTTGAGCCACGTGCTCTGAATCCCCTTTGTTCTCAGCGCGGGTAAAACTGAAAGTAACCCAGATTCAACCAAAACACAGTCCGATTGGCTGGTTACCCTGGGTCCGCCCCTAGTTCTCCCCTTTCCCTTTCCCTGAATAAAAGACGAGCCAAGCGGGCTCCCCCCCTCTTGCTCTGGCTACCCCTCTGCTAGCAGCTTGTGTGTGTCTCTGTCTCGGACCAAGCGCGATCTACTAGCAGGATTAAAGCATAGAGTGAGGGCTATATTTCTACCTCTTTGCTTCTGCTCTAGGTATTAGCTTTGCAGCTACCACTTGCCGCTTTTGGAGCTACTGAAGTGCTAGATCGCCCGTGCAGTCTCTCTAGGGAGCTTGGGGCTTTCTAAGGCACTGAACTATGAACCTGGCTGGCTAAGTGTGCTGTGAGTATTTCCACAGTGTGGTATGATTTTTTTTTTCCTTCCTTTTAGATCTGTTAATAAACTTCTTTATATTCTTTTAAGTTTTGTGCCTGCTTTGCTTTCTCCTAATTCTTACCTCACAGAAAGTAAATAAGTAAGTGATAATTTGAACAGAACCACTACAAGCATACAAAAAGCACTGAATAAATATTTCTCTCTCTAAAAATGCCACTGTATATTAATAGATTAAAAAAGATATTGTAAACTGATCTGTATCTTAGCCATGCAAAATGTTGGATCCATTTTGAAAATGTAAAGGTTTAGAGATTTTAATTCACAGAAAATATTAACAGAGGTGCTTTGGTGCAACTATCAGAAATGGAAGTATGTTTAATATCAGCATGGAAGAATGTTTAGAAAACAGAGATCAAATGCATAAAATTACTGGAAAAATGAAAAACATCTATTGCCTGAACTTGGTTGCTTGGTTTTACTTCACTCTCTGTATCTCCTGTATTGAGTGTTGACTGTTCATGCCGTTAAGTTCAAGAAAAAAGAGGAATTAAACTCCTTTACAAGTATCTCAGTAAATGTGCTTTATTCTCTCAGAGCAGGTATGTGGAATATTACTAAAACAACATTGCTGGGCTTTGGATTTCTGGGTCTCTCTTTGTTCAGTGATTAGCATTCTGCATTTCTCTGCAATTAAATTTATCCCAGTATACATGAAAAAAAAACCAAACCTTTGCAAGTTTTGAGGGTGGAGACTCGGGTTTAACCCAGCAGCAGTCAAGCTGCCACAGCAGAAAACAGGGAAATGATAACCAGGGAAAAGCACTGATCAGGATAATAAGAAAATAACTACATTACTTGTAAGTTGTTTTCACTAAAAATAAAGGCTGATTCTAACCATGAGGAGAATCACTTTCTACAGACACTCAAAGGTTCACGTAACTACCAACAGTCAGCTGATACTGAAGATTTCTTAGCCTTATTTCTAATCCAGTTTCCGATCCTTAGTCTGTTTGCATGGATGGCAACTTTATCCAAATAGAAATAAACCCCAGCTGGTTTGCTTTCCCATCCCATATTTTGCCAGCCAGTCTGAAGGATTCCTCCACTTAAAGCCTTCAGCTTTGCAGTGACCACTTAGTAACATCCCAAGAGCCAAACACTGGTCCTAACTACAGCCAACAGAGTACAAGGTTAGGACGAAATTCTGCAACACATAAGACCACTCAAAGCCATTTTTGAGTGGTAATTGGTACCAGCACTGCAAACACTTTCCTATCTTCTCTGCAGGACAAGGCATATTCAGTTATGAACATAGCCTTTGGATACCTAGAACAGTGATTGCCACAATGAGTTTCAAAAACTTGATCCTATTAACTTTGAATCCTCTCTGCTAGAAAATTATTCTTTCCAAAGAACTGCACAGGTCCAGCAAAAGGTACAGGCCTCTAGGATCTGGGCTGCTATGGTAGAGGCTGTGAGAATCCATTCTTGGAAGTAAAAAAACCCCAACAAACAAACAAACCAAAACCCTTCTTAATGACTACACAAATTTGAAGTTAAGACAAGATTCTCTTTCATTTTCAGTGACTTAATTCCCACTAACAGCAGAACAAAATGGATTCTCCTTTACAGCCAAGCCTTTTTATGGCAATCCATCAAAATGAGGTAGTAATTTATAAAGGCCGCTTATAATACTGTAGTAGCAGAGAGCCCCTAGGGCTTGAGACTCAGATGTCATACACACACAAATAAGCACAAAATCCCCTCAAGTGCCAACATCTATTTTTATCATCCAAGTACAAAAAGAGATAGCAGCAGGGCTGAATAAAAAAAAACCATGGTCAGCCTACAGCTGTCCATCCTGCAACAGAGGTGCCTGAATATTTTTAAGAATTGATGCATAATCTTGATCTATATGTGAGAGTTGAGAACGGAATTGGAGAAAACCTGAGTTTTGGCAAGGGGATGTGTTCAACAATGGAAAATGCAGTATTTATGAACCTAAGTGTCACAGGGCTGTCTTTAGACTAAAGTATGCTATGGCCCTGCAAGCTGTGTCTTTTGAGAATTGAATTCATCATTGAAGTAGTGTTTTCATAGAAGCTTTTTGAAGAAGGATAATGAATATATTTTCTTAAAATATTAATCTTGTAAATAATTTGTCTTTCACTTAGGTAAAGGATTAAATTGAATGGTTCCGCCTGAGTTTTAGCCAGCTTTCAGAACCCCCCCATATCCAGTGAGCCTTAAGGCTAGGCCATATGACTGCAAAGAGCAACATAGTGTCAACACTTGGCAAAAGAATCTACTGGTGGTAGGTTCCGAGCAAATTATCTACTTGCCAAGCCTTATTCCAAAGGGAAAACGCTAGGGCAGAGAACCCAGCTGTACCACATCACCCAAACTGTGCTAAGCCTGTAGGGGTCAGAGCTGGTCCTGTGGCAGAAAGGGTAATTATGAAACACCATATATTTTATAACTGAATTTGCTCCCAAGTGGTATATGCAGTGCAACAAAGACAACTCGTTTTTTTTTTTTTTTTCCTTTTCTCTTATATAAACCAGAATTATACCATCCTTTGATTTATGTTGTTGGTGGTGTTTGTTTGGTTTTGTTTGAGTTTTGGTGTCTTGGGTCTTGGGAGGTTTTACTGTTTTCTTTTCTTCTTCTTCTTGTTGGGGTTTTTGAGGTTTTGGTTTATTTTGGGTTTTTTTAAACACAAATGCAGTAGACTGAGAAGGAATATGAAGAACTTGCTTCTATGAAATAATATTCTTTAATCAGAGGAATGAAAGGAAAGCCATAGCAAATAAATAATTTAGTGATTTCTTATTAAGGTCACAGGAAGTTTCTTAATGTAGCATAATACTGCCTGCTAGGAAACCTTACAGTGACCTAATAAATTAAGTATCATTACAGGGCTGCCATCCAAGTATCCTGTTACTGAGTCTAGTTGGCATTAAGGAGGGTGATTAAAACAGGGGGAGGAAGTGAGCTGTTACCCCTGAGAAGCAAGTGGAAAAGCACTGGCAATCTGCTTTTTGACTGTCTTTTGTGTGTTTTGGTGGGTTTTTTTGTCTTTTTTATTCTTTTTAAATTAAAGCCATAGGTCTTTTGTTCAGCAACTCTGATTTGTCTTACATGGACATGTAGAAGCTCTATCTGAGGCCAAGGTCCCTCTCTGGTATATCACCAAAAGCAAGGGAAATGATGATTTGTTTGAACTGTAGATGTCAAGGCAGTGTTGAGGTATGGGAGCTGGTACAAATGTCAGAAATAAACTGGCTGTTGTAATGTGCAGCTTGTGAGAAGCTGAATGAAAAGCTCCACGTGAGCTCATTCCAATAGTAACACAGAATTTATCCTTCAGCATCCTATGCTGACAGTCTTAAGTATATTTGAGCAAAAGTCCCATGCACATCCCAACTAAAATAGAAAGGGATGAAAGCAGAAACAAGGGTGAGATAATCTGCTTATTTCCTGGACACACATGTATCAAGGAACTAAGATGACTGAATGCTGTCACCCAGCACCTTCCCTTGATGCCTTTTCTTGGTCTTAAAATCAAGAGTCATACATGGTTAGAAGGGGAAAAGGGATTTTACCTTGGTATTTATTTTAAGGATCCTTAGGTGTACACGTCCAGGTCATATGCATCGAGATGCACCCGGCCAAGTCTATCTCTCTGTCTGTTCCTCTCCTAACATTGGGTATAACATTATAGGTTTTACTAATTAGCATATCTATCAAAGATTCCCCAATGAGAGGCTCAAGTGAGCCCCCTTCCCCAAGGAACCTTCCCCTGGATGGTTCTATCTTGGTTTACAGAATATGTTCTGGAGAGGACCTTGGGGTCTGGGGCGCACTGATCCCTAGCTACGAAGCTTCTAAAATGTTTAGTCTCTTAGCTTGACAAACAAGTCCAAGAATGTAGGCAAAAAGCACTAGGAATACAGAAGTTGTAAAAAGGTATAACAGGGGTATAAAAGAAAAGACAAAAATCTTCATGGCATCACCGTCTCAGCTGCAGCTGAAGTGGAATTAGCACTTCTGCCAGGAGCACGGGTGTCTCACACAGGTTTGAAGGCCATGCTCCTCAGCATACTTGTCCCCCTCAGAAAATGCTGGCTGATGGGGTTACAAGAATGTTAGAAACAGAGATACTAATCCTAAATTGGGACAGGTTTGTTACCACACTTCAGCACAATCCTTACACTAACGTGTAGCAAAGTCTCCAGGTTCTCACTTCCCTGTTTGCAAAAGGAAGTGAAGCTTCAGGGACAAGAACCAAGGACCACATGTGCATATTTTTTAGTGAGCGGGTGTAGCGGGTTGAGTTCGAAACCGGGCGGAAACACCAATTAAATGTAGTGGTTTTGGTTCAAAATATTCATTACTTACTTATTTTCCTTCTGTGAGATAAGAATTAGGAGAAAAGCAAAGCAGGCACAAACCTTAAACAGTTGCAGTACAATGAAAGAGTTTTATTACTAATAGAATTAAAAGTAAAGAGAAAATAACAAAACAAAATTAAAGCAAATCCCCCCCCCCCCGCCAGCACTTCTCTCCTTTTACCCAGCTCACACAAGGGATAACAGAACATGGGATGTTAGTCAGTGTTCCAGTTCTTGAAAAGTCTCTCTCTTATGCTTAAGGAAAAAAGGGTTTTCCTTCAGTTGCACGTGGTTCCCAAACTGCCACTAACAGCAGATCCGCCCGGAAACAAACAATCTGCTGTGTGTAGAACATCTCTCCCATGAAAAATCTCACAGTTCCTTCACACTACAAAACATGGGCCATCACATGGGGTTATTCATCTTTTTAAGGATAAGTTATTTTGGCCTGCACACAAAGGCTTTTCTTCTCCACAAGTCTCTGACAGCCTCTTACTGCTTCTATATAGCCTGGTATAGGCACTCTTCACAGGCACACGAAGATACTCCATCCCCCCATGTTCTTCAAATGGATTAAAGAGACAAACAGTTTGTGGTATTACAGTTTCTTACCACGGCATGCAAGAAGGTTTCTTTTAAGCTGCGCGCCAGAATCGCGGCACCGCCCTCTTTTCTCCCGTCGCCATGCTCAGCTCCGTCCCACGTGACTCACTTCTCTTTCTCCCTGACTCTGGAGCCGCCATGTTGAAGAGTGTTCTTGTTCGGGCTTTACGGTGGGGAAAGCCTCGCTCCCTTTGTGCTGCTGGCTGCATGGTGTCTTCTTCAGTTCAGCACGAAGTGTGCTGGCTGCAGACAGGAGGCTCTGCCGGCTCCCGCTGACTCCGCCGGCTCCGCATGGAGAGGAGAGGGACCCGCCTGTCCCCAGAAGCCGCGCTGGATGGGTTTTAGCTGTGAGCAGTCCATGGCTGGTTTTAGCTGCCTGCGGCTCTGGGACAGTCCCCCCCAGCGACCCAGGGTCCGTGCCGCAGCGTTGGGAAAGGGGGGGAAGGGGCAGTGGCCCCGGCCCAGCGGGGCTGGGAGGCTCGGAGCCCCCCCACCTTCCAGCAGGCGAGCTCCGACAAAAAGGGGAAGTCCCGCCTTTCTGTGCGGTTTAAATATGTAAATTGTGGGAAGCGTAATTGGTCTTAAAGACTGTCCATCAACTCAGGGTCAACCCAATACAGCGGGTTGTTACATCTCCACCTAACAAAAGCAAACGTAATCTGAAAGAAACCTTCCTGCATTACATAGGCACCATTACTTTGTGGAACACCTGGCACAAAGACAACACATGCCTGTATGAGGTTGCAACACTTGAGCACTGCAGTGAGAATTTTCTTGCTTCCATTGTATCCCTTCCAAGTATTTGAGAATTGTAGGATGAAGTGGCAGCTAGCAAGGCCTGAGTAAGCAATTGGTCAAATTTACATACAATGGGATTTCACATAAATGTAAGAATCATAGGATAATTTAGGTTGGAAGGGACATCAGACCAATCCACTACTCAAAGCAAGATGGTTTTAACTTAACTTGTAGGGGTTATCTTAGATACGTTGTTGAAGACCCACAGGAAGACAAACAGAAGCAGTATTGTACTTTTTCTCATCTCAGAGAAACACTTAAAATGTATAAACAACACCCATAACCATCCACTTTGACAAAATCCATGTGCTGCTGTTACTAGAAACACTTACAGAAAGAATTCTTTTTTTACACAGATGTTAATTTGTACTAGTTTGAAAACAAACCAGTGGGAGGCACTAAGTCAGAATAACAATTTAATGGAAATTAAAGAAAAAAGGGGAAAAAAAAAAGGTAAAAGAAAACACTGTCAAACTGACAGAGTCAAGGTACAACCTGACACCCTGTTAGGCAAGGTGGTGGTAGCAGTCTGGTAGAATGGTGGCTGCAGTCCTCTGAAGCAGTGATCCTGTAGTAAAACAGTCTGCTCTTCCTCAGGAAGTCCAATGGTGGCTGTGTAGCTCCTGTCCTCTGGAAATCCAGTGGGAAGCCAGTGTCTCTGGTGTTCAGCCTCAGCTTATATCCACGATGGGATGCTTGGTTCCTCCCTCTGGGCGGAGCATCTCACAATGGGGTAACGAGTCATGAGGCAGAGTGTTGATTAGGCTCATTAACAGAAGATAATCCGGAGGGAGTTATCTCTGAGTCAGGTGGCAGGACAACGATGGGCAATTAACAGAAAGATAGTCTGGGGGGAGGAGGCAAGGAAACACTGCCCCACCTGATTTTAACAGCTGATGGGGATGGTAATAGAATACACTGCAACCCAGGACATAATTTTAAAAGTGTAATTAGCATTTCTATATAAGCAATCTATTCACAATTATGTCCTCAAATCTTTTGCTAAAACTATTATTCTTTCACTTAAAAGTAAAAAAAATTCAATCAATCTATCGGATAACTCACAATATAAAATATTGTCTCAGAAAGAAAAAAGGTACAGCCTGTGTCAGATGTGCAAATTTGGAAGCCCTTGCATAAAATCTATTCACCCTGCCACCAGCAAATGGAAGAGGCCTTTATTTACCCTTTTGATGTACAAATAAAGCCTGAGAATGTATCTCATATCCATTTTTATATCTCTATATGTATTGCTTGCAGTAATTCACATTTGCTGAAATGAGGTTGAATTAAAAGTTTGGTTGGTGCTTCTTTGATAAACATCTTACAGACTTCCCCTTTTAAATATTCTCAGCCTTAAAAAGGCACAACTCATGTTAAACAAATTGAAGACTACTACTACGTAAGTAATGGCAATTACAAAGTAATGGGGGAAAAACCATTCCTGTTTCAGTGCATTTCAGTGCCAGTATGAACAACACTCACACTTCTAGAAACCTCCAGTAAATGAGAAGTACCAAATGTTCTGGCATAAAAAAAGTGGAAATTACAATGTTTTTTTTTGTTGTTGGGATTTGAGCAATTTTTTATAGAACATGAACACATCATTTAACCCTATCATTACATATTAAAACCATGCTTGCATTTTTCACTGGAAACAAAGACACTTCAGGATACAATAAATTATTTACTTAAAGGGGAAAGACATCCCAACCAAACAATCTTACCTTCTTTTCAAAGGATATGCCAATAATCCTGCTTGCAAAGTCAGTTATTTCAGTGCTTCCCACAACTGTTTCTTGAGTGACTGCTTGGCACTGGGTGTTTGCTGCAGACCTGCCTTCAGCTGTGTTTCTCTTCGCAGCGTTTCTGCTCTAACTCCACATGCACACAGTAGGACCTCCTCAATGCTGATTTTAAAATAACAGGTGGCCTTTTCCAGTGTTTTTTTCTGTATAGACACAATAGAAATATCAAACTGGTGAGTGGTACTGCTGTCACTCAAACAGTGGAGGTGGTACTGAGAAAAACAATGCCAATAATTAATGTTTACAGTGGAAAAAGGCACATCAAATTGACTTGTAATGGTCTGCTGTAGCATTATTTCTAATTGGCATCTCACTATGTAATTAGATGATCATGCAACATACTTGAGTGATAACGCAAAAACTAGATAACTGATGGGAGAAAAAATACCAGACTGGGTAATCAACACTGTGCAATACACGTGGTCTGCACTGAAGTTTGCCACATCTCATTGATCTGTTAAAAATTCCTGTAATGTGTGCACCATTACTGCCCTATTACGGGGGTGCCCCCCCGAAACCACCAGCCTTCCTGCTCTGCACTTGAACAGCTCCTGCCCTGAGGGGCTTTTTGTAGCAGCTATTCAATGAAAAAAAACCCCAAACAAATAAAACCACACATTCACACGTTCACACATGCACCTCTGCCACAATAAAAACTCCACCAAGGTTTGTCCTTCTTCAGCACAACCCTCTCTAACTGATGAAGACTGATCTCTCACAAAGTAGCTGTAATGGCAGCTGAAGATATCAAAACAGGCCTTGCCCATGACTTTTCTGTACAGAATTTATCCACGTATGGATGGGGCTTTTTACCACATATGGATGGCACAGAAAGACTTTATCAGAAGAGTAGGATTCCCTGGCTCTGCTTTACCGTAACAGGTTTGTTGAGCTATAATTTGGACTCCTCCTCTGCAAAGAACTCCATGCTGTCAAAAAACCCCAAGTGTTGTCAATAAAAATGTCTGCTGAGAAATGAAACTGCTTTGAACCTGTATTTTTTTTCCTGAGTTTCTACTTTCTCTCTGCTTCCCGCCCTCCTCCTGCATCTATCATCCAGCTTGAGTCTAAAAATGTCATGAGCTGAGCAGAGGGCATAAGCTATCTTCATCTAAGTGCAGGAGGCAACTGCTTCTGCAGTTCATGCATGTTTCACAGTCATGAACTGCAGAGAAGACAAAAACTTCAATAAAATAACCTTAAATCTTCTCAGCATCATCCCGTGGTAACTCTTTGTCATGATGATAAAAGGACATTAATTACACATTCAAAGTAACTGTGTTATATCATTTACAATAAAAGGACATTAAGGCTGGAATTCTTGGAAATAGCATGACAGCTACAATGAAGCACATGCATCATTCCAACATTTTTTGTTCCAAATTGTAAGAGTTTCAGATGGGGATGCTTCAGTGTGTTGAATGCAAGCACCTATAAATCCAGACAAAAGCTTGTGATACACTGCTTCCAATCTAGCGTCACTAGTTACAATACAAGGCAGGGATTAAAGAGAAAAACTACTGTGGGAATAATTTTTAAAAAATAAATAAATTGTCTGTAACACCAAAAATACTCAGTTTTAAAATCAAAATTTTGCTAATGATTAGAAAGTCACCAAGAGTTATGTTGTGCCACTGAATTTTCCTAGCACAGGAAAGGCATTCCTAGGAAGAAGGGTTTCCTCAGGGCTGAGAATACTTTCTTAGCTCTCATGCTAACTAAGAAAAAAGAAAATTGCTTTTAAGACCAAATGTGCAGCATGGCAGATGGTGCTGCTTAGAAAATCCTCATGTCTGAACTTCCTATGGGCAAGACCTGAAATGTCTTGTTTGTCAAAGTCAGGGTCCATGGAGAGTGTTCTGTGCTTTGCAGAAGAGGCTCATCAGTGCACAGGATCTGACTGACAACAATCTGTGAGGCACAATGTCATTCTAGCAACTTGGAGCATTTCAGCAGGTGTATTTCCAGTTCTGTTCCAGGGAAAGCTACTCATATGACCCCTGCAACACCCATGGAAGAGTCCTAAACACAAGTATGAAAGCTCAAGATTTCAGTTGTTTAAAGGTATATTTGAAAAGTTGATTTTTTTTCTTTCCCTTCCCCTAGGAAGAAGAGAACTCACAGGAAACTCAAAATTCCTCGCAGTCTCCCTCGTTAAACAGCTCTTCCTCTCAGTGCTTGCGTCCACAGTGTATACAAATCTCAAAAGACAAATGCCAATTAGTCTGGCACAGACATAATTTCAAGGCTTTCTGCTTCTGAATATCAGATTATCTGAAATTTTAAGTGGCTGTTCTGACCTCAGAGATAAACAGATATCTTTTCCAAATGCACAGGTTATAGTCATTCATATCTGTGCCCTTTGTGACAATCACAAGTGATAAAAGCAATCAGATCATTACAAGAGAGTGGGCTGGGTAAATAGGAAGTGCTGAGATTCAGCCTCCCTGGGAAAAACAAAGACACATTACCATTCATTTTAGGTGTTTCCTGTATGAAAACAAATTATTCACCTCCAATATACAACATCTGTATGGATTAAAAAGGAGTAAATATTGGATACTAAATCGTCTTTTCTGCACAATTCTTTGGAGACAAGAAAGGTGGCAAATAAACTCTTAGGGTATCTACTAAATAATGCATCTTTATATAATTAAGTATATTCTAGTCAGAAGCCTTCAGCTCTTAGACTTTTTAGACAATTTTCAGAATAATTATCTGAGAAGTCCAATTTGGACCGTGCAGCCAGCATGGATTTTATTTTGTTTATTTTAAACTTACGACTGAATAATTGAATTTTTATCTGATCAGGGCAAAATTATTTCTGAAACATAAGAATTCTAAATTATCATGGTTTTCATTGCTATACATATTTCTTCACTGACTAAAACCTCACATTTCTACAGCCACAGGATCATTTATTTTACCAGGAAACTGACCACAGCAATTCACTTTTCACAAGTTTTGCAGAGCATACACTTGGCAGAAGTTGGAAATGTCATCCAGTTAAAAATGCCAAAACAGAGGCCAATGCCTGGGAGCTTTGACAGTAAGGGAAAGACAGAAGAAACCATCGATGCAATGCCTGTGAGGTGGGTGTTCTGCTACTCCAATGGCACTCACACATTCACAATTATAATGCCAATGTGGATGCCACCTTCGCCTTCTTCTCAGACTACTGCTGCTCCCTCAAATAGCCAGATTTCTCCTCACAGCTCACAATCCCATCAGCAGTAACCGCACTAGTGAATATAAGAGCCAGAGAAGCCAAGTGTGGAAAAGGTGTTATTAAGAAAGTTATTTAAAGGTTGAATTACCACCTCTTTCAGCCATATCCCAGTTAAATTCACAGAGTCTAGCAGAAAAATGGGAATACTCGTGAATCACATCTGCTCCAACATTAACTATCTTAGATCACAAGAACTTTTTTCATAAATTTATTACTCTTTCAGTTTCAAAGCCAGGTAATAATTTGCAGGGCTTCCCATGCCTAAGACACAAGCAATCCAGATCAGTGGGCTTCAAAGGACATCTTGATTATAAAACAGCAGAACAAATGAATGGTGAAAATATATTTGCTTGCAACCAGACAAATGCACAGTCGACAAGAGAACAAACTTCTCCTTATTTTCATGATTTTTATCACAAAACTGGTGCTTTAGAGCCTGAGATGTTTGTTTGCTATGCCCAGCCAAGTGGAAATGGCTTAGGAGAGGCTCACAGAGCCTGTGCAGATGCCACCTCACAAGTGCCCATGTCATTCCTAGGCCAGGATGCTGGGATTCCCCCCATTCCTACTGTAGGGCATGTCAGCCAGTCAAAACTGCAGCTGTGCCCTGCCCATGGGCACAGGAGCTGTCCTGCAGGCTGCATAGAGGCCAGAAATACTAACAGAGTGTGCTGTGCCTACATCCAGCTGTGAAAAGTTCCCATCTGCACATCCTTTGCAATTTTCCACATCAGAAGAAAAGCACATTCTAAAGTACTATCAAAGCTGTTCGTATAAATAACCCTTCTAACATGCAGCCTGCCTGCAGTTTTATTTCATCTCTAGTTTGTAGCTGAAGCATTACCATAGACAGAGAACTTCCTGTTGTTCTGATGTATGAAAGAGTCACTGGCAGTACAAGTGCTACTGAAAAGTGATGTTCTGAAACTCACCTGCATTACCAGTAAACCCCAAACCTTCTTAAATAACTGCAGAATAAGGAAGACTTGTGCCCTTTGTGTCTAAAGATCTGGCTAAGCTCCAGTATTCTCTTTTATATCTCAGATAAACCTGTTTTCCAAAGAAAACAAGAAGGCTCAGAAAACTGAAGCCTGCCCTGAGTGCTGGTGCCCAACAACCACAATACCCATGATGCCTTAAGAACCTATAAATGAAACAACAGACACTTTCAAGATAATATTAGTATAGGAGGTAATGTAAAGCCTGGTCTTTACTGGAGGCCTCCAGGGGCAGATATAGAAAATGTCCAAAAAGCCCACCCCCACAGGGGTGAATACAGTTTTATACGTTTAGCAAACCAGCATATTTGACAAAAATACCAATTAGGAGACGCGGTGATGCAATTCCCCTCACCCCAGTCCAAGCCCCTTCTAAATCCTCCCCCCTCAGATAGGCCTAAATGTTGTTGATGAAAATGTATCTTGAAGAGCTGGTTTTTGGTCTTGGTTTCTAAGGAGAACCAAGATAGGAGAGGGGCTTTGGAATATGTTTTGTCTTTCTGCCTATCAGGGCATGAAAAAGTACTGGGAAAACTAGCTACAAATGCAGTAATAGGCTACAAAGCTACAAATATATGTGTAAAGAATACAGAAAATATAGAAAAGAAAAAAAGGCAAAAATCATTAGGCATCACCCAGGGCTGTCACTTGCTGTTTCTGTGTTGAATTCAACCCCTGCCAGGCAGGTCTCCAGAGGGCTGCAGAGGGAGAAGTGTTGAAGTTAATTCAGTTTTCTGTACTGCATCTCTGCAGCACAAATCCTGATCTGAGACTACTTCTCTGGTAGAGAAGGTGCCAACTGCAAGGCAGATAGGGAAGAGAAAAAAAGCTGGGGATATATAGATCTACAACTAACAACCAGTAAGATCATGAGCATTAAGCTATTCAAATACAAATACTAGCCAGCCATCCTTAGGAAGCTGTGTTGGAGAACGGATAAGGAGAACTTAGGTACAAAGACCTTATTTCAGAGACTGTTAAAAAGTAACTCAGCTATGTTTCCAGTACAGTGTTGAGATAACGCTGGTGTACCAGAAATCCTTTGCCTTCCTGCCAGATGGACTCTGGCTAAGAGAATTTAGGACTTAGAAAGGAGTGTTACTGGGATTCTTCCAGGAAACTGAGGGATGCACTTCTCCTTAACAACCTTCCATCAACAGACTCACAAATACAAGCCTCTGACATGCCAATCCTTAAAAGCATTTAGGAAAATCTGGGGGCAAAATCACAATCCAGCTTCCCAGCTATTCCATTCCTGCTCCTCCCTACATCCTGTAGGAGTGAGCAGGCACAGAATTTCAGCCCTCCTGAATCTATTTGGTGGCGGAAACCCAAGTTTCAAACCTAATCAGCAGCTTCAAACTCCTCTTGCCAAGGAATATGCTGTTCGGAAGGGATGGAAATTGCAATGAGAGCTTGTCTGAAGTGCAGTCAGTAACTCAAATGATATAAAATTACAGGCTTGATCTTTGATTTTATTTTCAGGTAACATGGAACAATATGAAAAGCTAAACTCCAATCATGCTACTTCGTCCTTTCAATTTGAGCAAGGCTGTAAAATCTGTATTATAAATTTAGGGTGTAAGAACAGAACACTAAATTTATCTATCACCAGTTATTTATTTTAATAAAGATTGTATTTCTAATTGTTTCCTACTATTTAAAAGCAATTGGCCCTTCACTGAACTTCAACAAACGAGAGCTTTGAAAATACGGCTATTAAGAGATATTAATAACAGCATCTCATCTCTTATCCCAAGAGCCCAAGATATTTTCCCATTGATGCAGGATTTAAAGAAAAGGGCATGAGGACGTGGAAGCTATAAGCAGTTTCCAATTGTAAAGATATGGCAAGACAGGCAATAACATTTTGTTTCAAAGTATAGCCTATTTAGTCCAGTGAATTGATTTTAGCCTCTAAAATTGTAAATCCACTTAAAACTAGAGGTCACTGAGCATCCAAGCTGCCATGCAGCACTAGTACAGTCAGATGCCTTCTGACACTTGCAAAGCTCAGTGTTAACAGATCTGCTGTCTAGTGCTTATGTCTGGTTTCAATGCTCTCTTCCATGAATATTTGTTTCTAACAAATATAATCCCTCTAACTTTATACTGCTTGTGTAGCTACAGTATTTTGGGTAATCAAGGAGTTAGAATTTCCATGTAAGATTTCTTCACACCCAGGTCAGAACAGTGCTAACACAACTTAATTGCCCTGAATATATAAAACTGCCTTCTGAATTGGTACAGCTTCCCTGTATTCAGGGAAATAAACAGTGAGCAGTTATCAAACACCTGTATAAGATATTCCCGTGTGAGATAAATACTGAGACGTAAATAGAGCCAACTATCTGTTTTGGAGGTTACTTGATGTTTACACAGAGAAATCCTGATAATTTTTCTATGAGTAGTACAGCACCTAATGTGATACAAAACATCTATAAAGGAGAATGTTCAAAGCAAATATCTCTTTGGTAACATAACTACTTGTTACAAATCAAGACAAGGCTGTCACCCCTTTTGGATCAAGGTTAATCTATTCATAGCCATTAAATTCACACACATGCATTATCAAGGATCTATTTTACAGCTTCTCACTCTCATAATTTGAAGCGTTACCAGTTGAACATAACATTTTGTATCACAGATGCAGAAAAGCCAGAAAGGATTTGTACTGTTATCTCTGGCTTTCAGGCTATGCATTTAGCTGTACAGGAACAAGATCAGTAAGAATTTTTAGCAATACAGCAAGGCAAAGCTACAAAAACATGGAAAACCAAGGCAGATTGTCACACTATTGGGTTTTTTTTCCCCAGCAGATGATGGAGAACATTTCTGCACAGCAACAGAAGTGTTAACCTAGCACCTCCAAAAGCCTAGGTAAAAGGTGACCAGGCTAAGTCTCACCACTCCCAAAGGCTGGAAACTAGTGCATGATGAAGCCCAGCCTATACTCTCCTTGCTAACAAGCTGAAGTTTTATTCCATTAAATAGACTTTGCTGCACTAAAGTGACACATCTCTAACTAAAAGACACCGTGTTTTAGTGTGAAAAATCCTGAACCACAGGGGAAAACCAGAATCCTATGCCACTGTTCATATTTCCAGGAATCCCCTACAAAAACCTAGCACTAGTAAAAGCCATATATTTTGGTAAGAGTGGACAGCTTACTGTTTAGCTTTGCAAACTGAACAAATCAACAGCAGTTTTACATCACTTGAAGATTTATCCCTCTTTCTCCACCTTGCACACTGCAAACAGCTGGGCAGTTTGTGAGCACACTGCAAATCTCCAAGAGCTCAAACGTCTAAGCAAGAGCAAAGATAAAGACAAGGTAAATGCAAACTTGAAAACTGTTTCCTCCACAATCAAAGATGACTGCTTTAAGGCATATGAAAGCCAGGCTAAGTGCATTTAGTGACCCACTAGCATTTGCTGCCAAAACCAGCTGGATTTGAAATATTAGCCTCAGCTTTGATTGACTATCTAGTAATCTATGAGGGCAGCTGCTCTAAGACACTAAACAGATGTTTCTCTAAAAGGAAATAGAAAGGAAAATGTTTCCTCTGATTAAGTTTTGAAAAAAACCTTGACACACTTTTGCAAGCATTTGAGAGGTAGCAAATACAGAGATCAGACTATCAGAGAGATGAAGCACTGTCTTTTTTTTTTACAGCAGGAGTAAACAATGTAAATTTTAGACTAATTGTACTACTTTAATGTTACCAGAGGTATTACTGGTGCCCGAGTAAACTCAAAGCAGTGGCATGTTTAGTATATGCAGTGCATTACTGAATGGAAAGCCAAAGCCAGAGGCTGAGTAGTTTATCTTATATTTAACAAAACTCACAAGATAGTCCAAGATCCATCCTACATGAAATGGCTGTATGGATTATGTGAACACTCCCTGAGAGCACTCATGTGGAGGCAGAATGAAAAGACAGGGAATGGATTCACAGCACCAGGCCCTCAGAAACTGAAATACACCATTCACAAACAATCCACTAGATCAGGTTTAAAATAGGTTCTAAAAGAGATTTCAGAGAAATAGAAGTTCAGCGAGTTCATCCATTGACATGCACTTTCCAAAGTGGCATTTTCATAGATTAAAGCAGTACCACCCTCAGTATATTACAAAAGGTGTAATTAAATGGCAGCAAATTACACATTTTTGCTAAGGAAGATGACTGAGGCCTTTTATGAAGACTGGCATAGGCACCACACAGGGATAAAAGTTATGTTTCTTAGATTCACAGTGAAAAACAACAGCGCATTCAAACATCCCACATAATGCCTCATCTCACACAGCCAAAGGACCCAGAATTTCCTCACGGGGATGTCATGAACACGGGACCCCCAGGAGAGATGAGGGAGGGCAAGCATTGACCCCGGGAAAGCATGTGGGAACACACATGGCCTCGGCATAGCTGGGAGCTCCAGAAAGCCTTCTGCTCCCAAGGAGGTTCTGCTCCTACTTCTTTCACTTCTAGCAGAAGACATTAAATGGACATGATCTGGAACGGCACTTTCAGACAGACTCCAACACATTACAGCCAATGTGAAAGAACTGAAACTATATGGAAACATGTAACTCACATATCTGGCTTCCTTTTTGTAGTAGCTTTCCTGACATAATGGACACTTCCCTGCAAAGAAGTCCTGCTGTTTTCAAACTGGAGAAGATTGGCATTGGTTTCAAAAGACTCCATGGGGCACTTTTTCCACAATTTCTCAATGCTAAATTTCACTTTCTCTGCAGTTGTGTGCTCATGGCACAGTCTTAACCTGCTCATACTTTGGTGAAAGGACAACTGCAGCAAAATTATCCATCATTTAATGCAAAAATGCAGAGGTGACCAGGGCCATCAGAGCTATACATGTACTGTGGTAATGTCTGTTCTTGTATAGACTGAATCTCAAAAAATTGGTGGTGCTTCCACCCACAGCTCTGCTGAGTGACTAATTAGGCTAAGTGGACTGCTGCGCTATGGGAGTAAATGCCAAACTCAAAAGTATGGAGCTTCATGGAGCTTTCCCTTCCAGTGGCATTTCTCTTAAAAATGAAGGGAGTATCTACTCAAATTGGACTCTCAGGCCAGAAAGGGAGCAATGTCTAAATGCAAATACAGGTAAAGACACCTGGAACAGCCATCTGGAACTACTCAGCATCAATTCAGTCAACATGACAGAGTTCTTCCAGTCTGACAAAGTGTTAAGTACAGCCATATTCTCTGTCAAGATTTACCTTTAAATGGTTCCAAGTGTAGCCTGAAGTGAACTGCAGCACAACTGTGCTGATGAAGCCGAGGCAGGGATGAGAGCAGCAAGCTTTTCAGCCAGGAGGAAAGAACACAGCTGCATAGCCAGATGCCAGTAAGAACACCACAGTCACAACCAGAACACATGGTCATCACAGGCCAGCCAGATGTCTAAACAGTATAGAAAGCACTTCATGAAAATAATCATGCTATCAAAAGAGCGCAAATCATATTTTCTGTTTATCCCCATGTACTGGTTTGAAGGCAAACCAGCAGGAGGAATTAACTCCACACAAATATGTTGTGAGAGATTCCAAGTCAGAATGACAATTTAATAGAAAAAATTACAATAAAGGCAATAGCACAGAAACAGTGGCTTATACCAACAAAATCAGAATACGACCTAACACCCTGTTGGTCAGGGTGGTGGCAGCAGTCCGATTGGAGTGATGGACATGGTCCTGTTGAAGCAGTGATCCTGTAGAAAGGTCTGGTCCTTCTCTGGAGGTCCAGTGGTGGTTATTGCGAGCTCTTCTCCTCTGGGAATCCAGTGGTGGTATGTGGCATATAGGTAAAACCTTATAAAATTAAGGCCTTGTTGTCTTTGTAAAATCATGGTCTATTTCTGTTACTTTGGCTAAGTAGAAAAGGATTCTGGATAATGACTCAGCTGAATTAGGGGTAGAAAAACATGCTTCGTGACCATCGTGTGCTCACATCGTGGTGTATGGTGGGTGATTGAATTATGCTTGTTATGCTTTAAAACTATGTAAACAGGTAACTGGCTAAGTGCTTTAAAAGGCCAGGTTTTTGCAATAAAGTGCTGATGCTTGCCACCATCTTCAGCATCACTCTTTTGTGTCCACTGTCAAATGGTTGATAGAGTTGATGTAGAGGTATGGGAATAAGGGGGGTGTTTACTGTGCTGAAGATCTATCAACCAGGCTCTCCTACCGTATTCCTAATCACTGCTGCATGTTCAAAGTGTATTAATCTCAGAATCTGCAGTTCTGAATGTAATATAGATTGGAGAGAAGTATTTTAAAAGACTAAAATGGTGATGAGGTGTTAAATACCATTATCTATCAATATTATCTTAATTTTAAAGGGTACACACATAGGGACTGTAAGAATCCCTTTGCCCTTGGAAAGAATTGTAACTTGCTTTAACATTACAGGGATTTTCTTAATCTCTCCTCAAAGCGTTGGAGCAATCCTATAAATTTCCTGACTTATCTTGCAAATTAATTCTGCAAATACAACTCTAGAGGCTGGTTCTCCCTATGCCTGCGCTCTGTTAATTTTGCTCAAGGAATAGCAGCAGCAGCTGAGGACAGAATGCTGCTGTTCTCTGCTAGGGAAGTGTTCACCATCCCTGCCAGCAGGAGTAAATGCACTGAGGGTGCTAGGACAAATGGGATCCAGCTGCTTTAATGCCCCCCTACAAACCAGCTGGATAGGGCACTGCAAGTGGAGTGGCAGGTCCAGATACTTTTGTTCTCTAGTTATTTCTAAGTCTTGGAATAACTCGTGGAGAAGAGGCAAATGTTGTTAGGTGCCCCAAACAGTTTGTCTGACATTTTGGAGCTTGGCAGAAACCCACATGACTAAAAGCTATAATCAGCATCTTGGCATTGGACCATCCAGTCATTACATTTGGGCCCATCAGACACCATCCCTGTGACAGAGCTATGGGCACTGTAGGAGCAAAGCATCTTTTCTGATGCAACTTGCAAAGTCACCAGAAGTTTTAAATTAAGAAAACTTCTGTTGCAGGTCATCTTCCTCCATGGGATTCTGGGTCTTCAGCCTGATCTGTAGTCTGTCCCATTTCCCTCATACACAAAAATTTCAATTGTCCACATTGATCTCCTGTGCAATTTGCCTGCTGACAAATCACCCTTTCATATTAGTGATGGTTAAACAACTTCACCTGCTTCCGACAAAAGCAGATGACTGTTTTTCTTCCATGTGTTCAGTTTTTTGGCTGCCTGGCTCCAATGAAGCCTTTTACAATCACCTATAATTTTGCTTGTTTGACATCCAGAGGCACAAACTAACAACAGGTGCCATTCTGCATTTAGATTTTTTAATTGACTGAATGGCTGCTGAAAATGTTTTTAGCTTAAGTTCTTCTCCTGATAAAAAGCGTAAGATGAAACACTGAAGCGCACAGCTTGCTTTTTTTTCTCCCCCCTGAATATAAATAATTTGCTGTCAGTACTTTTTCCCCAAAGGAAAAGAAAGCCCAACAGAGAATTAAGGTCTGAAATGTGAAAGCACAGCAACACATTTTGGAAAGGCATTTTTCTGATAGTGAGTAAATGAATATGAAGTGTAATCTTGGTGTGAGTTACTATGGTAGTGTGTTGGGGTCCCTCCCCCGCTGTGTAGCCCTGGGAGAAGGGCCCTGAGGGGACAGACACGGGGTTTCCCTGCCCCTGCTCAGCCTCGTTCCCATTGGTTGGTTTGTGTTCCCTGCGCAGGCAGAAGGACCCTTGGTCCCGTGACTGGAACAGTTCCTCGGCAGAGCTCCGGCCATGCGGCTGGAGAAATAAACATCTCTGAAACAGCTATCAAGAATCTGTCTGTCCATATATATTTCCTTTCCACGGGACTCCTGGTTTGATATATGCATGTTGCAGTATCCCCACTGCAACAGTAGTGTATTACTAAAAAAAAAAAATACCTTAGGGTATATTACTGTGTCCCGCAGCCATACGGAGGAGGAGAGAAGATCTAGCAGGCAGGAATAGTCCCGGAAATGATGTTCTTGCAAAGAGGTGCTTACAGCTCCTCTATGACCTGACAGAACCTATCAACTGGCTAGTTTGAATATTGACAATTTTTTAAGGCACTTAAAATTTTGACCGTCTCTGTGGTTGACATTTAAGAATGGACAAAGGCCAGGGGAGGTCTTTCTCGTTTCCGGCGCTGGGACAAGTAGCTGCAGGGCCCGTACAGGGCCCGGCTGGGCCAGGCCGGGCCACAGCCATCCTGGAGTCGATGGGCCCTGTTCCACCCACGGCCCTCCCACAGCCCTGCTACGTGCAGACGATGTGGCCCCCCCCCCTCCAGTGCGGCTGAAGATTCAGCTGAAGCTGCCCCGCTGTCCAGCAAAGATCATGTGACCAAAAGCAATAAGCAAAATTCCAGCTGCAAGGCCTAGGTGAGATTAACCCTTTTAGTGCTGTGAAGTGCTGAAATCCTGAGGGAGGAGAAAGAGGAGATGCTTAAAAGCTGAAATTCTGTTGTAAAGCTATGGTGGTGATAGACTATGCTATATCAGAGTACCCATTGTAATTTCATGAAAGCATGGGGGGTGGAGCATTCAAGCTGTACTTGTGAGCAAAAGCACCTGTGCTGGAATAAGCAAATACTGAAGCAGCTGTAATTTGATGAGAAATTTGAACAGGGAGAGATGGAAGCAATGAGGACTCTTGCTCCAAATTGGAAGGAGAAGACCTCAGTTCCTAGAGATGCTCCCAGAGATAGTCCTAGAGATGAAGATGAGGAGGACCCTTTGCTCCCAGGGAAGGGGGAGGGCCTCTATTCTTAGAGATGAAAATGCTCCCAGAGATGGGTGAAGAGAACCTTTGTTTCTGAACAGCTCAACCTTAAAATAGTACCCCAGTAGCTCAAGATAGGACCCTCAAAAGTAGTTGTGGGAACAGCTGTAAGTCAAGGGAAGGGACTCTCACATGCGAGCAGAGAACCAAAACAGGCGGCTGTCTTGTGATACTTGAAGCCATGAGAGAACTGCTTGTGGAGATGGTCTCCATAGCATGAGCAAGAGAGATTCCTCTCCCTAAATGAACTGAACAAGGTTATTATGGAAGTGGTAAACAGACTGAACATCTCAAGGGTTGTCTTTTTACAGTGGGAGAAGGGAGAAAGGTGGGGGAGGAGAAGAGTTCTGAAAGTGTGGTATGACTTTGGGTTTTTTTCCCTTCTTTTAGGTCTGTTAATAAACTTCTTTATGTTCTTTTAAGTTTTGTGCCTGCTTTGCTTTCTCCTAATTCTTATCTCACAGAAGGTAAATAGTATTTTGGTATTTTGGACCAAACCACTACACTAAATTGGTGTTTCTTCCCGGTTACAAACTGAATCCACTACAACAAGCCACCGGGCTTTCATCCGCTTCATGAAAGCCCCTGGTTGTTTTTCTTTTCCTGAGAGAAAAGCCAGCGCCATCTTGTACTGCGTGTCATGAGCAGTCATTTCTCTGGTTTTTGGGTCTTTTGTCCCAGTGTGTGCACGTGGGGTAAGGTCTGACAGTTTAATATCTAATGGTTATTTAACTTTTTTTTCCCCTTGTCTTGTGGGCATCCTGTTTCTTAATAAATCGTTGTGGTTTTTTTCACTTTCATCTATTGGTATTCCTTTCCTATTGGTGGAAAGGGATTACTGGAACCCTGTAGAGGAGACGACACTCCAGAGTGTCCTCTTTTAAATTGCCTCTCAAACTCAGACAAGTGTAAAATTCAGAGCAAAATCTGCCCCCACTCACTAGCTCCTATTTGCTCAGTTTTCTCCTGAGGCCAACTGTAGTTCTCCTGTCAGCCAAATTCCTATAGCTCTTTTGCAGACAAGTAATTTGATTTCTATAATATTTTAAAAAGCTCCATGTGAATACTGTTTTCATAAAGAATAATTGGGGGGGGGGGGGTTTTGCGTGGGGCAAGATTATCTTATATATGGCAAATAAAATTGAACAATACTCTTCTAGATCAGTATGTCCTTGTGCGACATATTCAGCCCTGCATTTAATTCACACAGTAGTTGTTTTCTCCTATAATAGTTCTAGAAATGTGTTGTCAAATCATTGGCATTTACATCAGAGAATCTCAGCAATTTGTCATGCTACCAGGGATTGAACAATGTTTCTTCTACAAGTATCCTGTCATTGCTTCACAGCTCATTCAGGCTGATTGCAGAGGCCACTGATCATTTCCTTAAAGAAATCTCTTTTGAGGGCTATTTCAATAGAAAAATATAATTTGAAGCTTTGAAGGGCCATTAAGAACTTAAAGAAAACAGCTTCTGCAAATTTCCTTCCACAATCTTTCAAAAGCAAAAGCAGTTGCTTCTGCATATTGTCGGAACTGAACTTGATCTCAGGGACAGAATACTGTGTGTTATCATCCCAGGCAAAATAATTTTAGAAGGAAAAGTACCTGAAACATTTAGAATCATACAATCATAGAATAGCCTGAGTTGGAAAGGACCCACAAGGATTATCAAAGTCCCAACTCCTGGCCCTGCACAGGTCAGCCCCAACAATCACACCATATGCCTGAGATTGTTGCCCAAATGCTTTTTTGAACTCTGTCAGGCTTGGTGCTGTGACCACTTCCCTGGGGAACTTGTTCCAGTGCCCAACCACCCTCTGAATGAAAAACCTATTCCTGATATCCAACCTAAATTGCTCCTGACACAACTTCAGGCCATTCCCTCAGGCCCTGTCACTGGACACCACAGAAAAGAGATCGGTGCCTTCCCCTCACAAGGAAGTTGTAGACTGCAATGACGTCTCCCCTCAGTCTCCTCCAAGCTGAACAAGTGACCTCAGCTGCTCCTCACGTGGTTTCCCCTCCCTTTCCCTTCACCACCTGCTGTGGGGCCAAACTATTAGAAAATAAATGTTAAATCATCAATGCTTGCTTCCTGCTACGATGCAGCATTTGCCAAACTAAGAGCTTACCAACAGATTCCTGTGTTGATCAGTGTTTGCCTGATTCAGCATATCATCCAAAACTGATACCTCCTTCTCTGATATTCCAGATCCAAAACCGTGATATTCCAATCCAGAAACTTTATTTGAATGTTGGTCTCTGAGGCATTGACAAATTTGACCTTGTTTCACTTACACTGCTTCCCAGCTCATCTCTTGTGTCCTGTGGGTAATGGAAGTCAACCACTTACCATTTGCACTCACACCAGACCAAGGGTTGCTCAGACCTCCCTTATTTTCCTCCACTAGCCACAGACTTGTAATGCAATTACCTGAGGTTCCACATTATTGCGGCTACTACTGCCTTCCCAATGCAAACTGGTCAGGCTCAGTTACTCTCTAAACCCTGAACTTGTAAACCTCTCAGTCTTAAATATTACCACCACTGGAATGATCCATGCATTTTAAAATGAGAAGGCAGCGAAATGTGTAAGTTAAACCACAGTTACCCACTAAGTCAATAGCTAAGTGAACAAAAAAGACTTCTTTTAATTCCAGTCCCAAACTTTACATATGAGAACCCAGAGATTATCGAAAATACAATTTCTGCAACCTTTAAATTCTAATACTAATGGCAGAACTAACAGCATGGCCATCTGAGCCTCTGTTCCGTGCCCTTAACCAGATACTGGATTCATACATCAAGCCACAGAGTAGCAGATTTTTCTAAACTTCCCTTCCTTGTTGTGCAGACTTTGGAATTTATTTGGGAGGAATTTTTGCCTCATAGCAAAATTACATGCCAGATTACAATAACATCAAGTAATTGTGTATTACTGAGCTTCCTTTGAGATTTAATCATGTTTTTTCTTACGTCTCTCTTGAGAGTAACTATTAATTTCCAAGCATCACAATTCTTCCATCAGAGAGTTTTGTTACCTGCCTATTTTAATACTATTCCTAAGCCCAGCATATACATGTGACTTCACGTCGGCTTATCATCATAGACATCAGACCAGAGAGCACAAGAAACTGCTTAGGAACTAAGAAATACCTGAAATTTTCTTGAGCCCGCAGACAATGGAATTCAAATAAAATCCACCTTTTTGAAGCACACTTCTCAAAGCAACTGTTTTAGCAAGGGTGGTTTGCTAGACAAAAACTCAGATCCATCCAAAGGAGGAAGAAAGAGATTCTAAAGCAGGGCTGGAAATTCACATTTGATACATATTGGAGGTGTGGAAGTCTTCAGTCATTTATATACAGTTCCATCCAATTCACTGAAATGATCTATCAGGAACTAAGTGGTATTATCACCTAAAAAGTAAAATTTGACCTTTAGGAAATAGATTTAAATGTTGGATCCAGTATTGACAACTTGCAAAAACTTACAGGAAATTCAAGGGTTTGGAGTTTTTTACTGTTTAGGTATTTGGTCACATACAGAACATCTGAATCACTCTTGAAATCCATTGCTTGGTATTTGCTGGAAAAGAGTAGAAATGAATTTTCTCTAAATTCTAAAACACCAATTTTCTTTTTTAAGACAGATCTTGTCTCTTCCTGTGATGGGCACTGTGTGACACTGGCATTGACAGACAGTGAGAGCTTCAATGTGGTTTCAAATACATCACTCCATAATATAAATTTAACCACGACAAACATCATGAGTGCTTCAAACAGAAGAGCCCCTTTCCACCTCCCTCTACCCCAGCCATCTTAATGGTGCCTCTTTTATCTGCCAGTGTGAGTTCTAGAGAAGTTTATCATCTCTGAGTGATCCCAGACCATCCAATCAATGTGATTAATTTTTAATCTTTTTCAATAGTTTACCTTTACAAAGCAAAAACCACCAGTTTTAATGACTGGCAATTTCTGCTGCCTGTCATTTTAATTGCAGAATTTGTTTCAAACTCTTGCCTGTCAGTGTCAAGGCTCAAGCCTTAGATCACCCCACCAGCACCAGGAGATGTTCTTTCAAAAGCAGCAGGTCAACATTATCATAGGGTGGCTTTGTTCTGAACAGACATAAAGAATAAGAAGTGGCACTGGTTTTAGGACCTGTTATTAGTAGAGCTGAGGGTTCTCAGTATTTTCTTGTCATCTCCTGCTGCCTTGCCAGCTGTATCTAAATACTTTCCTGTGGCTGGTACAAATACAGCTGAAGAGAAGCTTCCATTCCAGGGAGCCGACTTGGCGCACTTCCATCTGCCTGGTGTTAAATTTCCTGACTTAAATCACTTTAGTCAGGTATACAGGAGCTGAAGGATGCCAAGTCTTACTGTAAAAAACTGCCAGATACTTGAAGTCTTCTGGGTAGCACTGGTTCTTTGACTTTCAGAGCATGTTTTGAAATTGCCCTTTCTTAGGTGGGGACACAAGCAGGCTCCTTGTATCCCACAGATCTCCTTCACACAGCGTTTCACACCATCATGTTGGTACCTTTCTCACTAAGTGGGCTGAAATAAATTTACACATGGGGTAGTTTTCTGTGGGCTTTAGCAAACGACCTCTTAATCACCCAAACAGAACAAAAACACAAGCAAAAAATGTTCTTTTGTCCAGGAAACCAATACAGAAAGCTCAGGAAAATCCATTTGCCCTGGCAGAAAGAACATTTCATAATGTCCCTGTGTACTAGGGAGGGGGTGACTTGTCATCATCTTTCCTTAAAGGCTGTCTCAGGTTCAACAGGGGGCTACAGATCTTGAAGATGCAGCTGGCTCCAAAAGCAACAAAAGAAAATAGTACGGTAGAAATCTCCAGTGGTAATGGATCAGGTATTGGATAGAAAATAATCTGACATGATTTCAGACAGCATTTGCATGAGAAATGAGCCTCTAAAAAACCGTCTGAATTGTACTCAAATATCCAGTCTGTCCTCTGTTGCTGTTGTACCAGGGACAGCGAGAAGAACGACACAGAATTCAAGTCCAAGGAGAAATGGGCTTATTAATTATAAATCCATTTCTATAACTCGGTTCGCAAGAATGGCATGATATTATTGGTTCCTTGATCAACCACCTCCCAGAATGATTGGTTGAGACTCTACAACACCCATTTCAAAATAACTTTCCAATGTACCATAACAATACTGGAAAACAAGTTTGCAGGTGTTAGATGAAGTCTTGGTTTACAAAAACCTCCAACTGTTTTCAGCTAGCTTGCGTGAGAAAGGAAAACTTCACAGGATGCTGCAGAAAGTTGGAAAATTCCTCTTCTAGCTTTTCAGTATCCACATGCCCTCCTTTTCTCTTCCAAGTGAACTCCCTGCAGCAAAAATACCTAAATTAGGGTACTGGAAAACTGTAAATTTTTTAACTAGTGTCTTTACAAGTGCATTTCCTGGTGGCTAATAACAACAAATCAGTTAATAAAGAATTTGATTTTAAAAGGCCAGCTGGGATCAGATTAAATATTTCTTCTGGGAAAACTTTGGTCTTAAAATTTAAAGCTCATTTAAATGAAAGTTTGCTCATAATAGTGGGAGAGAGCAGGCTGCCCATCAGCAAGCCATCCTGCTGCATCCATAGCATGGGAGCTAACTCCCAGTCTGGAAGGCGTGATCTCCCTTGCCTCCCTCTGCAGTCATGTGGACAGAAACACCCCCAAAGGGTCTCTCACAGCAGGTCAGTTATGCTCTGGTTCACAAACAGCATTAGATCCACTATCCTGATGTAGTGGTTTAGTTCAAAATATCCATTACTTACTTATTTTCCTTCTGTGAGATAAGGATTAGGAGAAAGCAAAGCAGGCACAAAACTTAGAAGAATATAAAGAGGTTTATTAACAGACCTAAAAGAAGAAAAAAAAGTCAGACTAAACCTTCAGAACGCTTCTCTTCCCCCCGCCTTTCTCCCTTCTCCCACTGACAACATGAGAAGACAACCCTTGAGATTTTCAGTCAGTTTACCATGCTATAATAATCTTTTTTTTCAGTTCACTTAGGGAGAGGAGTGTCTCTTGCTCATGCTATGGAGACATCTCCACAAGAAACAGTTCTCTCATGGCTTCAATGTTACAGCAAGACAGCCACCCGGGTTGGTTCTCTGCTCGCATGTGAAAGTCCCTTCCCTCAACTTACAGCTTTCCCCACAACTGCTTTTGAGGGTTCAATCTTTAGCTAATGGGGTACCATTTTAAGGATGAGCTGCTCAGAAACAAAGGTTCTTTTCACCTATCTCTGGGAGCATCTTCAGCTCTAGGAACAGAGGCCCTCCCCCTTCCCTGGGAGCAAGGGTCTTCATCACTTTTATCCCTCTCTGTTCAAGCTTATCATCAAATCACAGCTACTTCAACATTTGCTTGTTTCAGCACAGGTAGTTTTGTTCATGATTGCGGTTTGAACGCTCCACCCCCCATGCTTCATGAAATTACAACGGGTATTCTGATGTATCATAGTTCATCACCACAACTTTACAACATAATTTCAGCTTCTAAGTTTGAAGCATCTCCTCTTTCTCCTCTCTCGGGGTTTCAGCTCTTCCGTCTTCACTGACTTTGGTGTCTTTGTGGTGTTTTCTTCATGTGCCTTCACCTTTCCTCTTCCTCTGACTCAGGAGAGTATTGATGTCTGCAGGCTTCATCTGTTCTGGAGGAATCTTATAGCACTAAAAGGGTTGATCTCGCCCGGGCCTTGCAGCTGGAATTCGCCTCTCACTGTTGGTGACGTGATCTTTGCCAGGCAGTGGCCTCAGATGAATTTTTGGCCGCACTGGAGGAAGGGAGGGGGGCCGGCCTGGCCGAGACGCGCCGCGGGGCCGCCTGCACGGAGCAGGGCCGCGGATGGAACAAGGCCGCATGGCTCCGGGGTGGCTGTCTCCCAGCTGGCCCAGCCTGCACTGAGGGGGCTGGGCCGGGCGTCCAGCAAGCAAAAGTGGCCGAGATCTTCAGCCAAGCTGTGCCGCGGCCGACTCGGCCAGGGCGTGCCGAGCAGGGCCTGGCCCAGCCCTGCTGGGCCACGCTGCGAATCCCTAGTGACCTGTCCGAAAGCAAGAGAGCTTTCCCGGGCTTTGCTCGTTCTTAAATGTGGATCACAGAGGCGTGTCAAGCTTCTTAAGTGGCTTAAAAGAGTTGCCAATTTTCAAACTAGCCAGTTGATTGGATCTGTTGGGTTATAGAGGAAGCTGTAAGCACCTCTTTGCAAGAGAATCACTTCTGTGGCTGAAGCCCGCTTTACTAAAAACGCAAACTATGCTAAACCATGACACCTGGCCTTTGTGCATTACATGCCATGTGATGACTTTTTCCACAGTGAGCTCCTACCAGTTTACTTTGGGATCAGTAGTCAAGAGATACAAATGACCTCTGAACAGCTAAATTTCTTTCTAAAAAATTCTGGAGATTGTATTCTAGGCTGATTCATCTTTTGTCCTGGTTTTGGCTGGTATAGAGCTCATTTTCACCTTAGCAGCTGGTACACAGCTGTGTTTTGGATTGGGATGAGAATAATGTTGATAACACACTATTTTGGTTGTTGCTGAGCAGTGCTTCTCCTGAGTCAAGGACTTCTCAGTGTCTCCTGCTCAGCCAGCAAGGAGCAGCACAAGTGAGGGAGCATGGCCAGGACAGCTGACCAGAACTGGCCAAAGGGATATTCCATACCACAGAGCATCATGCCCAGTACATAAACTGGGGGAAGTTGGCTGGGAGGGGCTGACCACTGCTCAAGGACTGGATGGGCTTTGGTCAGCAAGTGGTGAGCAGCTGTTTTTCTTGGGATTTAGTTATCTATTCTTCTTGCTGTTATTGTTGCTATTATTATATTTAAATTTGCTTCCATTATTAAACTGTTCTTATGTCAACCCACTAGGTTTTTTATTTTCTTCCTGATTCTTCTCCCCATCCCACTGGGAGGGGGCAGGCAGTGAGTGTCTGCATGGCGCTTTGTTGCCAGCTGGGGTTAAACCATGACATCCCCAACGCTGAGAGATACGAGTTTGGCTGAACAGTTAATTCCTCCTGAGCTAGTTTTGTGGCACTGTGTCATAGCCCCTGTACAGGGGGTCTTTTAAGAAGGTCACAATTAATGGGGTTTGATTTCATAAAGGCCATTCCCTGCCAACTTTGGTCTCTACCAAATAGAAACAATTTTAAGTAGGTCCCATAGAAAAGGCTGGGACTTAGCGTGCATTTTATTCCTCAAGGACTTGCAATTCTGGAATTGAGGGATGCCCATTCCCACACAGCTGTAGCCATGCTACATTCTCCTATTGCCTCTAATTTGTTCACATAATTTCTAAATGTTCCAGGAAAAGAACCATCACTGCTAATTCATTGTGATCCCAGTAAGCAAGGCACTCAAATTTTGTAAATTATCACCTAAAATGTCTTTCATTACAGCTAATATGACAAAGAGGAGAGCATGGATAATCTTACCTCCCTCAGGTGGGACCCTTGAGCTGTACCTTATTCAATGGGTCTCCAAGCACACCATCCTGGTGGACATCCATAGAAAGGTTACCCCACTTTGGTGTGTCAAGCTTTGACAGGATTTTCTCAAGTCCTACTCATCAATCCTAC